>NC_134485.1:37899894-38204394 GCF_040206685.1 Ascaphus truei | reverse complement strand
TTCTCCCCACGTATTGGAGACTGCAGGGACTTTGTAATAAGTAGACACAATACGTACTTCTACAGCTAATGAAGGTGTTAATTACATAAGTTTTGTTGGTGACTGTGGGGTGGAACTTGTCACCTTTTTTTGCTGTAATTACACCAAATACACTTGCTGCATGTAAAGTATCCTTTCAAATCACCCAACCATGTACTGTTACCCTGTTTGGGTCCACCTAAGGGATAACTAGGTGCTAGAGAGTCTTTTAGGTTCCTAGCCTTCTTATACACAATTTGCGGGTGAGACGGTAGTACAGATTTAAAAATGGGATCTCGCTGGAGAATTCCCCAATGTTTTAAAAGTTTTCATTATCTCAAGAGCCATATTATTATACCTAGCGATAAAGGGTATAAATTCTCACTCTTTATCTTTTTTATTTTTCTTACCCATACTAACTAGTGCAGTTCTATCTACATTATTAACCCTTGCAATAGCTTTATTGACCTTAAACGGATTATAATCACGCTCCCTAAATTTGTCTTTTAATTCACATATTTGTTGGTCATAAATATGCTTCTGGGAACAGTTCCCTTTTTATTCGTAATGCCTGACCTTGTGGGATATTATCAATCCACTTGGGGTAGTGATTGCTAGATGCCAATAGGTACGTATTGGCGTCAACCTCTTTGTGATACGTTTTAGTATGCACCACCCCATCTTCTATGTACAAGGTGAGGTCAAGGAAATTAATAACTGTTGGATCACTACTTGAAGTGAACCTAATTTTGTATGGGTTTTGGTTGAGATAGATTAAAAAGAGGGCTAAAGTGTCTGGGGTGCCTCTCCAGATGCACAGCACATCAGCGATATATCTTTTCCAGAGCACCAGGTTTGCACCAAATGGGTTGTCTCCCCAAATGTGGTCCTGTTCCCACATGTCCATGAAAATATTCGCGTAACTTGGTGCAAACCTGTTGCCTATCGCGGTGCTGCGCGTCTGGAGAAAGAACTCGCCCTCATGGCTAAAGTAATTGTGCTGAAGGATGTACCTAATCCCCTCCAAGACAAATGATCTCAGCTTCTCATCTACATCTCTATCTTTCTCCAAAGTAAGTCTAATGGCCCTGATTCCTGCTTCGTGTTCGATGATGGTGTAAAGGGATAACACATCACATTTAATCCAGATGAGATTCGTATCCCAAGTGAGTTCTTTGATAATATTCAGCACATGAGTGGTATCCCTAAGATAGGAACAGATCTGTACTACATATCTCTGTAAGATGTAATCAAGAAACTGTGATAAGTTGGATGTGAAGGAACCGATCCCCGAAATGATCGGTCTCCCCGGAGGTTTGATGGGGTCTTTATGGAGTTTGGGGATGAAATAGAATACTGGTATTCTAGGTTCTTCTACTAATATGAAGTCTAACTCCTTTTTAGTGATTACTTCATCCTCCAAGCCCCTATTGGCCATCAATACTAGTTCATTTTTGAACTGTTCTGTTGGATTCTTACCTAGTTTACTATAAGTGGCGACATCACTGAGAATCCTATATGACTTTTCTTTATAGTAACTGGTGTCCATAATGACTAGTCCTCCCCCCTTATCAGCTGCTTTGATTACAATTGCCGTTTTGTCTGATAGAGTGCGAACTGCTTCTTGCTCATCTTTTGTTAGATTGTGTTTATTATTACTAAAGTTTTCCCCCAAGGATTCAAGGTCTCCTATCACCATATCAGTAAACGTGGTGATAAAGTTACCTTTACTGGCCCTAGGATAAAATGTAGAGGCATTTTTGAACGGAGTCAAAGGTGATTGGTTGGTATTATTACTATTTGAACTTGTCATTATAGATGCTCTACTCACAGCATCACGAATGAAGTATTTCTTCAACGTGAGCCTTCGTACAAATTTATGAACATCTACAGTACATAAAGTTCAAACATATTGGGGCAACGTACTGGTGCAAACTTAAGACCTTTCTCTAGGGCTCTGGTCTCAACTTCTGTCAACTTGTGTTTGCTCAAGTTGCTCAAGTACTTTCCACACTATCTTGCTGTATTCTCTCCTTATCATGCCTTCCTAATATCTACTTGGGAGAGACTAAAGAAGAGGAGGATTGAGAAGATTCGCGTGGGATTCGTGATCACAGCAAGGAAGAGGTTAAAGCACAGATCCTCTCAACTGAAAGTTACAAGTTTTATCTTGTAAGTAGTTACACTGTGGTCATACTGTCCTGTATGTATCTGTCCAGATATACTGCACAATTTGTGTTTTTTCTTTAACCATTTATTAGGGGGGCTAACGAATTCAACTGCAATCGTCATTTTGGTTGGGAACATCATTTGGACATTTAAAGGACTGCACTATATGGACACTTTCTAATATATTAAGCGCCAGGTATCCCATATGATTTTAGGCAGAATAACAACGCCTGTTAAGGATTCAGCCACAGAGGCAACTTACCTGCTGTTACCCTCCCCCCTCCTTTCCCACCCTTCCTTCCCATGTCTTGTGTATGTGTGTCTGTCAGTTCGTCTGGTTCGTGGTAAATGTTTCTTCTATATATGGACGTTACGAAATAGGTTTTAGTTGAATGTACAAGACAAAGTTTTGCTAGACCATGTTAAGATATAATAAAAAGAAAAACCTAATAAAATTTGTGTTATAAAAAAACCCCCAAAAAACATAATAGAGCTGTGCAAATAGATACTAAATTGTATATGACTAAACAAGTTAGAAGAGAAGAGAGATGTGAATGAGGACGCAGAAGGAATGTGTATAAACATATTTAACTATGGAGACCCACCAGATGAAGAAGGAGACTAGACCAGAGTACTCATATCTAAACATTAATTTAGTCCACCAGGGGTAAGATTACCCAACTTTTGAATCCAGAATGTTTCTCATCGGCAAAGGGATTTAAAACAGTCACCTCCTAGAGCAGAAGGAGAAATGTATTCAAGACCCATGATGGTAAAAGATTTAGGGTCCTAATTGTGTGCTGATTTAAAATGTTGAGGTAAACTGTGGGTGTTAATACCATTTATAACATTTCTCCTATGCTCCAGGAAGCGAGTGATCATGTGGTGCGGCCAACATATTGCTGGCCGCAACTGCATTGTAACTGTAGCCCTGTTTCCCCCAGCCCTTACTGAAATCAGGTGGTGACTGTAAATAGCTACTGGTGCTGCCCTTTTACCTGTTTGGCTCGCAGGAGCCTAAGCCTCCGCCGCTGGGAGCCTGGGGTGAATTACTCTTACTACTTACTACTATATGGTGCAGCGCCTCCACTTGTGAGAGATCTCAGCAGAGTGGGAGCAGCTCCTCACAGGACACTCTTACAATGAACACATACACAGAGTAAAATAGAAAATGGCTTTACGGGAACATATCTCTTAACGCTCTATCAACTCTAAGACTCTATAATATCTTATCACTCTACCCACTACCGACACAACTACCCACACACCTCGCAGGACTGTAACCCACCATAGTGTCCATGAGAGTCCCAATCCCAACACATGTGTATGACCGCACGGTCCACTAAGGTGAAGGTGTTATAGTTGGTGCACTTGTAGGATTATACCTGCCGGGTGTGTCCACACCCAGTATGATGAGTCTTCACAAAGGATCCGCTGATCCCGCGATGAATCCGCCTCCGCATAGGGTGATGTCCTGCCGGACGAACCCACCATGAAAACAGTCTCTTTCCTGAAGAGGTCTGGTCCCAGACCAAACTTGCCAGGCCACGTTGCACACAGCTGTGTCCCTGACTATACTGGAATACATCTGACTGCTAAGGGGATCCGTTCCCTATCTAGGGCATGTCCCTGTAGCATCTCCAACCTTTCAATGTCTGGGACCTAGCTGGGGGCCTAGGGGATTACGGGCCTAGTGCACTGGGTCCCTGACCCATGCACACACAACCTCCCCTGTCTGTGTCCCAGCTTCAACTCCTCACTGACTCTCCCAGCGCGCCAAAATGTATCTCTCCTCTCAGGGAATCCTGCAGCTCTATTGGCTATCTGGCGTCAGGTGGTAAAGCAGCCCCTGGTGCTGCTGGGTCTTGTAGTCCCGTCTGAAGCTCTTTCCTATGGGGAATGCGTGCGCGATCCTCACTGCGCATGTGCGATACTGTAATGGCCGCCGCCGCGTTTCTGGCACTCCACTGCGCATGCACGACCTCCTGCCGAAGCGCAACCTCCCGTGCCAATCTCAATATGGCCGCCGCGACTGCTCTGTGCATGCGCGAGCACTTGTGCATGGCGGCGCCCTGTGGAGGAAGCTGCCGGCGAGCCCGTCGCCTCCCCACAACACCCCCCACAGCAGCTGAGGTAAGGAGGGGGAATGGAGCACCAGGGGGGAACCTGGCTACATAACATAAACATAATATATGTACTGAGACAATTTATATTACTATTAACCTTATAAGTATTACCTTTCCGAAAAGAAACAAAATTCGATTTAGCCACCACATGCTTACAAGTGATACAGCGACCTCTTCCGCACCTGTGATATCCACATTGGCTCACAGGTGTGGAATTGGCAGGTGAATCAGTTAACCTAAGTTTGCTGGGAGCTAAAATGCTCTTAATATTCCTGGCCTTTCTATAAATGATAGATGCCTTCTCTGGAAGAATGGGTCCCAATTGACGTTAACACTCTAAAATGTTCCAGTGATCATTCAGAATATTACGAATGAACCTGGATGATTGATTATAGGTTGTTATGAACCTCAGTGAAGTGGAATTACTCTCCACCATACTGCTAGGTGTATCATACTCAAGTGTGTTTTTCTCTTTAATTTAGACTTGGTAAGTAAAAGCGACCTATCTAGAGCCTTCACTTTATTCAAGGAGTCTGTAACAAGTTTTGTGTAATATCTTTTCGCTATGAATTTGTCACTCAGAGTTTCTGATTTGCAGAGGAAATCGCTTTCTCTCGCACAATTTCTTTTAAGGCGATGGAACTGCCCTAACAGAATATTTTTGTGCCACTGTTCAATTTGGTTACTGGATCTATGCACATAATTGTTTACAGAAACAGATTTAAAATGAGTTGTAGTAGTAATATTAAACTCTGAATCTGAAGCTCGAACCAAATCTAGAAACACTATACAGTAGATTTGGCATTGATCTCAAAGGTAAATTTTAATCCCAAATGGTTATCAAAAGAACTCAAATTTTTAGATAAAGCAGCCTCCTCACCACCCCAAATAATAATAATGTCACAGATGAAACGACCATAGTACACGAGGCCCGCCCCGACCTCCACATGCTGCCACACGGATCTCTCTTCCCAATATCCCATAAAGAGATTGGCATAGCTGGTGGTGAATCTTCGCGCCCACAAATCTGTAAATAATAAGAATCTTCAAACCAAAAATAATTATGTGTCAAAATAAAGCTGAAGCTATCCAAAATAAATTGTTTGTGTATGACTGGACTGGATAAGTCTGGGTCTAGCCACAACTTGATGGTTTTGATCCCCCTGGAATGGTCAATACAGGCGTATAAAGAGGCCATATCACATGTGGCCCAAAGTTATGTAGGCTTCCACTTAAACTCCGTGATGGAGTCAACGACGGGTAGCGTATCCCTAATCTGTGACCTGAGCTTAGCTACAAAGGATTGAAGATAGTAATTCACATACTGGAATAGGCCAGACGTCATTGACTCCACCCCAGAGATAATGGACCTTCCAGGGGGATCGAGCAGAGACTTATTCACTTTAGGCAAGTGATAAAATATGGGGGTAGGTGGTGTGACATAGTCCAAAGATGTTAGGCAGCTTTCTGCCCCGTTTTAGGTCAGAAAGTGCAGAAATAGTTAATGATCCATTCCACAGCTTCACATTTACTCAGGCTGATGGATGGTAAATCCAGACCACAGTTTACAATGGCTCTAGTTCTCCCTCACCTGCTCTCCTAATCACTAGAACAGGTATTTAGAGCAGAGAGGTTTGCTTTTCACTCTCTCTCCTTAGAGTCTGGAGGCTCGGGGTATCGCTGCTCCCCTGTATCCAGTTTCGGGGTGGACGGCCCCTCCAAGTATTACAGTACCAGAGGATTTGCCTGGACACTTGGGACTGAGTTCCCAACACGAACAGATAAGACAAAACAAATGTTTATTGCTATTGCTAAAAGACTGTGCTGTATCTAGTGACCCTAAATGAGATGGCATTGTTTTAAGCTGGGGAACCAGGTTAGTTGGCCCATCCACAGTTAGAGGCTGATTCTGATGTGTAGTTAGATCCCTGAAAGGGATAGGATTTCTTTATATGATTTGGTTTTTATTTCTTAACAGTGACACGTTGTGAAATGCTATAACACTGATATGAGTAAACCACTGAAGGTTAAATGTCTGAGTACCTCCTGCCTACACATGTTAAAGCTGCAGTACCTTACTTGGATGAAAATAAAGCAGGCAGAAGCCTGAGTTAAGCAACGTAATACTTTGCATGTTCCTGTTTGTTGTATAAATAACCCTAGAAGACTGTGTCGGGAAGAACCCAGACAGACGTCAGCGCTACAAAAGAGGGGCGTTTGTCATACATGGTGGAGAATGCGGGTCGACACTAAAAAGTCTGTGGGTTTGCAAATAAATGCGGGGGTTTGAAATGGCCGCCCAGCTGACCTAAAGTACAGATGCTATGAGTGAAGTCTGTCCCACTGTGTATATCAGTTGTGCTTCTAGCATACACAGAGAATGTGCGAAGTGTGGATGCAATAGCACCCTGAACCCAAACAGAAAACCAAAATGTTTTGCTGAAGAAAAAAAAAAATTGCATCTAGCAAGTGCTGTTTGTAAAGCTAATGCCTTTTGCTGAAGTGAGTGAATTTGCAGCTAGCAAGTGCTGTATGTAATTTGCTGAAGTGAGTGAAATTGCAGCTAGCAAATTGTCCCTGCCGGGTTTCTAAAATGGCCGACGTGAAATGTTTGTTTTGTAATGTACATAATCATGAAAAACAGTGTCCCTTCAGGCCATACGCTGATGATGATGACGATGACGACTCGTATGTGGCCCCTGGAGGAGAGCCGTACCCACAGATGAATTTAGTATGCTGGGCCTGTCGTGAAGAAGGTCACATGGAAGATGTGTGCCCCAAAATTTTCAAAGACAAACAGCTGCAAAAGCAAGCAACGCCATGTGACTGCAAGCAAAATGTGGAAGCTACCAGTGATTGTGTGCCCAGTACCACTGATATCTCTGGAGCTAATAAAGCCAAGAGAAAGAAGAAGAAAAAGGAAACTGTTCCTCAAGTTACAGGGGAAGTGACCGAGTCACTTGAACCTGCGCTGTCAGGACATGCGTCAGAAAGGCGCCGAGATGTGCTGCAGGCCGGAGTGACCAGCAGAATTGTCACAATGGCAAAGGAAAAGGAGGAGCAAAGGGAAGCTGAATCCTTGATCCAGGATAAAGAGGCTTTGGTTTCTGCACTCCAAGCTGCCCGCCATGATTATGAAGTCCTGCGGCAGGGATTGATGAAGGAGCTACAATGTTGGAAGAAGGAGCAAGAAGCTAACAATAAGGAGCAAGAAGCGAACGCCGAGTTACAGAGGTGTATACTCCCAGCTTTACAAGAGCACGAGGCTTTGAAGAAAACAGAGTCTCTCTTACAGAGTGAGCTGGAAGAGGTGACGACTAGTCTGGAAAAGGCCAACACCGTGATTGCTATCCTAAAACAGAAATACGGGAAAGCTCTACAAGAGGTTCACGCGCTCAGCACAGAGGTGCAAAACTCACGCCTGGAGGGCCACGGTCTGAACACAGAGCTGGGAATATTGAAAGAAACCTGTGAGAATGCCTTGAGAAATTTAGAGACTGTAAAGAGAGAGAATGTAATTCTGACACAGAAAAATTCAGACTTGACTGACCAGATCAGTGAAGGTGATAAGAAGCTTCAGCAAGCAGGAAAAGTGGAGAAGCAATTGATCCAGGAAAAGTTAGAAATGCAAGAAGAGCTACAGAAGCAGATGGCTGAGCGTGAGATACAGTGCGCCGAAAGGGAGGAGGTGTCCGTCCATCAGGTAGTCTACCTGACATTGCGCTATGAAAGTGAGATGGCCGATATCCACAAGCAGCTGGACCACACGACAAAAGAGGGGGCCCGGCTGCAGCTGGAGCTGGAAAAGACCCGAGAGGAGAACCTGCAGCTGCAGGTCAAGAATAGAGAAAAGGAAACAGAGTTAAACCTTGCGCTGAAACAGATGACAGATATGGAATCGCGACTCAACTCCAAAGAAGTTGAATTAGAAGCCGCTAGAGTGGTTCAGTCGGGATATCAATCCTACCTCCTAACCAAGCAAGCTGTACGTTCCTATATGCATATCTTCAATGCTGTTGCAATATTACGATTTGCTATAAAGATGAAGTTGGAGAAACAGATTCCAAGGCTGAAAGAGACACGGTCACAAAAGGAGACCAGGGAAAGTAAACTCGATGCCCACTGATGACAAAGAGGAAGGAGAAAGAATTGACTTTGATTGTGCTGCTGTTATTCCAGAAACAGATAGGCACCCTCCTGAGAATACTGAGAATATACTCCCTGATCTGGGATTCAAAAATCCAGATCCTCAATTTCATTTACGTTGTCCAGAAGATTATCAAACTAGTGAACACACCCAGGCCAAAACAGAAGATGTTTTAGCCAAGTGGGTGGCAGTTCCTGAAAACACAAACTTGTTGACAGATCCTGATGACGTTGTTAATATGGACTACGTTTGTACAGAGGCAACTAGGTCTCCAAAACCAAAGGAGTTGTAATGGCCACAAAAGGGAAATCAAAGATTGAAAAGAAAAAGCAACGAAGGTCAACACGGCGCCTGAATAGTTCTAGATCTCACCACTCTGGACCACACTGTGGAGCCAAGGAGAATCCGGTCCGAGGGTCTCATCAGTGGCTGAAGAAACAGTCCAGTCATTTGTAGGATGCAGCGGGCTATGAAATAAAGTCAGAAGATGCAATGGACTGGAAGTCAAAAAAAAAAATGTTTGGGGGAACTGACCGATTTTTTTTTATTTACACGTGTGGACTATGTCACGGACACTTAACTATGCAAATAAGCTATTGTAGTTAAGGTATATTAGGCCTCTAGAATAAGCATTTTGTCAATATTACAATGTTATATTGGTTCTCTGTGTTGAAAATGTAGCTAAACTACAAATTAATATACAGGGTTGATGGCCCTTTTTGTTGGTAAATATATGAGGTTCGTATTCTAGAGTAGAAAAGAAAAAACCCAGCGAGGTAAAAGAAACTGTCTGGTTTTGTGAGTATATTTAGCATATCCTGGGTTATAAGAATGTGTGCTAGACATTTATTTTTCAAAATAGTTCCCTAATATAGAGCAACAAAATATGTTTGCCAAGTATAGTCTCTTATGATGAAAACTATTGTCCATAATTGCCGTGGAAAAAAAAAAAAGTTAATATTCGTGTTGTGAATGTTTAATATTGTACTGGGGAGTTAGCTTAAGTATTTCATGTAGGACGCTCACCCCAGTGAGGTCCATGGCCGCTCACCCCAGTAGGTGTGAGCTGGGGAGGGGGATATGTGATATAGTCCAAAGATGTTAGGCAGCTTCTTGCCCCGTTTTAGGTCAGAAATTGCAGAAATAGTTAATGATCCATTCCACTGCTTCACATTTACTCAGGTTGATGGATGGAAAATCCAGACCACAGTTTACAATGTGTCTAGTTCTCCCTCACCTGCTCTCCTAATCACTAGAACAGGTATTTAGAGCAGAGAGGTTTGATTTTCACTCTCTCTCCTTAGAGCCTGGAGGCTGGGGGTATTGCTGCTCCCCTGTATCCAGTTTCGGGGTTTACGGCCCCTCCAAGTCTCACAGTACCAGAGGATTTGCCTGGACACTTGGGACCGAGTTCCCACCACGAACAGATAAGACAAAACAGATGTTTATTGCTGTTGCTAAAAGACTGTGCTGTATCTAGTGACCCTAAATGAGAGGGCAATTTTTTAAGCTGGGGAACCAGGTTAGTTGGCCCATCCGCAGTTAGAGGCTGATTCTGATGTGTAGTTAGATCCCTGAAAGGGATAGGATTTCTTTATATGATTTGGTTTTTATTTCTTAAAAGTGACACTGTGTGAAATGCTATAACACTGATATGAGTAAACCGCTGAAGGTTAAATGTCTGAGTACCTCCTGCCTACACATGTTAAAGCTGCAGTACCTTACTTGGATGAAAATAAAGCAGGCAGAAGCCTGAGTTAAACAACGTAATACTTTTCATGTTCCTGTTTGTTGTATAAATAACCCTAGAAGACTGTGTCGGGAAGAACCCAGGCAGACGTCAGCGCTACAAAAGAGGGGCGTTTGTCACAGTGGATATTGACAAAATAAAAACTTATACTCTAATTTAGAAATGACCCAATCTAGTTGTGCCTGTGTGAGAAGCTTATCCATCAGATCCTGATAAGAACTTAAGGGATCTGCTAACAAGACGGAATAGGAGGCTAAATCACCCAGGAGTCTGTATGCCTCAGTGAGCTAAGCAGATTTATCCTGGATGACTATACCTCCCCCCTTGTCAGCCTGTCTAATAACAATATTGTGATTACCCTTGAGATCATTCAAGGCATCCAGTTCACTTCTAGAAAGGTTATGGGTGAATCCTGACGGTTTAGAACATAATGACTCAAAATCCTTTAGCAAAAGGTTGTAGAAAGTGTCTACAAAACCTCCCTTAAATTGATAGGGAAAGAAAAGCAATCTATGTTTGAAGGGGGAATGCATGATCTTCAAATCCTCCTCCAGACCTATATCAAATGAACTATTAGGATGTATAGTAAGTTCAAATTTGTCATTCACATCATTGTTTATTAACTTATGTTCAGCTGTCTCAGCTGTTGGAGGTTTGTGGCCCCTCCTTCCCAGGTTTTAAGCTCACCCCTCCCCATTTCCCAAGTCAGCAGGTCTTTTCATTCTTCTGGATATAGCTCCAATGCTGGTCTTTCTCCCTCCTAATAGAGGTAAATGAGAATTTTAATCCTAATAGAGGTATATTAGTATTTTATCTGGTAGTGTTAGATCCTGCGAACTGGGGCTGCCCTGTAGTGGCTCGCAGGCTTACAATGCTTTGGCCAAAGGGTTAAACTAAATGACCCTTGTTCAAGAGAATATATACATATTTTACTCTGTATTTTTGTCTTATTAGATGTAGCATTGGGCTTCTCGGTCGCTTGTTTATATTTGCCACGCTCAATAGCTCTCCTTTTTGACACTTATATACATATATATTTTGTGGGGCTTAGGGGTTCTTAAAATGAGCATTCTGGGGTTCTGTGTGTTGTTTGTTAACTTATTTTCAGCTGTGTCAGCTGTTGGAGGTCAGTGGCCCTTCCTTCCCAGGTTTTAAGCTCACCCCTCCCCATTTCCCAAGTCAGCAGGTCTTTTTCATTCTACAGGATATAGATACAATGTTGATCTTTCTCCCTCCTAATAGAGGTAAATGAGAATTGTAATACTAATATAGGTATATTAGTATTTTATCTGGTAGTGTTAGGACGTGCAAACTGGGTCTGTCTTGTCGTGGCTCACAGGCTTAAAATGCTTTTGCCAAAGGGTAAAACTGAATGACCCTTTTTCAAGAGAATATAAGTATTTTACTGTGTATTTTTGACATATTGAATGTATGTTGTATACATTTGCCATGCTCAATATCTCTCCTTTTTGACACTTATATACATATATATTGTGTGATGGCTCACGGGTTTCTAAAATGAGCTTGCTTTGGTTCTGTGTGTTGTTTGCTAACTTATTTTCAGCTGTCTCAGCTGTTGGAGGTTTGTGGCCCCTCCTTCTGAGGTTTTAAGCTCACCCCTCTCCACTTCCCAAGTCAGCAGGTCTTTTTCATTCTACTGGATATATATCCATTGTTGGTCTTTCTCCCTCCTAATAGAGGTAAATGAGAATTTTAATCCTAATAGAGGTATATTAGTATTTTATCTGGTAGCCCTTTATATACTTTTATTTTTGTGAAATATTATATTCTACCATTTTTGCTCACTGTATGCGAAATTTTGCAAAAGCTGGCAGAAATGCCAAATTTAAAATTAATTTTGTTCAATAGTTTGCCCTGTGAGGCTTGGTGAAAAATATACTGTAGCAACATTTGAAAAGAAAATGTGGAAAATATGACACATTTAGATCCGGATATATAAATATGCTGTAACCTAAAAAAGTGCTACAGTATTATGGCCCCCAAAAAGTATTTTCTTTTTAGAGGGTAATACATCAACATTGCACCACCAAAAATATCAGATTCAATAAAAAGACATTTTAAAAAGAGGCCTAATACCGCACTTTTGGGTAATTACAGCCATTCGGCCTGTTCTAATATTTATTGGAACGGGATGAACTGCAAAAATACCTCAAATATGTGATCACCTTCTCCAGGCTGGTGTAAGCCCTATCTTTACTTAATATTTAATGGCCAATGTACATTATATATGTAGCGCACTTTCGCCTACCCCCTGGGAGATCTAGCGGCTAGTGTGTGCTGCTATTACCTGTGGTTCGCAGAAGACCTGAGCCTTTGCTATTGGAGCCTGGGGTGTACCTGGATTGTCTCTAGATAGCACCTCCACTTGTACATGATCCTACAGTGTGGGATAACCCTGCTAAAAGACCTCATGCAATGAAACACACACTACAAAAGTATAACATTTTACTGCATAAGTTACCATGAACCACAAGAAGGCCACTCAAGGCCATGACCACTGGTACTCTGTCCCCCCCACCTGGAAACACAGTCCCCAAAGTACTGAGGGGCCACTGGACACCCAACCACCCTGATGTCTACGAGTATACAGTCCATCCCCAAAATGTGGTACAGCGCTGCCCACTATAGTGTATGGTTGGTGCATATGCAGAGTTGAGTTGTGGGACTGCTGGGTGGTTCCACACCCGAACGTGCTGATGTCTCCTTCATGGGATCCATGGATCCAGGGATGTATCCGTGAAGCATCCGCCTCTATGTTGAGTGGGTCCTGCGTGGCGTGTACCACCATATTCAATGCCTCTTTAGTAGCTGGCATCTGGTCTCAGAGTCCCTGAGGCCAGGATGCAGCCACGTCCTGGCTTTGTCCCTATGCTTAGGTACTACAGGGGCAGTGTCCCTATCTATGGGGCTGTCCCTGCAGCAACAACAAGCTTAGGGGAGTTGGTGCCTAGCTGGGGCGTAAGGGGGTCTCTGGCCTAGTGCAAGGGTCATAGACATCCTGGAGACACACCCTACCCTCTTTTTATCCCAGATAGGACTGGCGTGGTCCTCTGCAACCAAAAGTATCTATCTGCCCACAGGGGATTGCTGCAGCTCAATTGGCTGTTGCGCGCCATGTGATTAGCACTCACAGAGCTTTCTGGGAAATGTATCTCCCCTGCAGAGCTATTTCAAATGGCTGCCGGCTATCTGCACTCACTGCGCATGCGGGAACTGTCCTGCGCATGCGTGGCCAACCCCAACATCGCGGTGTCCTGCAAAGGGAGCCGCGGGAGCCACTCCACAGCCCCCCTGCAGTGCCACCCGCACCTCGCCTGGGTGCACGCACTCGATCGGAGGTAAGGGGGCCAGGGGAACCCTGCTATATATAAATACTGTATTTAAGATAAGTGAAACCAACCTGAAATAGATGATACTATATAACCTAATAAAAAGTACATTACAGTAAATATGAACCCCTTAGTAGCCCATGGATCAACTAGTCATGTGTTTTCATGACTAGCTGACCATAGAGGTCTAAGAAGGTATTAATATAAACATTCACTACATATGCCCCTTGACAACCTTAGTTTTCTGAGAACACTGCGGAGATGACAGACATCAGGAAAGAAAATGACAGCAAAACAGGGTTTAATTAGGACAGAGACAAGGAATCCTGGATAGATAGGATAACAGACAAGGTGACACATAGGACTCAGGAACAGGGACACGACTAGGGCATAGAAATGGGCTGGTAAGAAAGCAAAGGTTGAAATGCCAGGAAGGAGCAACTTCCGGAAGTTTAAATAGTGTACAGAGGAGAAAGTGGGCAAGTCCTAAGCTGCAATGCCTCTGGGAGTTGTAGTCCTTTTGGGCTATGCCCGGTGGACAATTACAGTACTGCAGCAAGAATAAAGTTCATGGGGACAGGTTTTCTGAGTACTGCATAAACTTGGTTAATCGCCATTTGTCCAAGTCTCACAAGTGGCTTGTAAAGCATTGCCATCCAATACATTACTTACACCCCTTGAATACCTTAGTGGCTAGTAAAGCATTGCAGGCAATGCTTTAGTAACTGTAACGGTAACCAATAAATACAAAAAATATTTTTATAACCTCTTGGTTATATTAGCCTTTGCTGATTAGGTGAGCAAAAGGGTTAGGTTATGTATTTAAAAAAAATGTATTAACCACTTTGGTGTCTGTTGTATAACTCTGTAACAACAGGCATCAAACGAGTTAATGTTATTTTTATCTTAGGCTAGGTCCCCAGTGGCCACTGTGGCATGCGCTACAGCGTGGGCACCGCACAAAAGGCACAGCCCTCTATGGGGCAGGCCCCAGTCGGTGCGTGTGTGTTCGCGCTCAAGCCACGAGGCGCGACAGCCTTGGTCAAAAGACAAGTTTTTTATCTTTTGGAACGGCGGACGAGCATTGGCCACGTCACGGCAGTGGTTCAGCCAATGAGGATGAACCAGCCACTTGACATCATGGCCATGCCCCCACAATGCACCCCTCCCTCCTCAGTTGGATCTCCTGCTTCGCTCTGAAAGCACAGCCGCAGACCACAGGTCACGGCTGAAATGAGTGCACGTGCCACCAGGCACTCCGGCATGCGTGCAGCTGTGACTACGGGGGGCGTGGCCTTAGGCTTCTGTAATAATAGATATTAACAGAAACATGATTGTGAAGCAGGGTAATAAATGCATTATTAATGGTCATGTTAATTCCTGCATCGCATTTTGGTCAACTATTGCACCTACTGTAGCAAATTATTACTGCGATGTTGATGTATGCCAACTTAAAATTGTGGTAATAACACTTGTAAATATTTTTTTATACCGGATTCGATATTACATTCATTTTAACGGTGTTTGATGTACCAGTATCAGGCTCTTTGAGTTTTATATCTATGCTCTTTATGGGAGGGAGCATTGCTTAACAGTATTATCTTTTGAAGATACACGATTAGTCTTAATGTGATAATACGTTAGGTTTATGCCACATTAAATGACAACTTATTTTGTGGATCTTGGTCTTAACAAAAAATTAAATAAATCACCATCTTTTGGCTCAAGAAAAAATTATGTCCTATTCACACTTAATAATGTAATATCAAGTGATGCACTGAAAATATATATTTTTTAATTTATCTTTCCATTCTTTTTCTTTTCTTACTTTAAGTTAGTAATACTCTGTACTGGCTATAGGGAATATATATTTAATTTAATTTAATTACAACACAGTTTTTTGTCTGTAATTGACCTTGATGACTATTGGTTTAGTTTCCATTTGGTCTGTATTGTGGTTTATTTTAAATGAATTTAATTGAATAATTTAAAGACAAAGGAATATCTAAAAACATTTGTTTCCATCAATACATATAATACATATTTTAATAGGTGCAATTGTCTATGGTGGAAAACATTTGACCACCTAATAGATATACTGGAAAAGCACAAAAAGACACTGCACACAAAAAAATGCACAAAGGTATTGTAGAAAAATACAATAAAGCAGACCAAATTAGACAATCATAATCACAAACTATTAAGCATAATAGAAATCATATAAAGTAAATATACTGTAGAAGGAGTTTATACCCCAAAAAGTTATGACTTTGCCTCACCCCAGTAGTATGTTGTTAATCTGTCTGTACATATTGTTGTATCTGTAATATGCTTTCTATTATGCTTAATATTTTTCTATTATTATTGTCTAATTTGTTCTGTTTTATTGTATTACAGTGTTTATACTGTATATCTTTTTGCAATTTAGTTATTTTTTGTGTGCAGTTGCTTTTTGTCCTTTAAAAGGAATTTTATTGCCCATAAAAATCATGATCCATGCTTGTTTTCAATGAATTGTAATGAATGATTTTGAATGTCAATAATTATGATGTTTGGATTTTGTTGTAATATAATCTCAAAATCCTGATGAATGACGAACATTTTCATTTTTTTGCTCTAACTTGTGTTTAGTCGTACTTTTTACTTAGTGATTACTGTAATTATGAGTTGAATGTTCATTAGCATTTTGCTCACGATATATCTTTCTGTTTTTCTTATTCTAAGAGGATTGTTTCCTAATCCTCTGTTTGTGATGCCCCAAGCTGTTGCTGTGAAAATGGTTGTACTAATTAAATCTTTTGATATAGAGAAAGAAGAATTTAAACATAAATTTGGAGAGAGAAGTATCTATTTTACAAGGCTTCAGACCAATCATAAATCAAAATACAGTTAAAGAAGTGATTAGTCTTATTACGTTATTGCAATATTTGACTAAGAGTTTTGAAATGTTATCGCTTAAAGGAGCAATCCAAGTAGGTGATTTTTTTTTTGCAGAAGAGGAGGAAAAGACGGAGCACTAAATCCACTGCTAGCTTGTAAAAAATATACAGAGGTGCTTTCCCATAATAAAAAAGTAAGTTTATTGGATCAAAAAACAAACAGACAGTACACCTATGCGTTTCAGGCTATAACTATCAGCCCTTTATCAACTATTCTCTGTGGGTCATTTCCTTTTAGAGTTTTTGCAATGGAGAATGTTTGTACAAAAAGTGACATACAACTAAGGGTATCTCTCTCCCTAAGGCATGGATGCAATGAACGCTATTAAACCCCTTAAAGTGTCCGTAATCTCTGGTAACATCATGTTAATGCTAATGTGGTTTCCACTAGAGATAGATGCCATATTTTGGTGAATTTGGATCCGCCTCAGATCGGTCAGTTCTTTTTGTCTGCAGCTTTCCCCGAATCAGTCCCAAATAGGCCAATCTACCCTATTCTGATTTTTTTGTTTCTATCACTGACAATCGATATAGCGGATATTCCATGTCCGAATTGTTATTAATCCGCACCTGCATTATATCCAAAGGGGTGGAGATTGCAGATTTTTAACAATCCACGCCTTTCGCATGTGAGCCACACTTCTTCCCCCAAAGAAGTGTGGCTCACATGCGAAACGTGCATCGAAGAGTAGGGCGTCACTGATGTGAAGTCATTGGAGTGGCGACATTCTCCTACACTACCACTATCACGGCTTGTATTTGGTGTTATTTCTCCTTTCTTCATTTGGTCCGCCGATATTGTGGTGGGACCACCTCGCGACGGGGTCAATAAGAGTCCAACAAGGTGTTAGGCTTTAACTGCAGTGGTTTTATTAGTCCACAATAACAACTAAATATTAGTCACACTGTCCATTTAAGAAAACAAAGTAAAAAATAAAAACCTACTCCTCTTTAGGAGACTGACTAACAAGCAGGTCCCTCTCTAATTGGCTGACCAGCTACGCCAGTTACTAGCCCAAAAATAATACAATACTATTTACAAACAGAATCTTAATGAACTATTCCCAAGTCCTTTTCTGTTTAGTTGGGGACTCTGTCCCACATGAGTTCAGGAAATCCTTTTGAACACAACTTTAATTTCCTAGCAAGCTTGGAATGGTGGGTCCTTGGAGACAGGGCTATGTCCAGCAGCTTGTTGCATACCAGGGAAAGCCTCTTCCTGGGTATGGGTCCTAGGTGGTCCCAGTAGCCCCTGCTTCCTTCAGGGCTGGGGAACCACAGCAACCAGGGTCCCCCCTGGTTTAGCAAATTATTTTCCCCCTTTCCTGGGAAAAATAAATCTCATTGTTTAGGCAATTTCCTGCCTTTTAAACCCCTGTTGATTTTGGAGTCCAGACTGGAACACTAGCAGACAGAGAATGTAAGAAACTAAATGATATTAGTTTATGCCTCCTTGCAAATCATTGACAGTAATGTTATTTACAAGTATTAATATTTAATATCTATATTAATATTCTGCTATATAATTAATTTAATAGAAGCAGAAACAGTTCAGACGCCCAGAGCCACAAACCACTGAGGCCAGACAGGCCACAGCCCAAGAGTTGACAACTGGACACAGATAGACAAAGCTCAGTTCAGTCAGTCACAGGTTAATGGTAATGGTTAACGTTTTATTAAGTATATAATGTATAAATGCTTGAGCTACTGTATAGTACCTCAGCAGCAGCAGCAGCAGCCCCAAGCAATTCACAGCTAAACCTTGCGCTTAGAATACAATGGCTTAAGCTTGAGGCTGAAGCACTATTTATAGCCTCCTCATTCCACTATTATAATTGCATTTGATGGGTTCCAATTTAGTTTGACAGATTCGGATTCAGTTTGCAGGTTCGGATTCCAAATCCATTGGACGAATTTTCAGTAACAAAAAAAAAACTGGTTCTGCCCATTTAAGATTAAGCCGCAGAAATCCCCATCTGAAAGGAACTGGCTAAACTGCATCAGATTCAGATTTTTACAGAAAATCAGCATGCTATTTGTGAGTGTGCCTGACTTTGACCCATACAGTAGTTTACCTGGTTATCATACAAGACTATTACAAAGAACTATACATATAACTACTGTATATTTAAACATACTGTAGTGCCAACGAGTATTCTAAAATAAATCTGGGGCAATCACCAAAAAGACCCAGGTACATCCTGGGTACATCCTGGGTACATGCTGCAACATTTCAGTGACATTTCTGCAAACAGACTAATGACCCATCGGATTAACAGCGGGGGTCCCTGGCAGTCCCATTCAAACTGCATTGGACTGCTAGAGACCCCTGCTGTGTTAATCCGATGGGCCATTAGTCTGTCTGCAGAAATGTCACTGAAATGTTGCAGCATGTACTCAGTATGTAAAGTACAGTACCTGGATCTTGTTGATGATAGCCACATTTTTTCCAAGGCATGTTTAAGGCATGTTTTAGAATACTCGTCGGTGTACCTGTATGTTGCATTATCAATTATTTCAAAACTAGATGCCTTTTAGATTACCCTACTTTTACCTCAATATAGTTTTCTCCTTGTTTTTCAAGTCATACTGATATGACAACTATTGGTATCTTGTTTTTAAAAAAAATTGTGAAAAAAAAACATTACATTTCAAATCTGCAAGGAAAAGGTTAATCTAACATTCTATACACTTCAAAATAGCAGTAAGTAATGCATATTGAGATACAGTGTCCTGCTGCCAGAAAACATATTGGCAACAGCAAACACTTCATAGAACAACAGGCTGCCCTTTGTCAAAATTGATCCCGAGCCAAACTAATTACAAGACAAATCCTTAAAAGGCATTCTATGACTAATATTCATCCCATTTTTTGACTTTAGAAATGCAGCTTAATCTAAATCGACTAATGTATTATTATATGCAGTCTAAACTGGTTATTTTCATCTGGAAATGTTAACAATGTTAAAACGCTTTCACTCAGATTTATTACATGTGTAATACCCACATGACAAGTATAATACGGGAAGGGCTGTGCTGTGCATTTTTATTATCATTGGTACTTTGTTAACAATATACAGTAGTTGTGAGTGGTTCTCCCTATTGACTATCGACTAAAATATAACTTCATATTTAGTGTATTATGTCAGCTTTCATAATCAAGATTTCTTTAACAAGTTGATGATTAATAAATAGCAGTATACATAAAAAGAAAAGTACCAGTTTCAAGCACATACAGATATTAATTCATTGACGGTTTGCAAAACCAACATAGACTCCTGCGTATTAATAAAACTCTTCCTTGACACATTTTGAAAGGCTAGATTTACTGAAAATGTGGAAGAGGCTACAGTATCGTTGTGGTAAGATTTTACAGTACATTTGTGTACTTTTTTTTTCTGGTCCTGGAGAGTTCCTGCCTAATATCTGCTCCAGATCAGGAATCTGAAACCACCTGAATTACCTTTACACCACGTGAGTAGACACTCACTTCTGGAATAACATTATATATGTGTATTACACATTAGCACTATATTTTCCTTTCCCCTTTTTTTTACATGCCTGAAGGGAGATTGCACTGGAGTGTTTTTGTTGTGTCTATCTTAGAGTGTTCAGAAACACCCTTGAACAGCTGCATCTCCCTAGATGGTTATATACATTTCGTATTTACTTACATTTAGGTGGTTTGGGTTTGCACTTTTTCTTTGCTGAATAGTGATATATGAGAAATATTACAATATACTGTGTTGAAGGTTCCTATTGATCTGACTCACGTGGGAAATTTAAATCTCCATTTTGTTTTCCCGGAAGGGGAGGATGGGAATGATGCTCCTTCAGCTGTAAGTATATTGGTAATCCGGGGGTTCTCAGAGCTAATGAAAAAGAGATGAGTATTGCTAAAGACCATATACAGAACTAAATAATATGATATATATAGAAAGATGGATACTCATAAAACGAACCCTGGATAATATATCACTAAAAGAGGACAGGTACTGAGTGTGGAATCCTGTGTGGAATAATAAAAAATGAGGGTATGATACACGATCTATACAGAAACCATTTTATTTTATTTATTTATTTATAAAATATTTTACCAGGAAGTAATACATTGAGAGTTACCTCTCGTTTTCAAGTATGTCCTGGGCACAGAGTAAAGCAAAATAATACATGGTTACAAATACAGTTACATAAATGAACAAGGTATACATTTATATACAAGACATTGCATGCACAGTTAAAGAAAATATATATTATGAGCGTATGAAACAGTTACAGACCAGATTAAAGTGTGAGACAGCCTTAGATTTGAAAGAACTTAAGCTGGTGGTGGATATGAGAGTCTCTGGTAGGTTGTTCCAGTTTTGGGGTGCACGGAAGGAGAAGGAGGAACATCCGGATACTTTGTTGCGTCTTGGGACCATGAATAGTCTTTTGGAGTCTGATCTCAGGTGATAGGTACTGCATGTGGTAGGGGTGAGGAGCTTGTTCAGGTAGCTGGGTAGCTTGCCCAGAAAGTATTTGAGGGTGAGACAGGAAAGGTGAACTTTGCGCCTAGACTCTAGTGATGACCAATCTAGTTCTTTGAGCATTTCGCAGTGATGTGTGTTGTAGTTGCATTGGAGAACAAAACGACAAATTGAATTGTAGAGGGTGTCAAGTTTGCTAAGGTGGGTTTGAGGAGCCGAGCCATATACTATGTCTCCATAGTCAATAATTGGCATTAGCATCTGCTGTGCAATACGCTTTCTGACCAGGAGACTTAGGGAGGATTTGTTCCTGTAAAGTACCCCTAGTTTGGCATAGGTCTTGGTTGTCAGGGTATCAATGTGCATCCCGAATGTTAAGTGGGAGTCAAACCATAAGCCCAGGTATTTAAAACTAGTGACAGGTGTTAGGGTGGTTTTAGCGTTGGTTCTAATCAGGAGCTCAGTCACTGGAAGCTTTACAAATTTAGTCTTGGTCCCAAATACCATTGTTACAGTCTTGTCAGTGTTTAAAAACAGTTTGTTTTGGGAAATCCAGTTTTCGAGTCTCAAAAAGTCAGACTGAAGTATGTGTTGAAGGTCAGAGAGGCTATGGCTGTGTGCATACAGGATTGTGTCATCTGCATACATGTGTATTGAGGCTTCCTTACAAGCTGTGGGAAGATCATTAATGAACACTGAGAAGAGTAGGGGCCCCAGAACAGAGCCTTGCGGGACACCACAGGTGATATCCAGGGGGTTGGAGTTAGAGCCTGAGATGGACACATGTTGGGATCTTCCTGATAGGTAGGACTGAAACCAGTTTAAAGCATGTTTCCCTATTCCAGAGCTCTGGAGTTTGTTAAGCAGGATAGCATGATCAACTGTGTCAAAAGCCTTTGCAAAATCTAGGAATACTGCACCAGTGAGTTGTCCCCGTTCCATTCCACACTGGATTTCATTGCAAACTTTTAGCAGGGTAGTTACGGTGGAGTGTTTGGGACGAAACCCAGACTGGAATTGGCTAGGGAAATTTGTCTTGGTGTAGAAATTGCTTAATTGGGAGTGGACACATTTTTCCATAACTTTGGATAGAATTGGGAGGAGTGAGATTGGCCTGTAGTTTGAGACAGTGTTTTTGTCCCCACTTTTGAAGATTGGGACAACTCTGGCAGTTTTCCAGGTCTTAGGGATATGGCCTGCAGACAGGATAGAGTTGACTATGGACGCAATTGGTTTGGCAATGGCTGGGGCACCAAGTCGTAGGAACCTAGATTGTAGTAAGTCGGGTCCACATTGGCTGCTTAGTTT
Organism: Ascaphus truei; assembly: GCF_040206685.1. NCBI lineage: Eukaryota > Metazoa > Chordata > Amphibia > Anura > Ascaphidae > Ascaphus > Ascaphus truei. The sequence continues at coordinate 38,182,118 of NC_134485.1, read as the reverse complement.
TAGTTTGAGGAGCGCTTGTGTAATCTCCTCTTCAGATACTGGGCTAAATTGAAAATTGTGGGCAGTGTTGGGAGTGGGTGGGACTATAGGGGTACTCCCAGGATGAGATTCAGGTTTGGGGTTTGTGCTGCGTTTCGCTAATAAGTTAGTGGCACACCCCACAAAGTAATCATTGAATGCATTTGCAATGTCAGTGGGGTTTGTCAGAGTAATATCCCCCTTAGTGATATTACTTGGTTGTTGATGGTTAGGAGGCTGGAATATATTGTTGATAACCTTCCAGAAGTTAGCTGGGTTTGATGTATTCTGGAGGAGATTGTCAGAGTAATATTGTGCTTTTGCATACCTTGTTTGCCTTGTGCACACGTTCCGCAGGCATCTGTAGTGATTGAGATCCTTGGTAGTGCCAGTTACTTTGTAGCTTTTCCACAAGGCATCCCTGAACTGGTAGAGTGCTATAAGGTCAGGTGTAACCCATGGAAGGTGGGCCCCCCGTACCCTTATTTTGCGTAGTGGAGCATGGGTATCGCAGAGTTTTAAGAACTCGGATTGGAAATAGTCGAGCGCAGAGTCAGGGTCGGGGATTAAATCGATTCTGTGCCATGGGCAGTTGGTAAGGTCATCCAGAAACTGTTGTGGGTTAAAGTTTTTAAATGTTCTAGTGAGGAGAACTTTAGGGCTTGATTGGGGCGGTTTAATTTTCCTTACACAGTACACTATTGCATGGTCACTGAAAATGTCAGGAAGGATGCCAGAGGATTGGATTCTGCTGGGGTTTGAGGAGAGAATCCAGTCTAGCAAGGAATGGTTATGTGACTTCAGGTTTATTCGTGTGGGTTGGGAAATGAGTTGCGATAGGTTAAGTGACTTGAGTTGTATCTGGATTTTGTGGTTTTTAGGGTCAAGCCAATTGAAGTTGAAATCCCCAAGAACTAGCAGCTCACTCTTCTCATTCAGAGAGGAAATGGAGCCAAGAAATTGGGTGATATCAGTCAAGGATTGTAGAGGGGCTTTAGGGGGGCGGTAGATGGCAGCAAGCAAGATGGGCTTAGAAAAGGGTAGGCAGATTTTGCCAACTAGAGTTTCAAAAGAGGGTGGACTTGGTGGGCAATGTAACAGTGTAAATTGTAAGGTGTCTGCAATATAAAATAACACCCCTCCTCCTCTCTTTGACCTATCTCTCCTAAAAATGGAGTATCCCTGAATGGCGATATTTGCATCAGGGGTTTTAGAGGATAGCCATGTTTCTGTAAGAACGATGGCTTTGGGTTTATGCATAAGGCACCATGCCCTTAGTTCGTCCAGTTTGGGCAGCAGGCTCCGGATGTTTATATGGGCGACAGATAGCCCTTTTTGGAATTTAAAGGTGGAATTCTCAGGGGCATGGGACAGAGCTGAAATGGGAGGACCTGGGTTAGGTTCAATATCACCTGCTAGAGAGAGTAATAGTATGAGAAGAAATTTGGGTAGTTGTTTACAAGTTGTAAATTTGTGGTGTTTTCCATTAGAGTGAGCAGTGGTTGGTGTGCTGGTTTTTAGAGTTCTCCACCAACATTCAGTAGATAGTGCAAGGCTTTTGAGTAGTCCAGGGTGTATAGTGATGTTGGGTGTGGGCAAGGATGGAGGAGTTTGTAGTGGATAGAGGGAGTAACATCTCCATGAGGCCAGGAGAAAGAAAAAAGTTAGAAGACATAGCAGGTTCATGATGCCAGAGGTAGGCAGTGTTGCATGGAGCTGTTATGAGCAGAGTGAGTGTGTGCAGACTAAACAGCAGGGGTGAACCTGTACCTTGTCATGTGTTTTGCTGCATTGCAATGCTAGGGTCAAGTCAGGGTTTCAGTGTTTTGTGCAGTCAGTTTTGGGAGAGGCTGCAGTGAAAGAAGTTGTAAAGGGGTGGGGGGGGTTAAACTATGCAGGCTAACAAGCATGGGATCATAGTGTGATCTGAATAGCTTACCGTTTGTTGTATTGAGTTAAAGAGTTTGCAGAAAGAAGCAGTCCCCAGTCACCTCTAGTCAAACTGTAGTCTAACTGTATCACTTAAAAACCTCACTTTAAATGCCTCACTGCCTAATGCACCATGGCAATTTAATCATCGTGACTAGTACATAATGTCCTTTTGATAAAGCAGAAAAACATGTAGTAAGCAAAACACTCTGATATGCATGCAACGTCCACGTATTTCCAAATGCCAGGTGTTCTTAGTGTGCCTCCGTCATGAAATGCAGGGAAGAGAGGATTGGAGAAACTACCAACACGTTTCACGCTAAAATAAGCGCTTTCTCAAGGTATACATATCACATCATCAACAGTGTATTTATAGATAAATGGTAAGGTAACTCACCAATCATAAAACATACCTGGGATCCACGCCTTGGTGTGCCCATCAGCACCTGGTGTATCATGATGACGCACACGCGCGCGCCCCCGCATAGCGCATGCTAGCACCCCCTGGTCACTCAATCAGATGCAACAGTGAGTGGTTCCTGCTTGTGCAATACCAACTACTGGCATACTCACCATTAAGCACATGAATAGTGTCAACAGAGTAGGGGGGTGGCTGATGCACATGGGCATCATGATGATATGAGAGCGCCCCCACACCACAAAAATAAGCCCCGCCCATGCATATAAATGCAATGATGAGCGTCAGCCTGTGAGGTGCACGCTTGCACAGTGACAACCCCTGGTGCGCTCACCGTAATACATAACAGGCATAACCTGAAAGCAGGGGGACAATGTGAAGCACAGAGGCATATGCGCACCAAAACGAGACCTGCCGTGGGCGCGTGCACATGTACATATACAAAGAAAATAATAAAACTTTATTAGCAAAATACAGCATGACAAAAGAAACATTTTAAAAGAAACAAACCATCAGTGTCAATAGTTGGCACTTACCTTGGAATAAATGGTTTGTATAACTATATATATGTAAAGTAACACCTAAAGCTAAATTTATATGGAGCTGCAGATCCAATTTATCATTTTTAGATAATGGCTTAAGAAACAAGTAAAATAAAATGAAATACAGTATATACATATATAGAATCCAAAAGATTGACCTAGGCGCAAGGGGAGACAAGAGAGAGAAAACATAGAGTAGTATGTTCTGACAATTTAACCCATAAATGGTAAGATATGCACTCACAGCGTTTCAAATAGTTTGGGCCTTTTATCCACTCTGGGATCTGGAACAGTGTAGAAGTTCTGGAGACATCTTTATATCCAGCAGCAATTGCTTCACAGCCAGGTATTCACCTCATAAGTAGCGTTACATATAAAAAGGAAGGTAAAAAAACACACAAAATAGTGTAACACAGTTTTAATAAAAAGAATAATTCAATCACAGTAAGTAAAAAACTCACACTTTGTGAGTTCTCATAAAACAGTTGAGAATTCAGAGTATCTCACACTCATAGGGGCTAATGATTTTCAGCTGGGCTTCTGACAGTCACTATCGATATCAATATACACCTCTGATGTTATCTTGGTGTAAGGTGTTATATATACACACAGTTCAATAGCCGTGGGCTCTAGTGATGTCACACTCGGCACCTGCACTGTTTCCAGTGCTCACGGTCTCCTAGGACCTGATATAATGTGCTTTCAGTACTCACGGTACTCTTGGGGTCTTAATGATCTTATAGTCCGTTTTGAACAGTCACAGCTTTAGATGTAGTTCTTTTCCAATGCCGGCTTCTCCCGCCCTCTGCGTTCCTCTGATGCCTCTTCAGGACGTGATGACGTGATGGTGTCACTTAGTCTCGCGAGAGTTCCGTGCCTCCGATTGTAGCTTCACTGTTTGCCGAAATCAATAGTCCTCCACATTAAAACATAGCTTAATCAGCTACCAAGTGCTGCTGCATTACTCAGACAAAAGATAATCCACGCCCTACGCGTTTACACGTGCCCGTGGTTTCAAGGAGCTACGTTGGTGGAATAGCTCGTGCGTCTGCTGCCAAGAGAGGGAGGACATTCCCTGAGCCACACACAGCATCTAACACCAACTGCTGGGAACAACAGACTGTGTACCTGAATTTCCGGAGGGACATCTGATCGTGGTGGCAGTGAGGTCTGATGTACTGAAGCAAACATTCGGCGAGCAGTTACATGTTGGTGCATGGGTTTACCCATACAATGCTTATTTTGCATTGACAAATTGTGAGTTTGTATTTGCCTTGTGATTTTTTATGATAAATTTTGTTACCAGATTTTACATATGGATCGGGCGCTTTTTCTCTTTTTCTCCAATAGAATTTGCTGGGAGGTTGCTGACCCTAAAGAAGAAGCAGCCCGGACGTTGTAATCTCCATACAAAATCATCTACTATTTTTGTGGAAAACACATATTTTCATTTATTTTGTACACTGATTTTTATCATTTTTTCTTTTTCATTTTTTGATAATTAGTGTACATTTTACATAATCTTTTTATATTTTGTAAATCATATTTTTTTCTGTGTTTTTTACAACAGTTCATTTTTTATTAAGTGTATTATTTAACACATAATATATATATACATATATTTTTTTAATCAATTTGTACATTTTGTACACACTCACCATCAATTCAAAACCACCATCTGAGTTCCCCTATTTTAAAGGAAAATTTCTTTACAATTGTATACAGGTCATCTGTGCTAATATTTGTGGTGGTCTTTTTGTTGTCAGGAGTCTACTGTGAGGCTAGTTCACATCCAGGCACTGTTGAATCTTTCAATTAATATATATATATATATATATATATATGGAAAGAAAAAAGAAAGAAAAAAACAGGCGCACACCTAGTGCATTAAAGTATAACAATAAGTTTATGGAACATTAAAAAACAGACAAATGCCCACTCACAAGAAAAACGGTAATAAAGTGCAGTTATGAGATTGGCCCTCATATGCCAGTGGTAGCGTCCGGATCAGCAGTAGTGTCTTTTCCTACAGGGCGTGGCTAATGCAGAGCAGACACTTTCCCACCAAGAAAGACTGATGCAAGTTGGGAGCGGCTAAGCCAAACAGAGGAGCAGATACATCCTTGTTTCCCCTGGTGGTGCGGTGACCAAAGGCAGGCGGACGAGGACTCTGTTTCCCGGCGGGGCTTCCTTTTGCGGGGCACCAGATCGGGTGGACGTCAGTTCCGGTGAAGGAGACCACGCCGGCGCCATGTGTATGTAGGAAAGACACTACTGCTGATCCGGACGCTACCACTGGCATATGAGGGCCAATCTCATAACTGCACTTTATTACCGTTTTTCTTGTGAGTGGGCATTTGTCTGTTTTTTAATGTTCCATAAACTTATTGTTATACTTTAATGCACTAGGTGTGCGCCTGTTTTTTTATTTTTTGTTTCCATAGGTATCCTTAGGGAGTTGTGATCCCTTTCAAACGGGCTGCCTTGTACCTGGATGCATTTACTTGGAACGGGACTCTATGTTTTTTAAAGGTTTTTTTTTAGTATTTTGGTATTATTCCATTGAAACAATTTATTATTATTTTTTAATTTGTACGCATTTTTTATATTAAAGTTAAACTATTGTCATATATGTTTTATCTTATAATAACATAGGTTCTATTTTATATTCTAATTTTATTCCCCTTGGCCACCCCATAGGTTGTTATACCAGAGTAGCTAACTTACTCACAGTTAGGCAGGTTGTTGCATTAGGCGCTCCTTTATATTTCTGTTTTGTTTGATATATATATATATACTGTATATATATATATATATATATATATATATATACAGGTAAACCCGTTATAGCGCGGTCCTCGGGGTACACCCCGAGACCACCGCGTTAGTAACGGGGTCGCGCTAATTAAAAAAAAAGTGGCCGCCGCGCGCCTGATCGGGAGGGAGGGAGTGAGGAGGTAAGGAAGGAAGAGGTGGCCGGAAGCCCTACACGTCCCCTAGCCACGGCTGGACAACCTGCTCCTTACCTCCCACCACGTCGGAGACATACTTGGGGGGCGAGCATGGGGGATACAGATGTGTGTATGCTGCCTGTGTGTGTCCTGTGTGCAGGGCCTCTTGTCCCGGGCCCAATGAGTAATGGGAAAGGTGCCAGACCCCTGTCAGCAAAACTAATCTGTCCTGATCCGCAGAGCTGTCCTGTTGGAAGGTGTCCATTGAGATGCCTGTCTAGGCAGCATGCTGCAGACTGGTAGAAGGGAAGTTTCTGACAGCCACCTCCACGGCCACCTATCAGCAGTCAGCTCGGCAGGCCCCCTCCACAGGCCTCAAACAGGCCCCCTCAATCCTCCAGGGGGCGCTCTCACAATCTCTCCTCTTCCAGTGTCCCTATCCCCCTCTCTCTCACATTTCCTCACCCCCAGACCCCCACACCTACCGGCCCTCCGCGGCATAGCTAACCGCGGCCCTCCAAGTCACAGCCTGCTCCTCACTCACCCCCCCTCCTCCCGACACCTCCCCCTCCTCCCGACACCCTCCTCCCCTCCTCACCACTCCTGATGCCAGTTCCGCTCCGATCTCAGCAGCAGACACCAAAGGTAGGGAGGGGGAGTGGGAGGTGTGTTGTAGTGTGCTGTGAGAGTGTGTTGTGAGTGCTGTGAGAGTGTGCTGTGAGTGCTGTGTGCTGTGAGAGCTGTGTGCTGTGAGAGTGGGCTGTGAGTGCTGTGTGCTGTGAGAGCTGTGTGCTGTGAGAGTGTGCTGTGAGTGCTGTGTGCTGTGAGTGCTGTGTGCTGTGAGAGTGTGTGCAGTGTGTGCAGTGTGTGCAGTGACAGTGTGTGCAGTGAGAGTGTGTGCAGTGAGAGTGTGTGCAGTGAGAGTGTGTGCAGTGAGAGTGTGTGCAGTGAGAGTGTGTGCAGTGAGAGTGTGTGCAGTGAGAGTGTGTGCAGTGAGAGAGTGTGCAGTGAGAGTGTGTGCAGTGAGAGTGTGTGCAGTGAGAGTGTGTGCAGTGTGTGCAGTGAGCAGTGTGTGCAGTGAGAGTGTGTGCTGGGAGAGTGTGCAGTGTGCAAAAAAAACCAAAAACGATTCGCGTTATAATGGGTCGCGCTATAACGGGGTTTACCTATATATATATATTTGTAAACTTGTGCAAAAAATGCACTGTAAAAAAAGGAATACATGCACTTTTCAATATGCGAACTGTATGGTCAAACTACACCGCAACAACATGAAGTAATGAAAAATAGATGTGTAATGCTAAAGACCATACAGAACAACATAATATGATATATATATATATCGATGGATACTCAAAGCGAACCCTTGATAATATATTACTGAAAGAGGACAGGTACTGGGTGTGGCATTCTGGTTGGTCAACCAACAAAGAATAAAAATGAAGGTATGATACACGATCTATCCTGAAACCATAGCAATTAAATCACCCTGACTAGTACCTCTTTTGAAATGTCCCAATCACGTGACGCGTGACATTTCCATGCATAGGAGATTCCGGCACCTCATAACAGGGCCTGTATCTTGGGAAGCAGGTGGTCTCCGGACCTGAAACCAATGCGGTTCAACTCCGGAGACCCCCTGCTACATTACTGTAATGGTTACAATGGTTAAATATCTAGTAAGTACCAATACACAACACACCCCGTGCCCCACATACTGCGGCGGCTCATCTGAGTCTAACACATCGCCGGTTTTTCCCTGGCTTTTTCCTGGAATGCGACACACTTCACCTGGAGCATGCCGCATTCATTTTGCGTTCTCAGCCACGGGTCATGCGCGGTTGACGTGCGGTTGATGCGTTTATTGAGAATGGTTCGGATTTAATAGGTTGAAATTCTTCGTGTGTCCGCCAGATGGCAGATATTCATGAATTGTAATGCGCATGCGCTTCAGTAATGTGTCGACTTGCAGGTGTTTCGTTTAAAAAGATACCACAGTGTGCTATTGTAACTTGGCCTTGAGACTGAAGGAAGAGGTTGCAAAAATTTATCAATTTAGGCTTTTCATATTAAAGAAAGACAAAGACGAGTTTCGGTTACATTATTTTCCAGAGACCCGCCGCCAGCCATGAGTGTTCAAGTGCAACCCGTTTTCCAAAAACCCAACAGAAGTTACGCGTATTTGAAATGGGCCGCAATTAATGCAACAGATGATAAGATGGCAACAGTTGTTCAAATTTATCAGTATTTTATCGAAAACTATGACTTTTACAAATTTTCGCCAGCTCCTCATACGTGGAAGCGTGCAATAAGGAAAAGGTTATGTAGCGATCCCTGTTTTTATCGTATTGAGCCACAATTTGTTGGTGGGTATTGGTGTGTATCACTGGGTTTTTCCTGTATCTATGATCATGCAGATGGCAAAAGGCGAAGGGTCGTGTTAAAACCAACTAAGAAACGACAGTCGCTGCCAAGCAATGCAGCAGCACCGGCTTCCAATAACGGTCCTACCGTCAGTGACAACCCTGAGCCTGAGCCGGATTTCGCGTGCAGTTTCGATCAAGCTTACATTAACCTAAGCAATTTCCAGCCTCATCAGCTGACTAAAGGTGGACTAGTCCCGCTGCAAACTATCGACGTGGATGATCAAGAACGCTGGACTGGCAGAGGACCGGCGCCGGCGCCAGCTGAATGGGAAATTCTATGGTGAGTATTGTTGCCGTATTATTTTCTGTTTTTTTTATTTTGACAATACAGTATCAATATCGGTACGATTCAAAAGTCAAGCGATTCTCCTGTAAGCAATATCATTGGCTGAGCGCTGAGCGGCCTCTACAGTACTGTACTGCAGATACTGAACAATTGGTGGAACGCTAGGCGCATGCGCATTGGAACCTTCTTGAAACGCATACAGTATGCGTGTCATTACATCGACGGTAGGCGCATGCGCATGTGAAAAGGAGACGCCCCCCGAGAAAATTATTGGTGGGACTGGCTGGGAACTTCTTTAGGGGGCTGACCATTACAGTAAATCTTTTCTTTTTGTTTTTCCTCAGAAAAGAAAACGGCTAATGGAGGGATTTCGATGGATAATATCGCTTTGTACAACAATGCCTGCACATTGCTGAATCGAATTAAAAAACCCACGTACCAGAGTCTACAGTTTAGTCGCCGTTGTTATTGATTAGGATAGAATACTGTACCTGAAACAGTATGCTGATGTTTTCCGGCCGTACAGCATACAATGCTTTTTTATAAACAGTATACTGTGTAATAAACCCGAAAAAATTAAAACTATGGGGGCTATGCACTAAGCTCCGATAAGTCACTTTTAGACCGCAAAGTGCTCTTCGATCGTGATTTTTGGCTCAACCCGATGCACTAAGCAACGCAAAGAGGCACTTTGCGGTCTAAAAATGACTTTTTTCAGGTATTTTTTCTAAGTCCAACTTTGCTCGATCGCAGCCCTGTTTGCGTGAAATTCTGCCCTTAAGCGGGATGCACTAAGCAACGCAACCTTAGCAAACATGAAAGTTGCGTTGATTAGAACACGTCAGGTCAGAGTACACGCAAAGAAATCTGGACTTAGAAAAAATTCTGGCTTTTTATTTTTGCATGCGCAAAACCCATACAGCAGGCCGGCGGGTGTCCCCGGCTGACCCCACAGGGGTCCCGACGGAGCTCGGGGGTCAAGCGGGTGTCCCCGGCTTACCCTGCGGGGGTCCGGGGGTCCCCGGCTCACCAAGCGGGGGTCCCCGTGGGAGTGCGGGAGTCCCCGCGGGAGACCGGGTGTCCCCACGGCCGTCCCGGGGTCCCCGCGGGAGTCCCGGGGTACCCGCGGGCCTGCGGTACCAATGTTGCACCTCCAATAATAAAAAACAACAATTCTAACTAAATACACGCCCAAACACATACTATACAGTAATGGCCAAAATTACTATTATCCAAATATGGATAACAATGCATTTGGCCATTTTAAATACATATAACATTCAATAAATACAGTCAAAACATATTACACTTAGCTTTTACAGGCACCCACGATGAAGGCCGTCTTCCTCCTCATCTTCATTCTGCCCATGCCCCTATGGTGCTGCAAAACATGCACAACAATTACAATAGCCAATGTAATGTCCCCTAACCCCTTAATCACCATAGCGGTTATAAAACCGCTACAGTCATTAAGGGGTTAGCCCACCCTCACCCACCACTCGGGAGGCCTACATACCCTCCCCTACTAACCCCCCACCCCGTGAGGCCTAACCACCCTCACCCACTACCCACAAGGGAGGCCTACCAACATACCTTTGGGGCCAATACACCACCCCCCAACAGCTACAGTACAATAATGTGCCAAATAACTATTGTCCAGATATGGATAATATATTATTTGCCCATTATGAAACACATAAAACATCCACAAATCAAAACATGAATTTTTAAACTTAAAACCACCACATTGCATGTTAAAATTAATACAGCAGCCATTGCAAATATAAAAAAAACAAACTGTAGCTACACAAATGTCTATGAAATGTCACACAATTGCATTGAGTTTGTACATGATGCAATTAATCAGTGCATCATATAACACTATGCAAAATATATGTAACAATAAAATACACTATGAACAATGTCCCCTAACCACCAATGCCATCCTGAAAATCAATTAGAAACTAACCAACATCAATACAATTAGCATCAGTCAATTAATCCATTTCCGCAAACAATTAAAAAACAATACAAATCAATTATACAATGCCCTTTTCAATTGCTAAAGCCAAACCATTGCCAAAACAATTCTATTTTAAAGTAACCACCATCATTCTATCTTACTACCATAAATAAGCCATTTTCTAAATACAAATTACATTATTCACAACAATGACAAAATAAAGATGCTAAATACATTATCCATACATGAAAAGAACCTAAACATGAGCCAAACAATCAATTATTATCCCTGTATGCCTATCCATACAGATAGATAAACATAACATACAGGGGCAATAATACAGCATAAAATACAATGCATTTACATACAATACACCAATTCATTGTCCGTGAATGTATTATATACATAGATACATTAACGGGCATTAAATGGGAGTGAAAAAAATAAAAGACATGCATGAAAAATCATAAAAACCTGTAAAAGTAAAAATAATAAACGTTTCTTTTGTTTACTCACCATTAGATGTCCACTCTCCGAAATCCAAGCGACCCGGAAGCACAGGAACCAATCCACAGGTAAGCCATAAAATAAAAAACCATAACAAATCCACGTCTGTGTCTTCTTTCTTCTTTGGTGTCTTCTGGGGTCTTCTTCCGGATTCTTCCATCTTCTTAGGCCACGCCCTTCTTCTCTTCTTAGGAGGGGAGATGTTCCCTCCTCGGCGACTAGCTTCAAAATGAGGCGACATAGGCTTTTATAGGCCTATGATGTCACATTTTGGTCAAATGTTTCCCACGGTCCTGATTGGGCCGTGAAAAACATGTGATTTGGCCAATGGAGAAAAAAATGATGAAGTCATTTAAATGCAATGATAGCACAGCCAATCAGAATGGCTTTGCTTCAATTGCCTTTAAGATGACGTCATTAAAAGAAACATGGTGCTTAAAAAGTAACAAGGCATACTTGAGGGGTGTACCAGCACTCATCCTTAATACTCCTATACTTCTCCCTGAGCGCCGGTGGCAGATCGCACAGGGTGATGTCGGGCACCGTATTGATGCGAGCGAATGTAGGTCTTCTGCGAGTGGGTGTGCTTGAGGCCACGGGCGATGGTAGGTTGTCTGGGAGGAAGCTTTCCTCTGGTCTTGGTCACCATGTTGTCTCCTGTCGTGGTCTTGACGGTGTTGTCATGTCCTCCTCAATGGCATACATGTACACTACATCTTCTGGTGGAGGGGGTGCGCTTGGTGATGGAAGGGGGTCGATGCTCCCATTCATCACATCCATGTCACCCCCCTGCTCCGGCGCTGGGGAAACAGGGGCATTAATACCGAGCAAACGATGTATACCCGCTATGTCAGCCTCTATCTTCTCCATCCGTCGATTCATCCATTGATCCATATCTAGCATCCGTTGATCCATATGTATTATCTGTTGATCCATATATAGCATCCGTTGCTCCACATTTAACATGGTCTCCAGAAGCAGATCTATCTTTGCTAGCACAAAAGAGTTCCCGGGGAGATCCACACTTATCCCATTCAGCATCCGGTCAAACGAGCTGCTTCTTGTGCATGGCGTATGGACATCTGGGTGGATGGGTGCAATGGAGGATGAGATGGGGTTTCCATGGAGAGAAGCGTCAGCGACGTCGAAGAAGGGTGGAGGAGGTGACCTGTGGATATCCGGTAGAGGAGAAGCGGCAGCGTCGTCGAAGAGGGATGGAGAAAGTGACCTTTGGATTTCCGGGCGAGAAGCAGAGTCGTCTAAGAGTAAAGGAGAAAGTGACCCGTGGATTTCAGAGGCGGCAGCGTCGTCGGATAGAACCTGAGAAGATGGCCTGTGGGTTTCCGGGAGGGCGGTGACAGCGTCGAGGACGAGGGGTGGAGAAGACAGGCTGAAGATTTCCGGGACAGCGGCGGCAGAGTCGTCGAAGCGTATGTGAGGAAGTGGTCTGCGGATTCGATGGGTTGGCATCCAATCGTTTTGCGTCGAGAGTACATCACCGTATATCTTCTTGACATAATAAGGCTGACGTCGATGAAAACCCTTAGCCCTTGGGGTCAGCAGAAGGTTTTCTTTATTGCCCATAGCCTGTCGCTTTTGCCTTGGCGTGGAAAAAGCAACCGCCTTTCGCTTTATCTTCATCACAGGCACGGCAGAGGCGAGTGGGTTCCTGCGTCCGTTGAATCGGGGTTGCTCCATGGAAGCAGGTGGCACAATGCAGTATCTGGAAAAGGGAATGTTCAGATAAAGATCATCGAGTGGTGGGCTATGCAAAGTGTGTAAACTTTCATGCATGGCGGCGAGGTACAGGTGTTGAAAGTGGGCGTACTCTAATGTGAGTCATTACCGTATAAATACACCATCCATTTTGTGGATTCACTGCACATTGAATACACATCGACTAAACATCGAATATACATTCTTGTGTTTGTACTGTATTTCTTTCTACTCGCAGCAATGGTTGTTAAAAAGATTTCCAAGTATCTCAGCATGCGAATTAAGGAAAACAAAAAAAGGGGGAGAACCGGCGCCTCTAAAATATAAAATCTGACCAAATATAAAGTCCAACAAGAATGAAGAGGAGTCCTGGGAGGAAACTTCAACGAAGTCTCAATCGGGACAGACAAACATATAAGACAAAGATAAAAAAAGACAATAGAAAAAAGATCATACTGTAACTTACAAAACAAACAAAAAGCACTGAAAAGATTGATAAAAGGATTATTACAAATTTAATACAATGTAAAATAAATGAAACAAAATACACATGTATGTGGGCTAGAGACACTAATGAGGCTGTAACATCCAGTAGGGGTAAAATTGGAAACCTACTTACAGCAATGCTGAAGAGTAAAAGCCCGTAGAGCAACTTGTCTTTAAATTCGGACCAAATCCTCTGCAAAGGTGGAAACTGCAGTCTTCAGGGATCCACACCGCTGGAACAACCGCTGCTAAACCACACACAGACCTTGGAGTGAGTGGGATGTGTCGCAGAGGGGAACCGGAGCTGCACGCTGTGGAGGGATCGCCAGGCACCAAGCACACAGACCATCAGGTCGCGTGATGTGTGGGTGACATCACACCTCAGCACGAGAGCAGGGGGAACACCCAGGAAGGCAGAAAAGCTCAGAGGAGCTGAGGCAAAGTCTGAGAGGACAGTGCGCACACGGGGGGGATAATACAACTCTCAGCCAGATCAAAAAACACCCTACTGCTGCGACACACTTTATTCGAGCAAATACCCAGTATGTACCTGGCAGATACCTGGAATGCGCCGCTCCTCACCTCTGACAAGCCCCATTGCGTTTGCCTTCCCAGCCATGGTTCATGCCTGGCTGACGGGCGGCTGATCTGTTAAATGATAATGATTAGGATTTAATAGGCTGCAATGCTTCGCGTGTCTACCAGATGGCATAAATTCATGAATTGTAATGCAGTATATATATATATATATATATACTGTGCAGTATTGCAGCCAGCGGGAATAAAATGCTTGAATCCCTGCCTGGAAAATAACGCAATGCACTCGGGCAGAAAACAGTCACAAACCTCAATACACCCGAGTATACCCGAATTCGTGGGACTAGCCGAGCTCGAATAAAGTGTGTCGCCAGTGTACATGTTTTGTGACGTCAGTCACTTCATCAGGGACATGATGGGAATAGGAAGTGTGGGCAAATTTATACCAAAACACCAATAAAAGCAATTGTCAATACAATGACATAATAATGCAAAAATCAATGAGAATCAATCTAAACAGTGATAACATACTACATAAAACAAATAAAAATACAAACACAATGAAAAATAATATTTAGACATGATGATAAAAAACAAATAAAATTGAGACCTCATGGAGCCAACCAGGGCTCAATACCCTATCTTAAAGGCACAGTATTAAATGTACATATATAGATCCAATGCTCTGAGCATAAGGAAATCACTATTAAATAGCACAAACTATCAAGACGGCCAGTACCAACAAGCGGCAAAAGAAATTACATACTTATATACAAAGCAAATATCAGTCAAGAGTATATATATAATTGACGTTTACTTTGCCAGGAAGGCTGAAAGGTCAAATTCAATATTAAGACCATTAGGAGATAATGTTTTAAGTTCATATATCCAATATGACTCGCGTTTGCTGATACCATTAATTTTATCTCCTCCCCTCCAATTACCTGGGTACATTTCTATCACTTGGCTTTTAAGGCCCTTTGGATTTTGCTGATGGTAAATAAGGAAATGATGTGACACGCTATGTGTGGTTAGCCCTTTCCTTATATTATACACATGTTCGTAAATGCGTCTCTGATAGGCCCTCCCTGTGCGGCCAACATATTGTAGCCCACAGGGGCATTGTAATAGATAAATGACAAACACAGAGTGACAGTAAATATAAGAACCGATATTGTATACTCGACCGGTAACATTAGAATTAAAAGTGACTTGATTTGAACTGTATTTACAAGCTGTACAATTTGTACAAATAAAAAAACCTTTTTCACAAGGTTCTACACCTGATGTCTTATTTAAATTTGGGCAACTGGGGGCCAGCCTGGATTGTAAATTAGAGGCCTTCTTGAAGACAATTGAAGGTTTGGAGGGAAGGATTTGGGCCAAAGCTGGATCTCTCAGTAGGATTGGCCAATGTTTATGCAAAACCCGCCTGATATCAGGTGCCATGGAATTGTATTGGGTGATGAAGGACACCGTATTTTTCAAATTAGAATCACTCCTATCTTTTTTGTATTCCAGAAGGGTAGCTCTTTCGGTTTCCTGCACCGCTTCCAGGGTCCTGGAGAACAACTCCTCAGGGTATTGCCTATTCAAAAATGT
This sequence comes from Ascaphus truei, assembly GCF_040206685.1. Lineage (NCBI taxonomy): Eukaryota > Metazoa > Chordata > Amphibia > Anura > Ascaphidae > Ascaphus > Ascaphus truei. The sequence goes on along the minus strand of NC_134485.1, from coordinate 38,166,737 downwards.
ATTTTTAAGTTCGCTCGCCTGAGACGCGAATGTCTCATCACTTTAACAATTGCGCCTCAGGCGAACAAACTGGCCCTTGGGAATGTTGCGCAACCACTGAGGGTTGTGCTGGCTATTGGCCAACACATAATTGTTGGCCTGCACAGACTTAAAGTACGTCTTGGTGTGTATCAAATTATCTACAGAACTAATATTCAAGTCTAAAAAATCAATAGAGTTAGGATCAAAATGACACGTGAATTTAAGATTCATCTGATTAGTGTTAAGATGTGAAATAAAAAGATTTAACGAATCAATACTGCTGTTCAACACAAAAAGAATATCATCTATGTAGCGAAGCCAGAGCACCAGGTTTGCACCAAGGGGACAGTTGTTCCAAATATAACTCTCCTCCCAATGTCCCATAAATAGGTTGGCATAACTTGGTGCAAACCTGGTTCCCATGGCCGTACCACAAGTCTGCAAATAATATTTTGAATTAAATGAAAAATAATTATGTGTGAGAATAAACTTAATGGAGTCTAAAATAAAATCTTTTAAAACTGGTGTCAAACTATTGTCCATATCTTGCGTCTGGTGTATGGCTAGACAGCCAAGGGTATGGTCAATCACCGTGTACAGAGATGTTACGTCAGCGGTGACCCATACATACCCACACATACCCTGGCTGCCACTCCAAATCGTGCAGTGCCTGAAGCACATGGGTGGTATCGCACAGATAGGACTTTAAAAGTAATACATGAGTTTGCAAATAATAATCAATTAATTGTGATAGGTTGGAGGTAAGTGAACCAATTCCAGATATAATGGGTCTACCTGGGGGTGTGTGTAAATTCTTGTGTATTTTCGGAATAATATAGAACAAGGGGATGCGTGGATGGATGGTGTTTAAAAAATCATATTCATCCTTGGAAATGGCTAAATTAGCCAAACCATGGTAAAGTAGTGAGGTAAGCTCAGCAAGAAAATGGGGAGTAGGGTCCGCGGCTAGGGGGAGGTAAGTGGTTATGTCATCCAATAGTCTATTGGATTCATGAATATAACAGTCTTTATCCATAACCACTATACCTCCACCTTTGTCGGCCGGTTTAATCACTATAGATTCGTTATTTTCCAACTCAACCAAGGCCTGATTTTCATGTTGGTTCAAGTTGTCTTTTCGAATCTTAAAGCTGCGACTGGATGTCTCTAGATCTTGAGTGACCAAGTCGACAAAGGTATTGACGAAGTGTCCCTGCATAAATTAAGGGTTAAAGGTGGAGTGTTTCTTGAAAGTTTTAACAGTTTTAACAGGTAGGGCGGTGGTAGAAGTGTCAGTTGGGTTAAGAATAGCTTGATTGCTAGTACTGCTTATGGCATCATTGATGAAGTACTTTTTCAAGGCCAATTTCCTGGCAAAGTTCTGCACATCTATATAGATGTTAAAGCTATTCGGCCCGCAAACCGGTGCGAATGTTAGTCCCTTACCCAAAACTTTTTTCTCAACATCTGTTAATGTATGTTTACTGATGTTGAAAATACTGGGATCTTCTACATTATTTCCGCTAACTCTATTTCGCCTGTTAATGCCTCCTCTCTGTCCTCTACGTCGTTTTTCTTTTTTGAAGTGAAACTTCCTTAGTGGCACCTCATTTGAACTGGGGCAAAAATGGATTGTGGAGACAGAAATGAAACGGATGTGACGTCAGTGCTGACAGTTGAGGCCGGGCTGTGTTCTGGCTCAGCCCGACCCCAACACTGACATCCCACCCGCTCAAAAAATCAAATGCGGCGGCGGCGGCGATAGCTGCCGGCGCCGCTCCTAATGGCCGGCGAAATCCCCACATGGCTGCTGACATATGCGGCGGCGGCGATAGCCACCGGCGCCGCTCCTAACGTTCCCCGCCCGCTGCCCGCTTCCGTGCTGCACATGCGCAGTTGCCATGGCGCCACTGACTCCAATCACCGCGGGAGGAGTGGGGAGGGGGTGACGCGCAGCCACTATCTGCCCCCGGCGGGTGCAGGCCAAGCAGCACACTGACCTGGTGCTCCTGCAGGTCTTCCCGCAGCGCCGGCAAGCTCACGGCCGCTGTTCCCCACCCGCTGCCATGCCGCGCATGCGCAGTTGTGATGGCGCCGCTGACGGACGCCACACATGCGCAGAAGCTGCTGGCAGCGGCCCCGTTCCACCCACACACTCCCGTTTGCCCCACATGGCGCCATTCTGTCCTCCACTGATGCGGGCATTCGCGGGCCCCCGCAGGAAGCGGCGGCACCCGCGCAACCCGCGCAGCACAGGAGCTCGGCGCCGGGGGCAGGCTCCTGCTGCTGGAAGAAAGGGTGACCCGGGCGGGCCGAACAGCGGAAGGGGGAGGGGTGTGTGTTTGTGTATGTGTGTGTGTGTGTGTGTGTGTGTGTGTGTGTGTATGTGTGTCAGTCAGTGTGTGTGTGTGTGTGTATATGTATGTGTGTCAGTCAGTGTGATTGTATGTATGTGTCAGTCAGTGTGTGTGTGTGTGTGGTATGTATGTGTGTCAGTCAGTGTGTGTCAGTCAGTGTGTGTGTGTGTGTGTATGCATGTCAGTCAGTGTGTGTGTGTGTGTGTGTGTGTGTGTGTGTGTGTGTGTGTGTGTGTGTGTGTGTGTGTGTGTGTGTATGTGTGTCAGTCAGTGTGTGTGTGTGTGTGTATGCATGTCAGTCAGTCAGTCAGTCAGTCAGTCAGTCAGTGTGTGTGTGTGTGTGTGTGTGTGTGTGTGTGTGTGTGTGTGTGTGTGTGTGTGTGTGTGTGTGTGTATGTCAGTCAGTCAGTCAGTCAGTGTGTGTGTGTGTGTGTGTGTGTGTGTGTGTGTGTGTGTGTGTGTGTGTGTGTGTGTGTGTGTGTGTGTGTGTCAGTGTGTGTGTATGTGTGTGTGTATGTGTGTGTGTGTGTGTGTGTGTGTCAGTGTGTGTGTATGTGTGTGTGTATGTGTGTGTGTGTGTGTGTGTGTGTGTGTCAGTCAGTCAGTGTCTGTGTGTCAGTCAGTGTGTGTGTGTGTGTGTGTGTGTGTGTGTATGTGTATGTATGTGTGTGAGTCAGTGTGTGTGTATGTGTGTCAGTCAGTGTGTGTGTGTGTATGTGTGTGAGTCAGTGTGTGTGTGTGTATGTGTGTCAGTCAGTGTGTCAGTCAGTGTGTGTGTGTGTATGTGTGTCAGTCAGTGTGTGTGTGTATGTGTGTATGTGTGTCAGTCAGTGTGTCAGTCAGTGTGTCAGTCAGTGTGTGTGTGTGTGTGTGTGTATGCGTGTCAGTCAGTGTGTGTGTGTGTATGCGTGACAGTCAGTGTGTGTGTATGTATGTGTGTCAGTCAGTGTGTGTGTATGCGTGTCAATAAGTGTGTGTGTATGTGTGTGTCAGTCAGTGTGTGTGTATGTGTGTGTCCTGCTGCAGCCAGGGGCGGGGTGTAACATTGCGCACCACCTCCCTCCCCCCTTCCGCAAATTCTGCTTACCCCCCCAAACTGACTGACACACATACATACACACACACTGACTGACTGACACACATACACACATACACACTGGAGCACTAAATCTAAAGGGGGTTTGGATACCGTGGTGACTTTTACCTCTGGAAATATGTGCTCTAATTTAAAATCCAGGCTGGCCCCTAGTTGCCCAAATTTAAATAAGACATCAGGTGTAGAACCTTGTGAAAAAGGTTTTTTTATTTGTACAAATTGTACAGCTTGTAAATACAGTTCAAATAAAGTCACTTTTAATTCTAATGTTACCGGTCAAGTATACAATATCGGTTCTTATATTGATGTCACTCTGTGTTTGTCATTTATCTATTACAATGCCCCTGTGGGCTACAATATGTTGGCCGCACAGGGAGGGCCTATCAGAGACGCATTTACGAACATGTGTATAATATAAGGAAAGGGCTAACCACACATAGCGTGTCACATCATTTCCTTATTTACCATCAGCAAAATCCAAAGGGCCTTAAAAGCCAAGCGATAGAAATGTACCCAGGTAATTGGAGGGGAGGAGATAAAATTAATGGTATCAGCAAACGCGAGTCATTTTGGATATATGAACTTAAAACGTTATCTCCTAATGGTCTTAATATTGAATTTGACCTTTCAGCCTTCCTGGCAAAGTAAACGTCAATTATATATATTCTTGACTGATATTTGCTTTGTATATAAGTATGTAATTTCTTTTGCCGCTTGTTGGTACTGGCCGTCTTGATAGTTTGTGCTATTTAGTAGTGATTTCTTTATGCTCAGAGCATTGGATCTAAATATGTACATTTAATACTGTGCCTTTAAGATAGGGGTATTGAGCCCTGGTTGGCTCCATGAGGTCTCAATTTTATTTGTTTTTTATCATCATGTCTTAATATTATTTTTCATTGTGTTTGTATTTTTATTTGTTTTATGTAGTATGTTATCACTGTTTAGATTGATTCTCATTGATTTTTGCATTATTATGTCATTGTATTGACTATTGCTTTTATTGGTGTTTTGGTATAAATTTGCCCACACTTCCTATTCCCATCATGTCCCTGATGAAGTGACTGACGTCACGAAACATGTAGGGTGTTTTTTATCTGCCTGAGATTTGTATCATCCCCCCACCCCCTGTGTGCGCACTGTCCTCTCAGACTTTGCCTCAGCTCCTCTGAGCTTTTCTGCCTTCCTGGGTGTTCCCCCTGCTCTCGCGCTGAGGTGTGACGTCACCCACACATCACGCGACCTGATGGTCTGTGTGCTTGGTGCCAGGCAATCCCTCCACAGCGTGCAGCTCCGGTTCCCCTCTGCGACACATCCCACTCACTGCAAGGTCTGTGTGTTGTTTAGCAGCGGTTGTTCCAGCGGTGTGGATCCCTGAAGGCTGCAGTTTCCACCTTTGCAGAGGATTTGGTCCGAATTTAAAAACATGTTGCTCTACGGGCTTTTACTTTTCAGCATTGCTGTAAGTAGGTTTCCAATTTTACCCCTACCGGATGTTACAGCCTCATTAGTGTCTCTAGCCCACATACATGTGTATGTTGTTTCATTTATTTTACATTGTATTAAATTTGTAATAATCCTTTTTTCAATCTTTTCAGTGCTTTTTGTTTGTTTTGTAAGTTACAGTATGATCTTTTTTCTTTTATCTTTTTTTATCTTTGTCTTTTATGTTTGTCTGTCCCGATTGAGATTTCGTTGAAGATTCCTCCCAGGGCTCCTCTTCATTCTTGTTGGTCTTTATATTTGGTCAGATTTTATATTTTAGAGGCGCCGGTTCTCCCCCTTTTTTTGTATTATTTGCACTGGTTTTTGTTAACCTTTTACCTAGGCAGCCCTCACTTTGAATGTAAAGCATATTGTATATAATACTGTCACTTATTTTGTGTCATTTTTCACAGTCACCGCATCAGCGCTTATTACACTGCTCTTTCCCTTTATGTGAATTAAGGAGATGTACACGAGTGGACACCGAATTGATGCTATCCAACACTGGTTAGCTACTTCTGGCCTCATTGTGCCAGCAACCACCGTGAGCTATCATGCACACGGAAAAAACAGAGGACGCAAAAGGGCAACCAGTGTAACTAACGCGTAAGTATATTTATAAAACTTCTAAAAAAAAATTAGATCCAAAAACGTTTTTGAGCACTTTTCTTTTCTTGCTATAGGAATCATGAATAAAGCTTTCTTCCAAGACAACATTGTCCCTGAGATAGTGCAATACATCACACGCAAGTTCCCGAATGGTCACCGCTTGTACCAGGACAACGATACGAAGCACACCGCATCAACAGCGCATATCCTTGAGCGCGGCATCAACTGGGTGAAGATGTCAGCGGAGTAAGACATACATTAATTTCAAAAGGCAGTTCATCATAATACACCCCCAATACAGTACGTAAAAAGCACACAAATCAACTATGTGCAGTCAAACGCACAGGGTCGCAGTCAAAAGCTACAGCACAGATTGAATATCGTAAAACAATAAGATGTTTTTGCAGGCTTGTGGAGAAAATAAACATAAAAAATTACAATAAAAATTTTTTTTTTCATTTTTAATTTTTTTTTTGGTCACTCACTCAGGCGAGCAAGCAGTGGTGGGCGAAGATACAGGCGCATGCGCAGTAAATTCCTGCTGTCAAGCAGGAATGTGATTGAAACCAGACACACGTTCAAAGGAATGGTGAGGGAGAGATGTACTACATTGCACAGAAGATAAGAAGTTGAAATACCCTGCAGTGCAGTTAATTATCCTGAGCGAGGGGAGAGCGCTGTGTATGCCGAAATGTGACACTGTTACAGTACTGTACACGCCTATGCGTTTCAACAACTTTCAAATGAGGCATACTGTACAGCAGCACAGCACTGCAAATGCATGTATACTTTAAATATGCAAATTTACAATTAATGCGCACGCACACACAGACTGTGTACTGACGTTGGTTGAACCGCGAAGGTATTAGACTTCCAAGACAACAGCTCGCAAATGCCGAGTTTTTACACGGCATTGCAGTATTGCAGACAGCGAGAATAAAATGCTAATATCACGAGTGCGAAAATAACGCAGTTCACTCCGGGCGAAAACGACAAAAAAATGCACCTAACTGGGATAATCTGAGAGCCGCGGATCTAGCCGACTTAGTCTCAGATCGGCCGCCACTGTTCTGTAAAACCAACATTTATTTTTATTAACACCGGATTAATACCACAGGCTAGTAGGGGTTCCCCGGGTGGTCCCCACGGTTGTCCTCAGGCCCTACAGTGCATGCCTGGGTGTATCAATGGGTGTTTGGGTGCCTCTGGGTGGTCCTCACTAGGCTAAGTGGTATCCAGGTGGTCCCTGTGGGTCCCTGCTGGCCCCAATGTTGTCCACGGGTGGTCCCCACGGGTGTCTGGGGGCCCTCGGGTGGTCCCTGTGGGCCCCCCCACCTTTGGGCCCCTGGTTCTTCCCTGCAGGTGTCCTCATGGGTCCTCAGGTGGTCCCCATGGGGTCCGGGGGTCCTCAGTGGTACCCGTGGGCGTTCCTCGGGTGGTTACCTTGGGTCCCCACAGGCCTTTGGTATCAATCTTGTATTTAAAAAATAAACAAGGCCTACATTTCAATAAATACACCCCCCCCCACACCCAAACAAATACAGTACAGAAATGGGCAAAATAACTATTATCCAGATTTGGATAATAGATTATTTGCCATTATTAAACACAACATTAGCCACGCAGTATAAATAAAGTAAATAATACCGTTCTACTTACCCCTGGCAATATGAAGGGCATCCTTGGCAGCTTACTGCAGCTAACTGCAGGTCCATGTCCTCCGTTGCCAGAAAAAACATAGCAAAATACGATCCAACTAACTCCTTAGTCACCTAAGCAGTTAATAACCGCTATAGCAATTAAGGGGTCAACCCACCCTGACCCGCTATCCACCTGGGAGGCCTAACCACCCACCCCAGACCCACTATACCCACTTTGTACCCATTGATTGTTATAGTAGTACATCATAGCTATATAATATTGGCATGATAAGCTACTGTATTATAGCACTTAATGGTCACTCTAATACAACAAGCACCTAAACCCCCAAACTGTAAAATTAAAAGCCATAGGCAATCAATCAATTACATAAATAAAGCCACTAGCCAACCAATCAATTAATGAAATTAAACCACTAGACAATCAATAAAATAATACACACCACTAACCAAACAATACATTCCATATATACAAGCAGTAGCCAAGTAGCTTTCTCCTTTAGCTTAATGCGTATGCACAAACTGTTGCAGTTACCAAAAACAACAGAAAGTTACCACTACAGTACAGTACCATCAAATACACACATGTGCACAGTAGGCAAAATGGTGAAGCAACATCTAATTTCAGTTATATTTAGGTGGGTTCAAAATATTACATTAATAACACATTCCCGATACCATTCCATTTCTTTCGACAAATACCAGTAACACCTTGTTGTGAGTCATTGTAATTATTATATCAAATTTTGTTAAGCATTCCTCCCAATAGCAACAGATGGCTGTCAAATGGTCCTCTTTAATTTTCAGCTTGGTTATGCACCTTATGTTTAGGAGAAGCCCATACTATTTCTATGGGATTGATGTACAGGGACTGAGGTGGTGTGTGTTACCAATTGATTACTTTCTCCTGCATGAATCCTTATGCCATACTCTGTTTAGGATTATTATCCATGAATAAATGGTGACCACATGGGAAGATTACAGCAATGCAGGTTGCTAAAGCATGGGTAATGATGACATCCTGAAAATATTTATTGTCCACTGACTGACAGAAAAAAAAATACATGTAACTATGTTTTCAATATATTAAACAGAACTGTATCAGTACATGTACACTAAATTGATTTGAGTGCTACAGAATAACAGAAAAGTTATGTACAGTATGCAGTACAGTACCTTCAAATATTACAACATGGCCCACTTCCTAATGTGATATGGCTCCCCACACATGAGCCTTTTGGGAATGCTTCAGCTTGATTGAAAGGTGGCTATGATTCCTGAACGCTATTCTAAAGAACCTCAATAAGGCCACAGAGGCTTTAGTGAAAATGATACTTCAAACGTTTTCCCACTCTCCATTTAAGCATGAGCCTCCTCATTCTCTGCAGTTTGTTAACATTCCTGATCATAAATTGCACATTTTAAAATTCAAGGAAAAATGGTCAATAATAAAATAGAGAGTATAGTGTACAAAGCCATCATACCCCCCTAATCCCGTCAACCTACTTTATTTTTTCAAATTCTATTCAAGTCTACTCTTCTAAAATGGGAAGATATTTATTGATTTTATTTATTTATAAAATATTTTACCAGGAAGACATTGAGAGTTACCTCTCGTTTTCAAGTATGTCGTGTGCATATAGTTATGATGACAAATAATACATGGTTACAAGTACATAGTTACATAAGTTATCAGGGTTATACATTATATACAAGACATTGCATGCACAGTTAAAGATAATATATATACTGTAATAGGCTTATGTAACAGTTAGAGACCAGATCAAAATTTGAGAGCTTTAGTATTGAAAGAACTAAGACTGGTGATGGCTGTGAGAGTCTCCAGTAGATTGTTTCCCTTTTGGGGTGCACGGTAAAAGAAGGAGAAACAGCCGGATACTTTGCTGAACCTTGGTACCATGAACAGTCTTTTGGAGTCATATCTCAGATGATAAGTGTTCCATGTGGTAGGGGTGAGGAGATTGTTTTGATACACAGGTAGCTTGCCTAGAAAGTATTTGAAGGCAAGGCAGGAAAGATTACCTTTGCTCATACACTCAAGTGATGACCAATCTAGTTCCTTGAGCATTTCACAGTGATGTGTCTAGTTGCATAGGAGAACAAAATGGCATATTGAATTGTAGAGGGAATCAAGTTTGCTAAAGTTGGTTTGGGGTGCCAAGCCGTATTCTATGTCTCCATAGTCGATAATTGGCATTAGCATCTGCTGTGCGATACGCTTTCTGACCAGCAGACTTAGGGAGGATTTGTTCCACTAAAGTACACCTAGTTTGGCATAGGTTTTGGATGTCAGGGTATCAATGTCAATCCCAAATGTTAAATGGGAGTCAAACCATATGCCCAATTATTTAAAACTAGTAACAGGAGTTAGGGTGGTATTAGCGTTGTTCTGATCTGGAGCTCAGTCATTGGAAGCTTTAAAAATGTTGCCTTGGTCCCAAATGTTATCGTTACAGTCTTGTCACTGTTTAAAAACAGTTTGTTTTGGGAAATCCAATTTTCAAGTCTCAAAAAGGCAGATTGAAGTATGTGTTCAAGGTCTGAGAGGCTATGGCTGTGTGCATATAAGATGGTGTCATCTGCATACATGTGTATTGAAGCTTCCTTAGGCTAGGTCCCCACTGCAGTCGACAGCACGCGCAGCTGCGTGTGTGCCTCTCACCAGCCCTTTACCTTTACCCTATGAATCCTCGGTGCCTCCTCACTTCCTGCTCACTGCATACTGTGACGCATCAGCCAGCAGGGGCTACAACAGGATTGTGTTCCCATGCGGCAACGCGTCACATGGTGGGCCAGGAAGCCAATCAGAGGCAAGAAATCACACAGATCATTCATTTGCTTGGAACAAGCGACTTTGCTGCAGGAAAGGTTTGCAAGGGTATGGGGGGGAGGGGGGTGGTAAGTTGTGTGAGAAGAGTGTGTCCTCATCATGAAACGCACTGCTTTCCGTTCCTTAGTTAGTGCAGAGTTGTGTGTCAGTGCTGCTGTGCTTAAACCGCGTTCATAACGGAATGTGAATTGCTCATCCAGATTTGGGCACTCGTTCTATCTCCTAACCATAAGGAGCAGGGGAGGACAGATCTGCTGAGACAAATGCTCTCTCCTCCTTTTTTTATAACCCATCAAGGATGCAGGCACACAGAGCAAAGACAACACTTGATAAAGTAGACAAACACAGTATTTGACTGAGCCAGCGTCATGGTCCCACCCCCCATTATGGCCGCACCCAACCGGCCCATATTTGCCGCGCCACCCCCACTCCTAAAAAGCTGCCTGCAGACTGCAGATCATGGTAAATCACAGTGCAAAAGCCACAATGACGCAAGGCAGGCGTGCAGGCGCATGCAGTGGGGCCTTAAAGTTACAAGCTGTAGGAAGGTCATTGATGAACACTGAGAAGAGTAGGGTCCCCAGAACAGAGCCTTGCGGGACACCACAGGTTATATCCAAGGGGTTGTAGTTAGAGCCTGAGATAGAGAAATGTTGGATCTACCAGATAGTTAGGGATTAAACCAGTTTAAAGCATGCTTCCCTATTCCAGAGCACTGGAGTTTGTTAAGCAAGATAAAATGATCAACAGTATCAAAAGCCTTTGCAAAATCTAGGAATATTGTACCAGTGAGTTGTCCCAGTTCCATTCCACACTGGATTTCATTGCAAACTTTTAGCAGGGTAGTTACCGTGGAGTGTTTGGGCGAATGCCAGATTGGAATTGGCTAGGGAAATTTGTCTTGGTATAGTAATTGCTTAATTGGGAGTGAACACATTTTCCCATGACGTTGGATAGTATTGGGAGAAGAGAGATTGGCCTGTAGTTTGAGATAGTGTTTTTGTCCCCACTTTTGAAGATTGGGAAAACTCTGCCAGTTTTACCAGAGATTTATAGAAAAGCTTTCACCAATTAATCTCCCTTGATCACTGAACAAAAGAAAAAGACTTCTAAGAACATGTGCTTAAAACCACTATGCATATATTGAAATCCGGTCTCGTTCCCACATTTTCTCTGTTACTGTACCTAGGCATACAGTATACATGAGAAATGGAAGACTGCCTCTGATAATGCAGTTTTTGTTGGCATTTACATGTTTTTCACAGGGGTTTGCTGTGAGCAAGTTCAGGTATAGAGTAGCAAGTCAGGGTTTCTACAGTGGCGGCCGCCTTTAGCCTTGTGTGGCCGTTTCGGCGCCACTCGGAAAACCGCGGGCAGATGCAGTATTTGGTGCGGCATGTTCCGGTATTTAAAGTCGCGGCTGCGTGCATTGTATTAGCGCTGTCTCGGCATGAATGCGGCATGAACGCGGTGAAGTGCGTGGCATTAGAAAAAAATACCCAAACAAAAGGAGATGTTGGAGAATAAAAGGGGCCGTGACAGTATAATGAAGCTTATTGCATGAAACCCTCCCCCAAATAATCTATCTAATCCACTGAATTACAATAGTAGGGGAGAAAACTCTTAGGAGCCTATTCTAGTAGCTTCAATGTTATCACTGCCAAATCAAATGTTTTGGCATGACTCAATATCACGGTCTGATATCTGTATTATAACTGTTTTCCGAAAGAGATATCGCAAGTCAGAAATCGTGAGGTTGGAAAATGCCATAAAGCTCAGGATAGCAGTGCCTTTATCTGTGTCTTATACTAAGTTCTGCCCTTGCGATCTGCCTGCAGTCTGAAAGAGCTGCATTGAGAGAGCTGCATCTCCCTGCACAGATCTTACTGGGATCACACTGTTTTAACTTTATTTTAATAACACAGTTTTGAACTAGGGGGTCTCCTGAGCTGAACAACATTAATTTCAACCTCGGGGACCACATGCTTCCCGAGTTACAGGCCCAAGTATGGGGTGCCCGGATAAGGGTGTTCATAAATATACATAAATTAATAGCATAGACCAAGCCTCCTTACTTTATGTTGTAGATAGGGATAGTACCCCGTTAAGTTAGGATTCCTAAAAGATGGCTAATGGAGTCCAAAATATCATACAGATAGGAAAACGGTATGCCACATAGGGCCTTAGGAAAGACGGTTCCCGAGTCGGTATAGGTGTCAGTTCCCAAACAGACCAAAGGTATTTTCGTCACTTGTAAAGACCAACCAGGATTCCCATATGGGCCTAGTGTAACCAGGGTTATACCGATGATGGTCCCAAAGCAACAAACCGGGGTTAGTTCTTATACAAGTAAAGCAACTAAGTCAATGCACCTCCATTTGTCTGGGGACACAAATTAAAGACTGGTTTACTACAAAAGTGCCTGGCACCCATTATTTTCCATCCCTGCTGCTTCATCACTCAGCTGCCTGAATCCAGCACCCTGAGATAAGGTAACCCATGCTGAGTAGCCAAACACAGTACATGATGTAATCTCCCTATAACCTGGGCAAGGAGGGTTACAGATAAATTACATAACGTGGGTAGATGTGAGCATATTTGCATACATTTGGTTTGTCTAAACAGTAATTTTTTTTAACATGTCTTTTTATTTAGAGAACATATTAGCAGGACAATATATAGAGACCCTGATCCATAAACAGTTGCTAAACTTGAGAATGAGAGCTAAAGCAGGCTACAGTTTAAAACCCGTTTGTAGAGCAATTACATTCAGCGTGACCTCTCATTTTTAAGTATTCCCTGGGTGCTAAGTTACGTTAAGTAATTTAAAAGTTACGATTTCTAACATGTTTTCAATGGCAAACATCAGAAGTCTGGAGAGCATTTAGACAGAATGATGACTTGAGGGACACAGGTCAATAGCTAAAGTAGTGGGGTGGATTTTATATGGAGGAAGAGCAACAAGATTCTTCAGTGAAACTTAAGACTAGCAGAAGGTTGTTGATTTTAAATCTTGGGCAATAAGTGCTGGTGTTTAGATAACTTTAATAAGATGATTAATCAGGTATTTAATGAAACTAGTGCAGGGTTGTCCAACTCCAGTCCTCAAGTGTCGCCAACATGTCAGATATTAGGGACATCTATGCTTAAGCAAAGGTGGCTCAGTCATTCTGACTAAGCCACTAATTGAGCCAAATGTGCTGAAGCCGGGATATCCTTTAAACCTGTAGAAAAAAACAAGAGAAAAACAGTACAACCAGGTGAAAGGGTCCAGTGAAAAAAGCTTCTTTATTATAACACGGTTAAAAAATCTGAGTACGCAGCCCTCCTATGCGTTTCGTATGTTATATGCTTTATCAAGGAGCACTAGTGTCATGTTCCCTGAACACTTTTAAACTCTGTGCTTCAGCTGTACTTTCGCGCCAAACCCGTATTGACATCACAGCGTGCGCGTGCACACCCTCTGACATCACACGTCTTGTGCATCTGCTCAGCTGGGCTCTGAGTTGATTAAACATCAATGTGGGACATCCTCCTCTGTCACTGCTGCATCAGCAACAGCCACGGTGTCCAAACAATGAGGGAACAGCTTAAGCGCAGCCCCGCAAGAGGACGCGCTCATGCCAGCACATAACTCCCATGAGACACCGTGCAGCTGACAGAAGGCAGCTCATGACAAATCGGGAAAGAACACGATACTGTAACCATTAAAAATGGATGACACAATTGAACTATTATTTAAAGAGTTCACTGTAAACTATGTTTCCAGGGAAGTATAATTTAAATAAATCTAACATTGTTACAATAATGACAAAAAAAAATATCTCCTATTAATGATACAGGGTCATACACAATTCCACATACTGAAATGATCTACAGTAACACTTAACTAAATGTAATATATTTTTTATAAATTCATATAACCTAACCCGAAAGTCGTCTTTTCTTGTTGTGCTACAAAGAAGTCAAAGCAAAATTCCAGATCAAAAATGAATCACATAAGCACTAATCCTTTAAAGTGGCACAAATCTTCTTTAAAGGAATCCATGGAGAACATTACTAACCATATAGATTTCCATTGTTAAATGTCCTGTGTATATGAATTTTTAATATGAATTTTTAAATTACATTTTTATATAAAAAAAAATGTTCAAACTTGAGTTATTAATTAAAAACTTCCCAATACATGTGATTATTTCAAATAGATAGAAAAATTGATCAGATCTCAAAAGATTTCAAAACATTAAGCAACTTGAAATGTAGAAAATAAAAAGAAAGCTCTCTATATAATGATCAAACCAGGAAATGGCTTAAGTTCCAATCTACATTGATAACTTCTGAGACCCGAGTTCTTAAAGTGAAGATCCAAAAGGATTCTCTTCCGTCCAGTGGATTAGTTTTATTGCCACCCCTTTCATTCAAAGAAACAATTTCAATGCGCATAAATGTAAAGTTATTTATGCCACAATGTTTACATTCAAAGAAATGTTTTGAGACTGGGTGTGACATATAATTTCTCTTACTGTAAGTCTCAAGTGCTCCATTATTCTAGCATCCATCAGCTCCTCAGATTGATGTACAGTATAAAATCTTGTGGAGTGGAGCAATTCCTCCTGAATCTCAAGTATTGTCCTTTATGAATACCTTTGATTAAAGACTTGGGGTGACAACTGTCCGCTCTTAGGAATGTGTTCCTAGAATTTGGTTTCCAGAAAACATCTGTTTGGATATTCCTTCCTATATCAATGTATAATAGGAGGTCCAGATAGTGAATGTGATGAAAATTAAAATTGTGTGTGAAAACTAAGTCATAAGTATTATCATTAATATAATCCCAAATAATATTTAAAAAATCTATAAACCTCTTGTAAAAAATGATGTGTCTAAAGTGATTGGTTCTCCCAAAAATAAATTCAGACTCCCACCAACCCATAAAAATTTTACATAAGAGGAGGCAAACTTGTCCCATCGCAGTGTCCCTTTGCTGTAAATAAGATTTGTGATCAAACAAAAAATAATTGTGCGTGAGTAAAAAGATCAGTGCATCAATAATAAAAGAAGTGTGCAAAAGTGAACTATCTGGACCCTCTATATAGTGACAGACAGCTGCTAACCCAAGTTGTGATGAATGATTGAATAAAGCGACGTCGCATCAAGGGTAACCCAAATAAATTGCTTGCTCCATTTAACATTTTTTAATTATGCAAGTAAATCTCCCGAGTCCCATATGAACGAGGGCAGTCTCGACACATAAGATTGCAAGTAACAGTTGGTATAGTGCGAGAGCCCACCTCCCAAAGATCCAATGCTAGAGACTATTGGTCAGCCCAGAGAGTCGACCAATGTTTATTGGATCTTTGGGAGATGGTGGTAGATCGGGGTAACTGGATGAGGATTGACTGTGAATTCAACCTTCTCTTTTGACAAAACCTTGATTTCAACACCCAGGTCAATAAGAGCCATAAATTCTTTCATGAATCCATCAGTGGGGTCTGATGGCAGTTCAGAGTAGTAGGACAAATCACTAAGTTGGCGGTGAGCCTCCTTAAGATAGTCAGTCCTACTCTGAATCACCACAGAACCCTCTTTGTCTGCATTTTTGATTACTAGCAGAGGGTTCCCCTGAAGTGATTTAATTGCCAATCTCTCACCTGTATTAAGATTGTCATGATTGAAGTATGAGAAGGAGAAACCCTTTTCCTGCAAGCGCAAATCCCTTATGACTAACAAACATTGTAAGAAAATGTCCTTTGACATGTGTGGGATAAAAAGTAGATTTACCCTTAAGTTTTGAATTCCATTCACTAAATCCCTGAGAGGTAGTGGCAGTCTGGGAAGTATCATCCCACATATCTTCCATATCCTTTAACATACAAAAGTCTCTAAATGTACAGTATGTAAAGAGTCTCTAGGAGACAGGTTAGAAGGAGGGGGGAGGAGAAAGAGGGAGAGAAGAGGAAGACAACAAAGATCGACTCATATCAACAGGCGTATGACTCATATCTGGGTTTGTACCCAAAGAGTCAGTAACCATCAGTTCCTCCGTTGTGTTTGATCCCTGAAAAAAAATTTTTAGTGTTAGCTTGCGCACAAATTTACATACATCAATGACAGTTCCAAATCGGTCAAAATCCATCTTGGGGAGTATTTGAGTCCCTTATTCAACAGAGAAATTTCTGAGGCTGATAGCTGAAACCCTGAGATGTTACTTATCTAATTATTAAAAAAAAATCTTTCTTTTGTTTGGTCTTCAGCTTCCGTCTCTCTTTGGTCCCCCTTCTAGTTCTCTTTCATTTCTCTGAAAGAGAGGGAAGTTTTTTTGCTGCTGCTGTT
The DNA here is from genome assembly GCF_040206685.1 of Ascaphus truei. Classification (NCBI taxonomy): domain Eukaryota; kingdom Metazoa; phylum Chordata; class Amphibia; order Anura; family Ascaphidae; genus Ascaphus; species Ascaphus truei. The sequence continues at coordinate 38,150,327 of NC_134485.1, read as the reverse complement.
GGTAGGTTTTAGGATTCCTGAAGACTACATCCGATTTAGCTTGTTGCCTTCCCGATCCGCGTCCATCTCTAGTGTCAGGAATTATTGCTCCTCTTGAATGGTGAACTAATTGATCACCAGAGTTGGCAAAAGAAATAAAGCGGGCCAGCCCATTTGGGCGGCACAGCCAGTGACCGGGGGGCGCGGCCTCCCCGATCCAGGCGGGCCACAGGAGTGGCCAGGGGGAGGGGCGACCAGGAGGGGGGGTGTACCTGCGGCCAGGAGCGAGCTTCGGTCACTTGCTCCTGGCTCGCAACATAATCGGACGTCCCTCTCCTCTCCTGCTTGGAAGGTAAGGCAAGGCCCCAAAAGCGGGGTCAATTCCCACTCCCCCCCTCCCGCATAGCCACGATTGGAATCGGCGGTGAAGGGGGAGGCAGGGAGGAGAGGGACTCCGTAGCGCACGGAGCGATCCATGCGGGTGCATGGCGCCCGTGGCGCAGGGCGAGGGGGGATCCCGGCTTCCCGCGCGGCTCCACCTTAGGTGGAAGTAGTAGAGGCCGCAACGGGGCTAGGGAGGGATCTCTGAGCGGGCGCAGTGTCGGGGGGGCGAGCAGCGCATGGGGCCCTGGTTTGTGGAGGGCGCGGCTCGCGTGCCTGGTGGGCGGCTGCCCGCCGGTCCTTCCAGGTGGGGGGGGGTTCACGGGTGCTTGCGGCGCATCGGCGGGGGGCGGAAGACGGCCCCCCCTCCATTTTCGTTCGGCAACGCCACGGGTCGCCTCGGTCCCTGGGACTCCCCCCCCCCCCGGTTGCATGCGATGGCTCCACAAGGGCCGCTATGGGTAAAATGGCGGCGAGGGGGGAGGGGGTGAGGCATCCTCTCCCTTGGGGCTCACGCGGTGCTCCCGCGAGAGCTTGTGCTGTGGCAGCACCGCAGCTGTGATTGGGCTCTTGTATCCTTGTATCCACGGGCTGCCTCGGTCCCTGGGACTCCCCCCCGGTCGCATGCGATGGCTCCACGAGGGCTGCTATGGGTAAAATGGCGGCGAGGGGGGAGGGGTCGAGGCATCCTTTCCCTCAGGGCTCACGCGGGGCTCCCACGAGAGCTTGGGCAGCCGTCCCCATGGGCAGAAATCACCAGTTAGGCGTAGGCCCCACGAGAGCCGCGCTGAATAAAATGGTGGCGAGGGGGGGCGGGGGAAACATAGTAATCCAATGGGCCCAGCGAGGGGCACAAGAAATGTGCAGCGCGATGCTGGGGGAAAGGCTGATACCTTGGGGGGAGGGGCGAGCACGTGGCAGCGCCCCCCCCCCCCCCCCGCTCCGCTCCACTCATTTAATGACCAGCAATAAAGATTGTCTGGGGTCAGATGCTTTGTTTCGGGTTCGGCCCCTCCATCCTTCTCCTCCCTCCTTTCCCCTCCCTCCTCCCTCCTTTCCCCTCCCTCCTCCCTTCTTCCCCCCCCTCCTCCCTCCTCAGTCAATGATTGGTGCAGTGTTGGGTTGACAATAAAGATTGTTGGTGTTTGGGGACAGAAGTATGCATGCCGTTGGTCGTGGGGGGGGGCACGTACAGGCCCCCTCCCGCCTCCTTTCAGCGCTTGTGCGTGGGGGGGTTTGAGGGGTTGCAAATAAAACTATTGGTGGATGGGGTCAGAGGCATTAAGCATAGTTATTACCTCAGGTATATGGTATGCAAGTGGTTAGTTCAACATGTGTTATGAGTAAATATATGTCATATATGGGTCAGCAAAATTCATGGGCCAGAGAAGGTGGCAAGCATGGGGAGTCAGAACCTGAACCGCTAATTCAGCGGTTATTAAAAGCCACCAGGCGTTATATATAGTATGTCACGGTTATATGGCCAGAGAGATATTAGACACACTATTATATATGGTACAAGCAATATAAAACAGTCATCATGGGGTCAATATTAAACAGTACCCCATGCGGTATTTCATGGTCCATTAATGCTACAAATCATGTGCGAGGCGTTTATAAGCATTATAACTGGTTTGGACTGCAGAGGCAGGTGATGCATAGTATCGTGGCAGGCGCTGATAAGGTGCGTAGATGCGGTTACTTATTCGCCACACCCGAACAGTCATGCGCGGTTAAGGGTTCATAGTTAGATATGTGTTAAGGATGGGTAAGAGGTGCCCACAGACCACGCAATTCCCCCTTCCAAAAAAAAAAAAAGCTGGGGTGCGGTAATGGAAGGGGGTGGGGGGCGTAGGCGAGGCACACCAGGGAGGCATCATGGCAGATGTGGCAGGTGGCGCGGCACATGTTAAGACATGGTGGGATACCGGGGGTTGAAGGGCAGTCGGGCGTGACCGCTAACAGTCACTGGTGCGGATGGGCATTCAAAGGAAGCGGTCGGGCAACAAGTCAGAGGCCTCCGGGTATATCGGACAGATTGGGGGCGAGAGGTAGCATTAGGGCCAGAAACAGAGAGCATTTAACAAGGTAGTGCATTAGGGCCAGGTGATACACTACGCTAATAACACACATACGAAAGTAGCAAGGATGCAGCTAGAGACCAGTACCATGCAGCTTCTAGGGGAGAGACATCAACACGAGAAGGGATGGTTTCAACGGCAGCTGGAAGCACTGGTACGGGAAGCAGGGGCTAGCGGGCGTGAGAGCACGCAAGGTGGCCCCGAGGCCACGTGCGCCGAGGCATGGCCGTCCTCAAGTGACGAAGGAGGTGCTACCGGTGGAGCACGACACGCAGCAACGTTACAGAAGGGTACGTCAGCATCCATAACGGAAGCCAGCCTGGCGGGGGGGATGGAGCCTGCGAAAAAAAAGAAAAAAAAAAGAAAAAAAAGGGGGGGGATGCAGCCTGTTGGCAGGGACTGCTTGGGTGTGGGCGGCCACACGTATAAAAAAAAAAAAAAAAATGATCCGGCTGCAGTCTGACCAGCAGGCGAGTCGGGGTGGTGGGCGGCACCAACCAACGGGGGGGCAGGCTCCAGTTAGTTACCCGCCAGAGCTGGGGTTGTCTCAAGGAATTGGGAGGGAGGCAAGGTTACTAATAATAATAATAATTGACAAACCTTCGGGGGGGCAATCTCTTCTTCTTTTACAGGAAAAGCAAGAGCTGTTGGGACACGATCGACCTCGCCTCACGGCGCTGGTACGTTGTCCTCGACCCGTAAGCATGCCAGCCGTCCCGTCAGATCGGCAAAGGAAGGGAAGAAGAGAGCGCGTCCGGGGGCGGGTCCCGACAGGCGGTTCACATCGCCGCCGGGGACAAGGGCGTCGCAGGGTAATCCCAAAGAGGCAGTTGAAAACAGGGAAGTCGGTACCTCGCCAGGCATCGCCAGTTCTCCAGCGCTGCCATTGTCGGATGCGGGGGGGTCGAACGATGCCGAGGCGAGATTGGTAAACGCAGTAGTAAAGGGTGTCCAGGTGGCGTTATTTGCAGCAGGCTTAGGCAAGGCAAGCGAAGCGCAAGGGAGCATCAGTGGGGCCAGGGAAGCGTTAGTAGCAGCAACTCAGGGCCCGGGGCTGGTGGCTGGAGGGAGCGAGGGCCCCAAGGGTGGCGTAGATAGCACCGCACCGCCAGTCAGCCAGGAAGCGGTGGTAACCACAGCAGGGCCCGCGCAAGAGCAAGGGAAGGGCCAGGTGGCGGCGGTTGGAGTAGTAGGAGCAGGTTCCGCCACAAACATATTGTCGGGCAATGGGGGGAGTGGGGCCGAAACCACTCAGGCTGGGACCGGGGCAACAGCTAAACGGTTGCCGGACGCGGCGTATGGAGACTCGTACACCGAAGTTTCGCGATCACTGGGGTCACATTTATCATCAGAGGTAAAAGCAGCTATTTGGGCAGGAGATTACATGGATATATTGTCGCTACTTCCGGGGTATAACGAGGCAGTAGCTAAATCAGACAAGAAAGGGGAGGCGAAGAAAGAGGTCGTCGAAAAACGGTTGTTCCCGCGCACGTTCACCAATTGGTCACAGGCTTTCGGGATATTGGCGGGCGTAGCGGGCGAGAAGGAGCCGCAGTTATGCTCCGCATTATTTAAGTACCAGGACACAATCAGGAGAGCGTTTCAAAAGCATGGGGGTATGCGCTGGTGGGGTTACGACGAGGATTTTAGACGGAGTATGGCGGCCAATAAGGGAGTGGTAACCTGGAATTGCAAAGACGTCGATCTATATTTGGAGCACATGGCAGGGGGAGAGGGGTCGTCCTTTCGCGGGACTTACAGCCCCAAGGGCTCCTGGCGCGGGGGTTTTCAGGCTCGTGCAGCGGGGAGGGGTCGGGCTTCCAATAAGCAGGTGTGTTGGGGCTTTAACGACGCAAAGTGCAGATTCGACAATTGTCGATTCCAACATATCTGCGCTGGGTGTGGAGGCCAGCATCCCAAGGTCAAATGCTTCAAAAGAGACAATAAGGGGTTTAGGGGAGCAGGACAGCAGGGTGGCCAGGACAGCGCGTACACCAATTTCGGCCGAGGCAATGGCGCCGTGGCTGGAAAGATATCCCAATAAGGAGGCAGCCGGGTTATTGCGGGAGGGGTTCAGAGTAGGTTTCCGGATCCCTTTCGATAAGCAGGCGGGTTTAGGGGATAAAGGGGCCGGCGAGAAGAACTTAAAATCAGTCAGGCTGAATGGGGCGGTAGCAGGGGAAAAAATCAGAAAGGAAATTGAGTTGGGCAGGATGGCAGGCCCTTTCGGGTCGCCTCCCCTTAGCAACCTGAGGGTGTCACCATTGGGGTTAGTTCCCAAGAAAGAGGAAGGGGAGTTCAGGCTGATTCAACATCTATCCTACCCGAAAGGGTCGTCGGTCAACGACGGGATAGATAGGGAATTATGCTCTGTGAGCTACGCCTCTTTCGACCAGGCGGCGGCATTGGTGGGGCAGATGGGACAGGGAGCATTGATGGGGAAGGCAGACATTAAGTCGGCGTTCAGGCTCTTGCCGGTACATCAAGACTGTTTCCATCTATTGGGATGCAGATTGGAAGGGAGCTACTTCATCAACCTCTGCCTACCAATGGGATGTGCGCTGTCCTGTTTCTATTTTGAAACGTTCAGCACATTTCTGGAATGGGTGGTCCGGGAAAGAGTGCAGGCAGCAGGGGTCTTACATTACCTTGATGATTTTTTGTTTGTGGGGCCCAAAGTGTCCGGTTTGTGCGCCAGATGGCTGGGGCAGTTCTCTGCCATGGCCCGCGAATTCGGGGCTCCGCTGGCGGCAGAGAAGACCGTAGCGCCCACCACCACCCTGAGTTTCCTGGGCATAGAAATAGACTCCATCAAAAGGGAATACAGGTTGCCTCCCGAGAATCTAGTAGCGCTACAAAGGATGATTAGGGAGTTCATCCAACTGAAAAAGACCTCGCTGCAGCACTTCCAGTCCATGTTGGGACACTTGGTGTTCGCAGCGCGGATCATGCCAGTAGGGAGGGTGTTCTCCAGGCGGTTGTCGGCAGCCACAGCAGGGGTAAAACACCACACCCACTTCATTCGAGTCACAGGGGAGATACGGAGGGATTTAGCGGTGTGGCTCGAATTCTTGGGTAAATACAACGGGAGAACGTTATGGAGGGGGCGGTCGGTTCGGAACTCCGAGCTGCAGCTCTTCACCGACACTTCCGGGTCCGTGGGGTTTGGCGCTTATTTCAGGGGGGCTTGGTGCGCTGAGGCATGGCCGGCAGAATGGGGGGGGACCCACCTGGTCAAAAACTTGACTTTCCTTGAGCTGTTCCCACTACTGGTTGCCGTGCACTTATGGGGATCCCAGTTCGCAAACAGAGCGGTCACGTTCTGGTCAGACAATATGGGCGTAGTGGAGGCAGTGAACAACTTCGGATCACGGTCCCCACCAGTGCTGGCGCTACTGCGCCAATTCGTGCTGCGGTGTCTGCAGCTGAACATCGCATTCAGGGCCAGGCATGTACCAGGGGTGGAGAACAGCATAGCTGACGCTTTATCACGTTTGCAGATGGGGCGTTTTCGGAGCTTGGCACCAGGGGCGGCGATGCACGGCGAGAGGTGCCCAGCGGCCTTGTGGGAGCTGGGGACAGTGGCGTGATGGAATTAGTAAGGGCATCACTCGCCCCGGGTACGTGGAAGGTATACACAGCGGCATGGCGGGATTACACAGCACACGTGGGGGCAGCGGGGGAAAATTTCTCAGAGGTGGGTGCGCTGCTCAGCTACATGATGGGGTTAAAAGACAAGGGTCTGGCGGGCGGGACCATCAGCAAAAGGTTGGCAGGGATATCCTTCTTCTCTAAGCTGAACGGCAGGGGCGACGCGACCAAGAATTTCACAGTGACACGGGCGCTGGCGGGCATGGTCAGGGGAGCAACCCCCAGGGATAGCAGAAGACCAGTGACCCCAGCGATCTTAGGGGGCTTGGTGCGCGTCACGGAAGTAGTATGTTCATCCAGCTTCGAAGCCACGCTCTTCAGGGCTACATTCGGGGTGGCATTCTTCGCGGCGTTGCGCGTGGGAGAGCTAGTTTGCGCGTCCAAACAAGGAGGGGGTGGCTTGCAGTTGGCAGACGTAAGGCTGGCAGGAGGGGCGCTGAGCCTGCTAATCCGCAAGTCGAAGACAGACCAGGCAGGAAGGGGGGCGTGGATCACGCTGAAGGGCTTACCAGGGAACTCGACCTGCCCGGTAAAAGCGGTAGGGGAGTATCTGACCCGCAGGCGAAAGAAAGGGGGGCCCCTGCTGGTGCATGAGGACGGAGGGGCAGTATCGCGATTCCAGTTTCTGCGCGTCTTCCGTATGTGCCTCAGGGAGCTGGGGATGGAGGAGGGTCAATACAGAACACACTTGTTCCGCATTGGGGCAGCAACCGAGGCAGCGCGCCTGGGACTCTCAATACCCAGAATTCAGAAGATCGGGCGGTGGAACTCCGACAGCTACCGGGTGTACATTAGACCGGAGCTGGCAGGGCGCCAAGACACGGTAGCATAGAACTTCGCCAACTGGGTTTTCCCTCTCCTCTCTGTGCTTCCCCAGGTGCGGCGGAGATCTGGATGGTGGGAGATTCGCTGGTGCACTGGGCCGGAAAGAGGGCATTTTCACGACTGTATGGGGGAAATCTGGGGTTGGGCACAGAGCAGGCGGAGGTAAAATGGTGGGGGGTGAGAGGGATGCGATGGGGTCAGCTGTTCCCGCTGCTTATTTCACGGGCCAGGGACAGGAGGGCACCTGACATCATCGTCATCCACGCAGGGGGCAATGACTTGGCAGCAGTGCAGTCCACGGTCTTAGCCCAACAGATAAAGCAGGACATAGCACGGATCATGGCTCTTTGTCCAGGGGTTCAGTTAGTATGGTCGGACATCATTTGCAGGCGTGTTTGGAGAAGGGCGCGGAACCCAGGGCGGGTAAACAAGACACGAAAAAGGTTGAACAAAAAGTTGGGGAAATTCGTGAAGCAATGCGGGGGATGGGTAATAAATCACCCACAGTTTAGCTTCAAAGTAGAGGGCTGGTTCAGGGAGGATGGGGTACATCTGTCTGACATAGGGGCAGACATGATGAACAACAACCTGCAGGAGGGTTTGGAGGAGGTTATCGGGGGTATGGCGGCACGGGCCTAATTTAAGGGGTTTAAATAGGCCCGTCGGTGGCGGCAGTTGGGGGAGGGGGTAGGTGCTCGTCCTGCCGGAAGGGGCTCGGGGCTGGTAAAGCGGGTTGAAGCGAGGGGGCAGGTCACCGGGTCATACATCCGGGTGCCCCTCCGTTGCGTTACCAGCACCGAGCATTTCCAAAGGAGTGGCCAGGGGGAGGGGCGACCAGGAGGGGGGGTGTACCTGCGGCCAGGAGCGAGCTTCGGTCACTTGCTCCTGGCTCGCAACATAATCCCACCCACCCATCCCTTTTCTTAGTCAAGGATCATCACAATCACGGGGGCCGGTATAACTTCTCTTCATTCCACAGAAGTCAAGATAGTCCGGATCGGGAACAGAGTCGGGAAGATCCAGATGGAAGGGGAAAAAATGGGGCCAATTTGCTTTGTCGCGGCGGCAGTTGGGGGAGGGGGTAGGTGCTCGTCCTGCCGGAAGGGGCTCGGGGCTGGTAAAGCGGGTTGAAGCGAGGGGCCAGGTCACCGGGTCATACATCTGGGTGCCCTCCGTTGCGTTACCAGCACCGAGCATTTCCGGTGCGGACCGGGATAGTAACTATCTCCATGTTGTTGTAAATAAACAAAGCCGCGGCCTTTATACCTCCAAAACGTTGTCCTTCTCGTCTTTCGGTCAGTACCGGGAAAAGTAGGGAAAGGAGTAGGGGAGGATAATCGCGCCTCCCTGGTCACTAAGTGGGAAGTGTCTTTCACATCTGATATGTCAGAATCACCGCTTAAATGGTCAGTTGAACTGCCCTTTAGTATTGATTTTGTGGTGTAGATGTATAAGTAGCTTCCCTCGTATTTGGTCTTGATGTTTTTTCCTGGCTCAAATTTGTTCTCTGCCAATTATACACATGTTTCTTCTCGTAGTCATCTCTATCTCTGTCAAACCTATTCTGTTTTTTAGACACTATGCCTATTTCTACTTCTTCAATAATTGTTGACAGTATTAGGTCAAAGTCCTTAAAACCCTCCAGGCCCTGAAATTGCTGTAGCTTGGATTGGAGTTCTTTAATTTATTTTAATAATATCTCTTTAACTTTGAGTTTCTGTTGAATAATCAACTCCATTAATCTGAATTAGCTGTTGTATTGCTATCCCACCAGATCTTGTGTTGTTAATTAGTAATTTGTAAAGTCTCTGAAAGTGAGTCCTTTAAGTCAGACACTTTGTTGGAGTCCACATCCACAACATTATCAAAGACCTTTTGGTCTTTTTTCCTTCGTTGGGAATTGTCACAACAGGAAAAAGCATACATGGAGGAGTTATCTTGCGATTGACTCATATCTTCCATCTTGTTTAAGAAAAATGCATAAAAAATATATAGAAACATTACACTTTTCTCTAGGGCAATTAAAGCACTTTAATAAGTTTCTATACCTAAATCTTGATCAAAAAGTAAACGAGCAAGCCATCAGTATTCAACAATTTAGAAAGGCAAAGGTATATGAGTGCCCCAGCAACCAGATCAGAAGAGAGACATACTTTTTATCCAGAGGTGTCCAGATAGGGGTTAATGAATGTTTTGGTATATATATATATATATATATATATATATATATATATATAAAAAAAAATACTGTATATATATATATATATATATATATATATATATATATATATATATATATATATATATATATATATATATAGTTATACGTTACCGTTCCAAGGATTGGTAAACAAGAGACAGCACTCAATGTTGAAAATCAAAGTGTATTAGTGAAAGCAAAAATACATCCAGAAACCCAACGTTTCGGTCCTACAGAATGGGACCTTCCTCAGCGGGTGGCGCCATAGGCTTCAATGGCGGTGGCAGAAACAGCTCCGAAAAATGACTAAGTGTGAAATGCTGTAATTTAGGAATCCATATCTCCGGTTCCAGAGGGACCAGAGGATCAAGGTTTGGGGTATCTGTAGTTACTGCTCCGGCATCACTGCAGAACCATCCTTCACCCTCTTGGACCAACCCGACGGAGTATGGACCCCCTTGAAAATTCGGGACTTTTACCATTGATTCTAATGGGGGAAAAGCCGCATGGTGAAAAAATGACTAAGTGTAAAATGTTGAAATGTGTAAGTCCATATCTCTGGTTCGGGAATGCCCAGAGGGATGGAATTTGGGTGACATGAAGCCAAAGTTCCGGATTTAATGCATGCCAATTTCCAGCCCCCTCAGACCAACCAGACGGAGTATGGACGACTGTAAAGATTTGTGGATTTTCTCATAGACTTCAATGGCGGCGGTTCCCCATTGAAAGTCTATGGTAGGAAACTCCATTGACTACAACGGCGGAGTTGCTCCATTGAAACCCATGGTGGCGGAGCCCGTTGTTTTCAATGGGGATTTAGTGAAAAGCTGAGATTTCTTTTAGCGGAGATTTTGTATTAAAGTGAAAAATGATTTAATGTGCATTTGTGTATCTCCGGTTCCAAAGGGCGTAGCAAGTATCTTTTTGGACCATATGGTGTCCCAGTTTGGGCAATGAGAACTGGGAAGTTTGGACCTGATAAACCCAACGGAACCGGATATTTTAATACGTTTATGTTTTATGTTTAATACTGTGTCCCAAGGTATGGACAAAGACCCAGAGGAAATTATTTTGCATACCAGGATAGCAGATGGCCCTAGAGGCGACCCAATGTCTAGGACTTAAGTATTGTTCAAAAGATTTTGTCACCCTCCCTTTTTACCTAAGGGCGGAGGAGGCTCAAACCAGAGCAGTCTTTAAGTATCCCATTTCACACCTTTCAACAAAGGTTTTCCTGCCAGAACTCCAAATGGATAGACTGGCTGGCATTCCTGATGCAAATGTGTGGCTTCAGAAATGAGACCCCAGAGCTCTACTGCGCATGTCCCAACAAGCAGGGGGGCATGGATTAAAATGTGTTCCCAGGCTAGTGAGTGGCTGGAGGTAATTGAAAACCAATCACCTGTACTTAAGGTTAAGGATAGGGCCACAAAAGGTATATAATCTGTGGTCAAGCCCTTATCCAGTGTTGTTCATGTTCTTCAAGTTCTTCAAGTGTTCAGTCTGTTCTATACCATCTTGATTGCTGAGAGGAATGCTATGCACTGTCTTCCTGCCAGAGGTCTTTTTATGTCTTTGGGGTCTTGATTACTATGAAGAGTGCAATATGAACTGCCAGTCCAGATGTGACTGCTTCATCATTTCCATTTTAAGTAAGTGTCTATATTTTGCCTGTTATTTGTACATTATTGTGTGTTCACCTTTATCAAGGAATAAATTATATTTTATCATATCTAAGTCTCTTCCCAGTTCAGACCCAGTGATAAATATATATCAACTGTTATATATATTTATGTGTGACTTATACAGCCTGCCATAATCTCACCGTGACAACTGTTCCAGAGGTGAATGCCTGCTCAGCCATGTCAACAGTTGAGCTGTTTATTTGATATGGCTAAATAATTCAGTTTGTACTGTACATTAATTTAAATAATTGTAATACACTTAGCATATTCCCCAAATATCTTAGGTGTGTTCCTTTTTATACAAGGGTATTTCTCCACTGAATATAGGAGTGGTTGGGGAGGTACAGTATACTGTAAGTAACTTGCTACTCTTGTAAAATACTGTAGTTTTTCTCGCTCTCTTATACGTAATGGTCTGGATGGTAGTAACACCACCTTTAGGTAAGTGTTACTTAAGGTGACTTGTTATTTCAAGCTAACGAGTGGCAGTGCCAATTTACAGTAACATGGACTTAAGACTATATTAATGAGTTAAACAATGTGAAAATAATGTCTGTTAATGATCTTAATAACATCCTATTATTATCACTGAGTTAACGGCCCTCCGTGAATCTGGGTTACCGTATTTAAAACATGGATTTGTTATAAATATTTTTTGATACTAGAGATTCAACAGTTAATAAATCTATATATCTATATATCTATATATCTATATATCTATATTACTGAGTTAAGTTATGGTGAGTAAAAAAAGTGACAAAAACCCTCCACAGGAAAGCAAATATTCAAATACAACTGTATGCTCATTTGCATGTCTTAGGCAGGTCTGCAACCCCCTGAGGAAGATCCCCCTGTGAGATCGAAATGTTGGAGTTATGTGCTGTATTTAATACATTTATTTTCATTCACCTGAGTGCTGTCTCCCTTTTTGCTGCTATGCGGTAATATATACTTTTATATATATATATGCAAATATAGCTGTATGCTCATCTACATGTCTTAGGCAGGTCTGCAACCCCGCCTTTCAGGTTGCAGACCTGCCTAAGACATGCAGATGAGCATACAGCTATATTTGCATATTTGCTTTCCTGTGGAGGGTGTTTGTCACTTTTTTTACTCACCATAACTTATAATCAAAAATAAATAGATGATACCGTTCTGTGGCTAACAAAATGCTTTTATTTGTGCGAGCTTTCGAGATACACTGATCTCTTCTTCCGGCGATGTTACAATGAATGAAGCAAGCATTTGCATTATATATATATATATTTTTTTTTTATAAAAATAGTATATATATATATATATTCCTTCTAAAATCAGATGCGAGAATGAGCATTTCTCTTCTCTAATTTTGGGAAGATAAATTGGGTCTCCTTAAGCACTCATGGCACTATGCAAATTAAGTACTATTCTTAACCAGTTACACAAGAATTGAGTTAATTGCATATCTTTCATCGTTTAAAAAAGGGAAAAAATGCTATAGTGTAGTCGGCAGGTTTTTTGTTTTCTTTTAACTTACATTTATATTGACATTTTACATAGCACATATACAGTATTATTATGTTATGTTTTTCTATGTGGGGATACAGAAATTAATAATAAAACGGAAGGGAAAGGTAACAGGGACACGATTACATTGCATATATCAAACCCAATGATAACAACATATTTTACCTTTAAGAATATAATAGAAATGTGTATTGTCAATTTAGGTCTATTATGAGAATTCCTGTATTTTCTTTTATTATATCAACAAGCAAAGCATAACAACAACATCATGGCCAGGTTACCTTTACCAACATCATGGCCAGGAATCGTTACCTTTTCTCTCTCACCTGGACAGAGGTTCATGGATCCCAGGTTCTATAGAATCTCTTAATTGTAGCGCTATGTACATTAATGGCGCTATGTACATTAATGGCACTATATAAATAAAGACATACAATACAATACATACAATTGTGTGTTTTAATTAGGATTTACAGTAAATTACTCCATAAGCATAACTTTGTCTATTGTTTGTTCTATTACTCTTTGAGATGGAGCTAAATGGTTCTTCCAAGCCATTGATATTGTTGCGGGGCAGTTCTGGCATGATTTGCTGTGCACAAATGGTTAAAAATAAAAATGCCCAGGAATTTGCAAAAGAGTTCAAATCAGTTTTTTTTCCAAGAATTTTTATTGCTGAGTTCTTTTAGAGCCAAAGACGATAATAATAATAATAATAATAATAATAGCTAATAGCAATTAATGTAGAAAACACCAGCATGACTTCAAAAAAGAAAGTGCCTGTTAAAGTAAGGTACATTCAATAGAAAAGAAGGCTCTTCTAGGACAATTCAACAGATTAACAAGAAAGTTGTAAAGTTTTTGTCTCTATTTTTTCCAGCACCTGTGAAAGAAGTATTGACATTTGTTAGCATTCATATTTTTATTTTAAATATATGGTGAAAAGGTATTTCAGTGACAGAAAATACCAAAAATGGAAAGATTGTTAATTATACAAACTCAAAATTGCAGTTGCAAAAACTGCTAAAGAAATCAGTTGATTAAAAATTGGACAGAACCGATGACAGCTGTTTGAGAGCAGATGGTAAGCATTTGTTGTACACAGAGAAACAAATTGAAAGCCAAATTTTCTTTGCAGCAAAGAATATACACCAAATATACAGTATTATGCAGTGTCGAAAATATTTTTTTCTGTTTATTGACTGCACTGTTTATTCTTTAAATCTGTTGCAAATGTAATAATGACATGATATATTTAAGAATCCATGAATTTGTAGAAAAATGATTTGTTCATAATGTTTTGTCATGAGATTAATTTTAAGAACCAAATTGATGCTCTCATTAATCATGTAAATCGTAATAGTTGGATCACATTTCTTATAGTTCCTATTTGTCCTGCTATTATCTTTAATCTTCCCTTCTTTTTTTAATTACATTTGCAAGATTTTTCCTTTTGATTTCTGACTTCATGGATCAGAATCATGAGTTAAATGACAATATGAAAAATGTCATTTTTAATTTCTTTGTGGTGCTTCTTTGCATAGATATCAAAATGACAAATGAGAGAAAGGATGGAGATTAAAGATGGAATGCATGAAATAAGGCTGCAGTACAATTTTAACTCAATATCTATAAGTGCATCACAATCATTGTGATATATTGTCACACTTTAGTACAGTACAGTGGCGGCCGAGCTGACTCTCATGCGGCTACCCCCGCAGTGCCCCAGCAGTTTAAAAATAGCGCGGGCGGCACGCCGGCTGTCTTCGGCCGAAACTGGCCGGTTTTCCCGCGCCTCGGGCGCTTTCATTTGTAAGCGCCATTAGCGCTTATCTATTGAAGCGCCCGCTGCGCGGGAAACTCCGTTTTTAAACGGAGAGCAGACCCGCGGCTAGCCCGCTACGCTCCCGGCAAGCTTTAGAATGGGCTTAGGCGGGACAGTTTGTGTTTAGGTACTGTATATTGGCAGTACAATTGATGGAAATATCATACATTTCATCTTGTGTTTCTTTGCTCCAATTCTTGTTATATTTGTATTACAGTAGCTTGAAATTTGAGGAATGTTGAAAGGAAAGTTAGAGAGCAGTTGTATGACACATATATTGAAATGAGATGTATTAAATTGTGCTATATCAAGATGTTTTACCCCCTTTTCCCTTATACTAACATTACCAACTTTTTTTGTTTCTACTCTACATTGTTTTACTGTACCTCTCATCTTAAATGATAAACACATTATTTTTATCTCTTTTTATCTCACTACTCTACTTACTGATTATACAGTTTCTTCTTACTTTTCATTTTTTTAAATAGTTATTCTGTTTTATTGCATATAAAAAAAGAAAGCAAGTATGAATGTAATAGATAGCATATAAAACATAATAAAGGTAGTGGTAACATACAAAAAGAAAGAAAGTTGAGGCTGATAAAGACATGTTCGGGGTGGACCCATATTTCAGAAACAAGATGTTCAACAAGAGGTTAATTAAACACGATTGATTTTCTGAATTGACCACAAAGGCCCCCTTTCTTTTTCAAAACCTGGGTTGCATATTATTAAAAGTCACACTATGCTTTTCCATAAAAATAATATGAGAGAGACAGGACAACATTTGCTAAAAGGGCATCTGCCCATCTGGTAGCTAAAAGGTATTCAGAGCTCATTTTGCAGAATACAGTACTTAGAACATGTCCATTATACTCTTACTGAGTGCTTTCCAATTGGGTGGGTGGCGCTAAGGAGAAAGACAATATCTGTAAGATTTTTGATTAACTTAACAGATTTTTTTCTACAATGGTATTATCTTTAAACAAGTACACATTCTCCAGCATAAGGTGGAGGGGTTTTAAACAACATGGAATATATTATACAGAGACAGAATAAAAGCTTGGGATTAAGCTTTTCTTAATGTTAGTCCAATTTTCTTCCCCATTTTGCATTGTATAACTCTGACCCGATCTCAAGTTTCTATGGCACATATAAATACATATATTTATGGGGGGTTGTGGTTATGAACAATAAATGAAATAAGGATATGGATCCTTTTAAGTTTTGGGAGTGACAACAAATATGTTCAAAAGTTTGACTGTTGAACAAGTAATGATCTTGTTGCAAGTACTGTACATACAGATGCAGCCACCAACATTCGATCATTTATAGCCCAATATTTTGACATTTCAGTGAGATACCTCACGAGGTAGACTGCAGCAGACTAATGGCCCTGTGGATTAACACAGCAGGGGTCCTTGCTGTGTGAATCCTACCGGGTTCTACCTGTCTGTAAGATATCGCAGTGAGAGAGACTGAATCAGTCACTCTACCTACGCGCCTCTGACTGGCGATCGTGGGGGTGTTATTTAATTTTAAAATTACAGTATTGTAGCATGGTGTCTCCAGATCTGAACCGCATTAATTTCAGGTCCGGGGACCCCCTACTTCCCGAGTTACAGGCCCCGTTAGATCAAGTATTAGAAGACTCAGTAATATCCAAACATGAACACAAATTCATGTATAACCCATTCCCCAAAACAGCAACTTTTTATAGTCTGCCATAGGTGCACAAAGATCCCATACATCCACCGGGCCACCCAATTGTATCGGGCATTGGGAACCTCACTGAGGGCCCAAGTGTCTATGTAGACAAAGTTCTGAGAACATTTATTAGATCTTTGCCCTCATACGTACACTGACTGTTTATATCTGTCGTCCGGTGAGTGGGCACTCCACCTGGTGCAGCTGATAATTGGTCCCATATTAATTGTCCTAATAATTGTTATATTATTTGTGTTTCATCATTTGTATATGTTTTTTATGTCCAGTGTTTTTAAATCATTTTATTAAATGTTGTCATATTCATCTCACCCTTGATCTCAGCTGATATATATATAATTATAATTGTTCACATATATGTTGTTTGTTTTTACAGTATTACACTATGTTTTGTGTTTTTTTACATTTTTTTTAAGCACATCTTTACCGCTTGGAATCCACATCGGTCTCTTCCTATTGGTGAATATATCCTTTTATTATTGGCGCCTTTTTAATACTAATCTTCTTTTTCCCTCATACGTACAAGATACTCATGATGTTTTAAAACGCCTGGAAGGAATAACAGTTGATGCAAACGCAATCTTGTGCAGCGTGGATGTTGAGTCACTATACACAAGTATTCAACATCCAGTAGGCTTAAAAGCGGTAGCCTCCTTCCTATATACCCGTGGCATTAAGTATCTTAAACACAATGAGTTCGTATGTGACCTTCTATCCTTTGTCCTAACACACAACCACTTCACTTTCAATAACAAACTATACCTCCAGGTACAGGGAACTGCAATGGGGACAACTTGTGCCCCTACATACGCTAAACTGTACCTGGGTTGGTGGGAGGAGAATAGTGTGTATAATGAGAATATGATCAACTTCACGGATAATATCACTATGTGGATTCGCTACATAGATGATATACTGATATTATGGAAGGGTAGCAAAAAACTATTGAACACCTTTGTGGAAACTCTCAACTCAAATGAGCATAATCTACGTTTGACGTGCGAGGTCAGTGACAAAAATCTGTTTTTTCTGGACTTAAAAATTTCCATCAATGAAGATGGCACTATAAATACGGTATCACATGCCAAAAAAACGGCTACAAATAGCTATTTAAGGGCTGATAGCCACCACCCGACACCACTCATTAAAGGTATCCCGACGGGCCAGTTCCTCCACATTAGGAGGAACTGCTCCAATCCAGTGGACTTCCACTCACAAGCGGAAATTATGAAAAACAAGTTCCTGAATAGAGGATACAGTTAAACAAATGTTAAAAAAGCCTACAAAAACGCAGAACAAACTAATAGGGAAAAACTACTTTACTCTAAAAAGAAACTGGATATGGACAAAACCATCAGATATATAGGCACTTATAGTGCCGAGTGGAGTAAGATCAAGTCCATTTATAAGAAATATTGGCACATCCTTTTGGAGGACAAAGACCTTCGTGAAGTACTAAAACCATATCCAACAATGGTACCCAAAAGATCAAAGAACTTGAAAGACACGTTGGTACACAGCCATTTCCAAACTAAATCCCAATTTCAAACATGGCTTCCACCAAAAACACAGGGCACCTACAAGTGCGGAACATGCAAAGCATGTACCTATATCCACACTAGTAAATGTTTTAAAAGTACCAACAACAACAAAACATTTCAGATGAAGAGTTTCATAAATTGCAAAACTATACAAGTAGTATACCTAATTACGTGTAAATGCGGGATACAGTATGTAGGAAGAGGGGCCGCCAGTTCCGCAGACGCATATTGGAACACATTGGTTCTATCAGAAATGAGTTAGACACACCTGTCATGCCATGTTAGGGGACATCATGGGGGAGACATCAATTCCCTACGCTTTCAAGGCATTTTTTGCCTCAAAGCCAATACAAGAGGGGGAGACTGGGACAAAATTCTTTTACAGCAAGAGTCCCGTTGGATATATCAATTATCCACTCTATCACCATTAGGTCTGAATGAGGGGTTCCTCTTCACCACCTTCCTGTAAAGATTCCCCCTTCCTGCAAACAATCTTTCTGATAAACTTTTTGTTGCATGTGATACTCATTTTAAATAGGTGCATAATTTTAAATAGGTGCATCACTCTCCTACTCTGTTCCTCTGAACAAATTGTAATTCTCCATCTGTGGTATTCACTCCTACACTCCATGACAATATAATGATCAATTTTGATGAATAATCTAGTTACCTTTGAAATTTAATGTCAGACTTTAGAAATGGTCAATAATAAGCACACAGCTGATTAAGAATGTTTATTTACAAACACAGGCAAATACAAACATCAAGCAATCACTAATATGTCCTTTAATTAGACTTACGTAGTCAGGACTAAGAAGACTCTGATGTGACACCATAAGCATCCAGCAATAGCAAGCAATCACAATGAATAATTTTTTTATTGTCAGCATGCTATATGGTAGCCATTTACGAGTGTTTAAATCATTTTTTCTTCAGCTACACTGGGAATATTGCTCGCAGTGATCTCCCCCATTCTATCAATAGGTATGTCGCGCCTTGATGACGCAACGCAACTTCAGGCCATTCAGCGCATGGCATTCTTGGGAGCTATGACAACCATCCCTTGCAAATCAAACCAAAAGGCAGGGCTAAGATGCCGAACAGTCAAGTGACTGTGATTAACCAATTGGATGCGCGGCTGGCTCTGTACTGAGGTTACTGGCATTATGCTGTTTGCTGCCAATGAGGGAGATCACATTCTGATGACGCGACGCTACTCCCGGCCATAAAACATATGGGACTTCATGCACTTCCCCTCCCCTGATTAAGAATGTTTATTTACAAACACAGGCAAATACAAACATCAAGCAATCACTAATGGTCAATAATAAGCACACAGCTGATTAAGAATATTTATTTACAAACACAGGCAAATACAAACATCAAGCAATCACTAATATGTCCTTTAATTAGACTTACCTAGTCAGGACTAAGAAGACTCTGATGTGACACCATAAGCATCCAGCAATAGCAAGCAATCACAATGAATAATGTTTTTATTGTCAGCATGCTATATGGTAGCCATTAATGAGTGTTTAAAACATTTTTCTTCAGCTACATTGGGAATATTGCTCGCAGTGATCTCCCCCATGCTATCAATAGGTATGTCGCGCCTTGATGACACGACGCAACTTCAGGCCATTCAGCGCATGGCATTCTTGGGAGCTATGACAACCATCCCTTGCAAACCAAACCAAAAGGCAGGGCTAAGATGCCGAACAGTCATGTGACTGTGAATAACCAATTGGATGCGCGGCTGGCTCTGTATTGAGGTTACTGGCATTATGCTGTTTGCTTATGAAAGACAATATCTGTAAGATTTTTGATTAACTTAACAGATTTTTTTCTACAATGGTATTATCTTTAAACAAGTACACATTCTCCAGCATAAGGTGGAGGGGTTTTAAACAACATGGAATATACTATACAGAGACAGAATAAAAGCTTGGGATTAAGCTTTTCTTAATGTTAGTCCAATTTTCTTCCCCATTTTGCATTGTATAACTCTGACCCGATCTCAAGTTTCTATGGCACATATAAATACATATATTTATGGGGGGTTGTGGTTATGAACAATAAATTAAATAAGGATATGGATCCTTTTAAGTTTTGGGAGTGACAACAAATATGTTCAAAAGTTTGACTGTTGAACAAGTAATGATCTTGTTGCAAGTACTGTACATACAGATGCAGCCACCAACATTCGATCATTTATAGCCCAATATTTTGACATTTCAGTGAGATACCTCACGAGGTAGACTGCAGCAGACTAATGGCCCTGTGGATTAACACAGCAGGGGTCCTTGCTGTGTGAATCCTACCGGGTTCTACCTGTCTGTAAGATATCGCAGTGAGCGAGACTGAATCAGTCACTCTACCTACGCGCCTCTGACTGGCGATCGTGGGGGTGTTATTTAATTTTAAAATTACAGTATTGTAGCATGGTGTCTCCAGATCTGAACCGCATTAATTTCAGGTCCGGGGACCCCCTACTTCCCGAGTTACAGGCCCCGTTAGATCAAGTATTAGAAGACTCAGTAATATCCAAACATGAACACAAATTCATGTATAACCCATTCCCCAAAACAGCAACTTTTTATAGTCTGCCATAGGTGCACAAAGATCCCATACATCCACCGGGCCACCCAATTGTATCGGGCATTGGGAACCTCACTGAGGGCCCAAGTGTCTATGTAGACAAAGTTCTGAGAACATTTATTAGATCTTTGCCCTCATACGTACACTGACTGTTTATATCTGTCGTCCGGTGAGTGGGCACTCCACCTGGTGCAGCTGATAATTGGTCCCATATTAATTGTCCTAATAATTGTTATATTATTTGTGTTTCATCATTTGTATATGTTTTTTATGTCCAGTGTTTTTAAATCATTTTATTAAATGTTGTCATATTCATCTCACCCTTGATCTCAGCTGATATATATATAATTATAATTGTTCACATATATGTTGTTTGTTTTTACAGTATTACACTATGTTTTGTGTTTTTTTACATTTTTTTTAAGCACATCTTTACCGCTTGGAATCCACATCGGTCTCTTCCTATTGGTGAATATATCCTTTTATTATTGGCGCCTTTTTAATACTAATCTTCTTTTTCCCTCATACGTACAAGATACTCATGATGTTTTAAAACGCCTGGAAGGAATAACAGTTGATGCAAACGCAATCTTGTGCAGCGTGGATGTTGAGTCACTATACACAAGTATTCAACATCCAGTAGGCTTAAAAGCGGTAGCCTCCTTCCTATATACCCGTGGCATTAAGTATCTTAAACACAATGAGTTCGTATGTGACCTTCTATCCTTTGTCCTAACACACAACCACTTCACTTTCAATAACAAACTATACCTCCAGGTACAGGGAACTGCAATGGGGACAACTTGTGCCCCTACATACGCTAAACTGTACCTGGGTTGGTGGGAGGAGAATAGTGTGTATAATGAGAATATGATCAACTTCACGGATAATATCACTATGTGGATTCGCTACATAGATGATATACTGATATTATGGAAGGGTAGCAAAAAACTATTGAACACCTTTGTGGAAACTCTCAACTCAAATGAGCATAATCTACGTTTGACGTGCGAGGTCAGTGACAAAAATCTGTTTTTTCTGGACTTAAAAATTTCCATCAATGAAGATGGCACTATAAATACGGTATCACATGCCAAAAAAACGGCTACAAATAGCTATTTAAGGGCTGATAGCCACCACCCGACACCACTCATTAAAGGTATCCCGACGGGCCAGTTCCTCCACATTAGGAGGAACTGCTCCAATCCAGTGGACTTCCACTCACAAGCGGAAATTATGAAAAACAAGTTCCTGAATAGAGGATACAGTTAAACAAATGTTAAAAAAGCCTACAAAAACGCAGAACAAACTAATAGGGAAAAACTACTTTACTCTAAAAAGAAACTGGATATGGACAAAACCATCAGATATATAGGCACTTATAGTGCCGAGTGGAGTAAGATCAAGTCCATTTATAAGAAATATTGGCACATCCTTTTGGAGGACAAAGACCTTCGTGAAGTACTAAAACCATATCCAACAATGGTACCCAAAAGATCAAAGAACTTGAAAGACACGTTGGTACACTGGCGACACACTTTATTCGAGCTCGGCTAGTCCCACGAATTCGGGTATACCCGGGTGTATTGAGGTTTGTGACTGTTTTCTGCCCGAGTGCATTGAGGTATTTTCCAGGCAGGGATTGAAGCATTTTATTCCCGCTGGCTGCAATACTGCACAGTATATATATATACTGCATTACAATTCATGAATTTATGCCATCTGGTAGACACGCGAAGCATTGCAGCCTATTAAATCCTAATCATTATCATTTAACAGATCAGCCGCCCGTCAGCCAGGCATGAACCCAGGCTGGGAAGGCAAACGCAACGGGGCTTGTCAGAGGTGAGGAGCGGCGCATTCCAGGTATCTGCCAGGTACATACTGGGTATTTGCTCGAATAAAGTGTGTCGGTGCAGTACACAGCCATTTCCAAACTAAATCCCAATTTCAAACATGGCTTCCACCAAAAACACAGGGCACCTACAAGTGCGGAACATGCAAAGCATGTACCTATATCCACACTAGTAAATGTTTTAAAAGTACCAACAACAACAAAACATTTCAGATGAAGAGTTTCATAAATTGCAAAACTATACAAGTAGTATACCTAATTACGTGTAAATGCGGGATACAGTATGTAGGAAGAGGGGCCGCCAGTTCCGCAGACGCATATTGGAACACATTGGTTCTATCAGAAATGAGTTAGACACACCTGTCATGCCATGTTAGGGGACATCATGGGGGAGACATCAATTCCCTACGCTTTCAAGGCATTTTTTGCCTCAAAGCCAATACAAGAGGGGGAGACTGGGACAAAATTCTTTTACAGCAAGAGTCCCGTTGGATATATCAATTATCCACTCTATCACCATTAGGTCTGAATGAGGGGTTCCTCTTCACCACCTTCCTGTAAAGATTCCCCCTTCCTGCAAACAATCTTTCTGATAAACTTTTTGTTGCATGTGATACTCATTTTAAATAGGTGCATAATTTTAAATAGGTGCATCACTCTCCTACTCTGTTCCTCTGAACAAATTGTAATTCTCCATCTGTGGTATTCACTCCTACACTCCATGACAATATAATGATCAATTTTGATGAATAATCTAGTTACCTTTGAAATTTAATGTCAGACTTTAGAAATGGTCAATAATAAGCACACAGCTGATTAAGAATGTTTATTTACAAACACAGGCAAATACAAACATCAAGCAATCACTAATATGTCCTTTAATTAGACTTACGTAGTCAGGACTAAGAAGACTCTGATGTGACACCATAAGCATCCAGCAATAGCAAGCAATCACAATGAATAATTTTTTTATTGTCAGCATGCTATATGGTAGCCATTTACGAGTGTTTAAATCATTTTTTCTTCAGCTACACTGGGAATATTGCTCGCAGTGATCTCCCCCATTCTATCAATAGGTATGTCGCGCCTTGATGACGCAACGCAACTTCAGGCCATTCAGCGCATGGCATTCTTGGGAGCTATGACAACCATCCCTTGCAAATCAAACCAAAAGGCAGGGCTAAGATGCCGAACAGTCAAGTGACTGTGATTAACCAATTGGATGCGCGGCTGGCTCTGTACTGAGGTTACTGGCATTATGCTGTTTGCTGCCAATGAGGGAGATCACATTCTGATGACGCGACGCTACTCCCGGCCATAAAACATATGGGACTTCATGCACTTCCCCTCCCCTGATTAAGAATGTTTATTTACAAACACAGGCAAATACAAACATCAATCAATCACTAATGGTCAATAATAAGCACACAGCTGATTAAGAATATTTATTTACAAACACAGGCAAATACAAACATCAAGCAATCACTAATATGTCCTTTAATTAGACTTACCTAGTCAGGACTAAGAAGACTCTGATGTGACACCATAAGCATCCAGCAATAGCAAGCAATCACAATGAATAATGTTTTTATTGTCAGCATGCTATATGGTAGCCATTAATGAGTGTTTAAAACATTTTTCTTCAGCTACATTGGGAATATTGCTCGCAGTGATCTCCCCCATGCTATCAATAGGTATGTCGCGCCTTGATGACACGATGCAACTTCAGGCCATTCAGCGCATGGCATTCTTGGGAGCTATGACAACCATCCCTTGCAAACCAAACCAAAAGGCAGGGCTAAGATGCCGAACAGTCATGTGACTGTGAATAACCAATTGGATGCGCGGCTGGCTCTGTATTGAGGTTACTGGCATTATGCTGTTTGCTTATGAAAGACAATATCTGTAAGATTTTTGATTAACTTAACAGATTTTTTTCTACAATGGTATTATCTTTAAACAAGTACACATTCTCCAGCATAAGGTGGAGGGGTTTTAAACAACATGGAATATACTATACAGAGACAGAATAAAAGCTTGGGATTAAGCTTTTCTTAATGTTAGTCCAATTTTCTTCCCCATTTTGCATTGTATAACTCTGACCCGATCTCAAGTTTCTATGGCACATATAAATACATATATTTATGGGGGGTTGTGGTTATGAACAATAAATTAAATAAGGATATGGATCCTTTTAAGTTTTGGGAGTGACAACAAATATGTTCAAAAGTTTGACTGTTGAACAAGTAATGATCTTGTTGCAAGTACTGTACATACAGATGCAGCCACCAACATTCGATCATTTATAGCCCAAATTTTTGACATTTCAGTGAGATACCTCACGAGGTAGACTGCAGCAGACTAATGGCCCTGTGGATTAACACAGCAGGGGTCCTTGCTGTGTGAATCCTACCGGGTTCTACCTGTCTGTAAGATATCGCAGTGAGAGAGACTGAATCAGTCACTCTACCTACGCGCCTCTGACTGGCGATTGTGGGGGTGTTATTTAATTTTAAAATTACAGTATTGTAGCATGGTGTCTCCATATCTGAACCGCATTAATTTCAGGTCCGGGGACACCCTACTTCCCGAGTACTTCCCCTACTTATGGGGTGCCGGTATCCTGGCGGCCATGTTTAAATTCTCCCGCGTCACGGCTCTCGTGATCGGGGGATTTAAACAAACCAGAGGAATGCCTCCCGCAACCTTCCTGGTAGGTCTAACCACCCACCCTGGGGCAATTACACCCATCACTCACCCCCTCTGCCCCCAATAAATCTGGTAGTCTTCCTTAACCACTTCATTGCCTTAGCAGTAAGCCGCTAAGATATTGAAGCTGCTTTTATTTAATTTCATTATTACAGTATTATAGCAGAGGGTGTCCTGAGCTGAACCGCTTTGATTTTAGGTACGGGGACACCCTGCTTCCGAGTTTCAGAAAAAAAAACCCACAAATCACAGCGCACAACGCTCATAGTGTTCCGAGTTACAAGCCCGTTATGGGGTACTGGTATCCTTCTGGTTTGTTTAAATCTCCCGATCATGTGGGCCGTGACGTGGGAAAATTTAAACTTGACTTCCGGGATATGGCACCTCATAACAGGGCCTGTAACTAGGAAAGTAGGGGTCCCTGGTCCTCTGCTACAATACTGTATTATTAAAATTAAATAAAACCCCCACGATCGTCTGTTAGACAATGAATGGGCTCAACTTGAATAGCCTGTTTATTTGGGGCAGAGGGGGTGGATGAAGGGGGTATTAACCCCAGGGTGGGTGGTTAGTCCTGCCGGGAAGGTTGCTGGAGGAGTTAACCCCATTCACTACCATAGCAGTGGGAACCGCTATGTTAATGAAGGTGTTAACCAGTCCCACTACCCACCCGGTAGGCCTAAACACCCACCCTTGGGGCAACTACACCCTTCACCCAATCCCTCTACCCCAATAAACATAGAAAATACCCAACATTGCTAATACCACTTCCTCTACCCCCAACATCCCCCCCACTCCCAACAAAGTAACGGGAAAAATTACTATTATCCAAATATGGATAATATTATACAGATCTAGCTCTTTTGTCCATTCAAAATAAAACATTAGCAGGCAGCATAAAGTAAATAAATCTTCTACTTACCCCTGCCAGGATGAAGGCTGTTCTCATCACCATCCTCTGCGTCCATGTACTCCATGGGCAGGAACACAACAAGAAAAAATACAATCTAATGCAGTTAATAACCGCTAAAGTAATTAAGGGGTTAACCCCCCTCCACCGCTACCTACCCGGGAGGCCTAACCAGCCACCCAGGGGCAAATATCCCCACCCTCTATCCATTGATTGGCACAGTAAAATAAAGGCATGATATAATATGGACATGATAAGCCACTATTGCAGTCAATGGGCAACCTAAAAAAAAAGCGCCAAAAAGACACAACAAAAAAAGAAATATACAAGCACCTAAACACCAGAAGAATAAAAGAACTAAAAAGTCTAAACAACATATCAAAACAATTAATCTAACACCAATACCGCAAAAGAATACAATTAATCAAACACCTAAGCAAGAATATAATAAATTAAACTCTAACCAACAGAACAAATAAATAAATTAAACCCCTAGCCAGCAGAACAAATACATAAATTAAACCCCTAACCAACAGAACAAATGAATAGATTAAACGCCTAAACAATCCTAAAATGTAATTAAAAAAAGCCCTACAAAAACATAACAATTTACTCAAAAAATTAACAGAAATAGCAAACATAACAAATAATTCCAAACAACCATTTGGCAAAAAATAATTTGCCTGTCACTTAATTTATCTATACCCTAAAGGGCATAGATAAAAACATTAGCAATCAATGGGCAAGTAAAAACATTAAAAAAAAAAATACAATAAAAAAAACCCTGAAAAATTAAAATAACATACATTCAATATTTTTCTTACCTTTAGAAGTCCTCACCCTCTGAATACCAGCGTTTCAGGATGCTCTCGATCGACTACGACATCCTACGCGATCCATAAATGCACTATTATCCATATCTAGATAATAGTAAATTTGCCCATTATTGTACTATAATTTAATGGTTGTTGAGGGCAGAGGGGGTGTCCATTCCTTGCCATTGGGGCTATCTGTGCTCCCATTGAAGACATAGGTAGGCCATTGAATCACACTGGCAATGAATGGGTGTATTGTTTAGTATTGTGTTTTTATTTAGTTTAGCGGGATGGGTGAAGGTGGGATTTGGCCTGCGGCGGGTGTTTATACCTACCTGGTGGGTAGCAGGAGGGTTAACAACTTCATTACCTTAGCGGTAGTGGCCGCTAAGGTATTGAAGGGGTTAACTCCTCCCACAATTCCCCGAAAAGCCTAAACACCAACCATGGCCAACCTTCACCCACCCCTGCAACCCACAATAAACGTGGCACTGGTAGTTAACCCCTTCATTGCCTTAGCGGTTAGCCGTTAAGGTAATGAAGCTGCCTGTAATTGCATTTTTCCTGCATCGGATTGATGCCGGGAGTCTCCGGTGCTGATCTTAATGTGTATCAACTCAGGAGACCCCCGATATTAATCCGATGCAGAAAAAAATGCATTTTATTTTCTAAGTCCCTATGACGGTGACCGGGTAACAAGGCCATCAATAAAGGTATTATGCCAGGCTGGTTACCTCTGAGCCATATTAGGTAGCTTAGAGTGTCAGCTCTTGAACCCATATATGGTACCTGCAATGTATACAATTGTATTGCAATAAAAGATTTATGTGTGTTTTACCTTTCCAAGAATACTACCCCGTGGAGATTCTCAGACTATGAGTTTCAGAGGGGGGGTGCGGTAAAAGTGTTGTCAGGGTGTGTCTAGGTAGAAGGGGTCGAGAGTTGCTGGCCACCCCAAAATGTATCTGGGAATAAGGTCATATTCCCGGGGACATATAGACACATCACTCCGGTCAAAATCCTCCCTGGAAAGCAGTTGCGTGACTCACCGCCAAGTTTCCCTGCATCAGCACAGACCAGAAAGATAAATGGGGTATAGGGATACTGGGTACAGTCAGGGGTCCCTAGGTTCATGGGGGTCCCCAGTTTATGCCACGATCACCAGAACCAAGAATAGAGGTTCTGGGTTGCTTCAACCATTGATAAGGTTGCAAGGTTGAGTTCATATCTAAGTCCAAATTCCTATGTACTTAGAAACGTAACTCTGAAACTGAACTTAAGCATTATTTTGTTCAACTTTTAAAAAAATTTCTTATAGGAAGGTCTAGGAGCGCTGAAACTGAACGTGTGTATTTTTCCAGTCAAACCTAGGAAACAGGGGACTTAGAAGAAATTGTGAAATATTTTTATTTTAACATTGTGTGTAATGGTAAATGTTTATGCACTGTATATGAGCTGTGGATTTTCCCATTCCATGGTTCCGAGAGACCAGCTTGTTGCCAAGTTGATGCCACTAAGTCTGCTCGGGTCCTGGTTTTCAAGGCCACAGAGATTGCCAAGGTATGAAATCCATTTGGGCAGAAGGGTTAGCCTCAAGTACCCTCGTCCTGGGCTGAATGGAAGTTATCGGGCAACTATTTGCCCAAACCAGATCTTGAGACGCCTATCTCCACGGGTGGATTCTGACTAACAAGTGGCAGAGGTGCCAAGTTGGTGCATGCCCCTGTCAGATTTCAAATCCATCCTTGCCCGGCTTCAGGAGACTGGCAAGTCTCTGATTGGCTGGTTGGAATTCTCCCATGCTTGATTGGCTGGAGTATTTCATGAATGGGACTGAAATACTATTAGAAAGCTAGCAGCCAATCTGGTCCTCAGATTCTAAGTGCCAAGACAGCAGCAGCAAATTCGAAACTACAAAAAGATGCTCTGGGAGAAAAAGGAGCGAGCCGGCTTCAGAAATTTCAAGGCAAGAACTTTTTGGGGCCAAGTTCTGAGAAGAGAACGTAGCGGTTGCGGCTGGAACAACACGCCGAAAAGAGTACCAGGACGTTTGGTACTATCTCTCTGTCAAGGGATTTTGGTATCTCCGGAACAGATACAGTCGTGGCGTCTGGAACTTTCTGCCGATTAGAGTTCCAGGATTTTTCGGGCAGAGTTCTGGTCAACCTAAAGACTTCATAAACCAATTTAAACTAGGAAAGATTAGTTTTGTAGCCCAGACCCCCAGTAAGTGTGTTTTTGCTTGTATATTGTGATTCATTGTGTGTACAGTACGTCTGTTTCTAAGGAATAAATGACATTTGTTTTACCTCCTTGTTTTGCTCAAAGTTATGATCCCGGTTAAAGAGGTGTAAATGTCTGGTCTCCCGTGACAGTCCCTCTCTCACATCCCTTCTCACCAGCTTTTGCTGGCGAGAAGAATCCTTGATAAAATCACAATTCCAGAGCGCTACTAGAATTGCACGATTTTATCAAAATTGAGATTTTGGGCTTCTCACCGGCTCTCATGCAATGTGTTTGACCAGGAGCCAGAAATCATGAGAAAATGCTTTTCCTTGCATGATTTAACCAACTAATTTAGGCTTTCTGAATAGCTACCTTGCGGGAAAAGCTCAAATTCCTCAATAAATTGGTTATCGAGGCTACTGTACTAGAATAGGCCCCCTTGAGAGGGAGGCTTAAAATATCCATTAAATAACAAAGGACAAATGTGGACCTCATCACGTCGCATAGACCAAGATGTCAACATATAATCTACTATACACAACGGTGGCTGAAAGGGTCCACAGGGGTGGCAGGGAAACGCGAACATATGTGTCCAACATACAATATGCTTGCTGATGCTAGGAGTCGCCAGCTACATCAATATGGTTACACGGATAACCAATAATTCTTTAGTGCGCTTCCTCACAACTCTATGCTGATTTGGTTGACATAGAAGATGGGCAGATAAAACAATTTGTTACAATAAATACAGCCATATAATCATCACTGTTTGTCCGAATGGACTTTATATATAAAGTGACACATCATGTC
Organism: Ascaphus truei; assembly: GCF_040206685.1. NCBI lineage: Eukaryota > Metazoa > Chordata > Amphibia > Anura > Ascaphidae > Ascaphus > Ascaphus truei. Next base: position 38,121,002 of record NC_134485.1, on the reverse strand, counting down.
AACAATTTAATCAGAAACATAATAAATCTATTGATCTACTAGGGGATACTTAAACAATGTGATAACATGCAAATGAGCGGATGGCAGAGAGAAAAAACAGAACTCAGAGTCACAGAAAAAATAAAATAAATACATTTATTGAGTCCAACATGAAAAAAGAGGAGGAGAGAAGGGAATAAGGTAAACAGAGAGACCAGCAATGTACAGGAATTCACTATTGAGCAGTGAATGTAATCTCACTGAAATGTGGGTACCATACTTATATCAAAATACTGAAGGTGTAATTTGGTTGAACAACCTATAATTGAGCAAATTATTGTATTCATTTTTTCAGTGAAAGGAAAAAAAAATTTCTATGAAAAACAAATAACAAAATTGCCTCTGGTCCGATATAGGGTTTATGTAGGAGGGAGAAGGGATAGAAGGACATTATGGGGCCAGCACTGAAATAAATGCAGCATACAGTGGCGGCCGCCTTTAGTCTCCTGCGGCCGCCACCGCGGGATTTTTAAAAGAGCGGGCAGACGCTGGCTTTTTTCCTTCGGTTTCGGCACCGCGGGCACTTTCAATGTTCAGCGCCATTAGCGCTGAACAGGAGATGCGGCGGCCAAGTTCGACAGAAACAGCAAACATCCCCATATTAATATGGTGATGTTGGAGGTTTCAGGGGCCCGTGACAGTAGAATGGGGAGATTTTAGAAAAAGGGGTTGCAGTGGTGGGAACTGACTGCTTTTTGGTCTATTGGCAGCAGGCCTCTCTCCCTTTTTTTGGTTACAGTGTTAGAAAGTCATTACAGAGGTGAATTGTATTTATATATATATATATATATATATTCCAAAAGATTGACCTAGGCGCAAGTGGAGACAAGAAAGAAAAACATAGGGTAGTATGTTCTAACAATTTAACCCATAAGAGGTACGATATGCACTCACAGCGTTGAGATTAATTCAAGCCTTGTATCCACTCTGGGATCTGGAACAGTGTAGAAAATCTGGAACGTCCAGCAGCACGTATTTCACCGCCAAGTAATATCTCGTATGTTGCATTATATGTAGAAAGGAAGGTAAAAAACACACAAATAGTGTAACACAGTTTAATAAAAAATATATAATCCAATAATGGTAAGTAAAAAACTCACACTTTGTGAGTTTTCATAAAACGGTTGAGAATTCAGAGTATCTCACACTCATAAGGGCTAATGATATTCTGCTGGTCTTCTAACAGTCTCTAACGATATCCATATACATCTCTGTTGTTATCCTGGTGAGGGATGTTGTATACACATAGTACAGGTGGCTGTGGGCTCTAGTGACGTCACAGTCAGCACTTGCACTGTTGATAGTGCCCACAGTCTCCTAGGACCGGATAAATCCCCGTTTAAGTGAACCCTCACGGGTCTCTCACTGCACCTAATGTGCTCTTAGTACTCACGGTACTTTGGGGCTCAAAAGTTCTTATGTTGTACTTCGTTGTAGACAGTCACAGCCTCAGATGTAAAACTCCTCTCCAACCCCGGCAACTCCCGTCCTCTGCGTTCGTCTGGTACCTCCACAGGACGTGTTGACGTGATGACGTTACTCAGTCTCACGAGAGTTTCATTCCTCTAATCGTAGCTCGCTGTTTGTCAAAATAATTAGTCCTCCATGTAAAAACATGTAGCGTAACAGCTACCAAGTGTTCCTGTGTTGCTCAATAACAGATAATCCACGCCCTAAGCGTTGCTCCTTTCGGCTTCGTCTGGGGCCTAAGTACTAAGAGCACATTAGGTGCAGTGAGAGACCCGTGAGGGTTCACTTAAACGGGGATTTATCCGGTCCTAGGAGACTGTTGGCACTATCAACAGTGCAAGTGCTGAGTGTAACGTCACTAGAGCCCACAGCACCTGTACTATGTGTATATAACATCCCTCACCAGGATAACAACAGAGAGGTATATGGATATCGTTAGAGACTGTTAGAAGACCAGCAGAATATCATTAGCCCTTATGAGTGTGAGATACTCTGAATTCTCAACCGTTTTATGAAAACTCACAAAGTGTGAATTTTTTACTTACTGTTATTGGATTATATATTTTTTATTAAACTGTGTTACACTATTTGTGTGTTTTTTACCTTCCTTTCTACATGTAATGCAACGTACGAGATATTACTTGGCTGTGAAATACGTGCTGCTGGACGTTCCAGATTTTCTACACTGTTCCAGATCCCAGAGTGGATACAAGGCTTGAATTAATCTCAACGCTGTGAGTGCATATCGTACCTTTTATGGGTTAAATTGTCAGAACATACTACCCTATATTTTTCTTTCTTGTCTCCACTTGTGCCTAGGTCAATCTTTTGGAATTCTTTTGTTACCAGCTTGTGGAGCGGTAGACCTATTGGCAGCAGACTGAGTCAGGGAAAGTTAGATTGTTAGGGTTTATACCCTCCGCTATATGTGGTAAATATATAATTTAATAATCTCCGTGTGATTGCGCTAGGTGTATTTCTTTTTTGTATATATATATATATATATATATATATATATATATATATATATATTACAACAATTCACCTCTGTAATGATATATATACACACACACACACAGATGTAGCATCTTGTATGAATAAGCTGCTGTAGAGCATGTTCTGGTGCACAGTGTTCTTCAATACTGTGTTATTAAAATAAAAGCCGCACAATCGCCTGCTAGAGATGCGCAAGGAGAGTGATTGATTCAGTCTCACTCTTACTGCGTATCTCTTACAGACAGGTGCAACCAAGTAGATTCAAATAGTGCTAGTCCCATTCAGACGCAGGGACCCTTACTGTGTTAATCCTGATGGTCCATTAGTCTTGACGTAGTGAATCCGCGAGCACAGATGAAATACTTCCCTGTGGCGGATTTTGTTTGGCAAGAGCAACCGACCATAAATCTGCATCTGTATGTATGTATGTATATATATATATACACATTTTAAGTTATGGTTTGTGAAAAAGGTGACAAAAAACCTCCACCGTTAGCATATAGACAATAAAGAATATCACTTGTGAGCACATTCACATGTCTTAGGATGCGGACGGAGATCCGGCTGACCCAGCTAATCTAGATGTGGACGCGGACGTAGATGTGAATGCAGTGATTGGTTAATCATGGGACTGGTAGATATATGTAGATAACTGGAGTGGCCCCCACTTTTCCTGCTTGATAATTATATGCTTGGCCATACCGTACAAGTAATTCCAACTACAGAATTTATGTGTCTATCTGTATATCCACTGCTAATCTCTAGTCCACACACTGGATGATCATGGGACTTTGTGGTGAAGTATCTGAAGCCCTCTTTCCCCGTAGGGTAAGAGTCTACGGTGCTGACTTCACCTGTTGGCTCGCAAGGATCCCAAACCTCCGCCGCTGGGAGCCCGGGGTGATACAGTAATACAACTTGGTACAGCGCCTCCACCTGGGAGGGATCCCAACGTAGTAGGAGTAACCCCTCACAGGAATCACAACACTGATATACACACACAGTATGTGATAAGAATAACCTTTAACTGCAGAACATAAAATAAACAGTGATAACCGGGTAATAACTCTACTGGTTACAGCTACCCCTTCGCCTCGCAGGGCCTTATCCAACCACCGTGTAAACCACACCATGTCCACAGTACCTTAGGGGCCCTCAGGCACCAAACCACCCTTGTGTCCACAAGGAGAACAACCCCACCCCTATATGTGGTCAGCCGGCATATAATAAATTAAATTGTAGTTATCCCTACCAGGATGAAGGTCGTCTTCATCCTCCTAGTCTTAAATTGGCACTGACAGTAAATTAAAAAAATGAACTACTGACGCCTTAAATACCTTAGCGGTTATTAACCACAATGGTAATTAAGGGGTTAAGCCCCCTCTCACTACACACCCAGGAGGCCTAAACACCCTTCACAGGGTATCTCCCTGTATTGTTTAAATGTCCCAGTCACGTGGGCCATGACGCAGGAGAATTTAAACATGGCGGTGATACCGGCACACCCTAATGGGGAGAAGCAGGGGGTCCCTGGACCTGAAACTAATGCAATTCAACTCTGGAGACCCCCTGCTTCAATACTGTGTTATCAAAATAAAATAAAAGCTGTGCTATCGCCTGTTAGAGGAGCGCAGGAAGAGTGACTGATTCAGTCTCACTCTTATTGTGCGACTCTTACAGACAGGTGTAACCCGGCAGGATTCACACAGTGGGAATCCCATTCAGATGCAGGGACCCCGGTGTGATAATCCCGATGGGCCATTACCGACTGCTATGTGGAGCACTGCGGACAGTCATTGCACACGGTTGACCAGCACATTCTCGCAGCCGTGCGACTGACCATAGCGCTGCATCTGTAAGGATTAAAATGCATACCAGGGATCATCATATAACTCAAGAGAAGTACTGTAAGTACAATAGTAGAAATAAGTAAAACATTACTTTAATTTTCTTCATCTTTCTAATTATATTAATAACTATAACACCTTAATCATAAATACATTTTAGGGGATTAATGCTTTCATTATATGCAATTTCTTTAAACAGCTATCACACTGTTATTTTATGTGTTATAACCTTAAATAGTATGAAATGACCTTAGTTGTAACACAATAGCTAGCAAAACTGAATATATTATCTATATAAAACATCTTTGAACCCCACAGTTGTTTGGAGTCTTTCAGGAAAAAAGGAAAATGTCAACTAGACCAATGATTTAATTTTGGTTTGAGTATAGTACATTGATACACGGACTATGACATTCTTAAAGTTCACAATATGAAAGTACAGTATATTGTCTAGAAATGATTAATACAGGGAAAGATCAATTTGGTATTAATAAATGCTACCATCTGGGACACCAGTTATATGCATAATTATATTAATAAAATGCCCCTGTGGCTGAGTTTGCACATGACCTAGAAATGTAAGGCCTTGGGCTAGTAACTATAATTGTATTAAATAAATAGTTTGTCATCAGGTAAAATATGTAAAGACATGCAAAGTAGTTCAAACAGCTAATTAAGAGTAGTGAGATATACAGTAGCAATATAGTAATTATAGGAAAGGACTGGAAAAAGTAATTGAAATGTAAGCTTTCAATCAAAACTTTAGAATGTGAAGAAACATGAACAAAGTAGATATTTAGGTGAAAAGATATCCAGGGTAAGAGAACAGTGTGAATAAAAATTTGTCACTGGCATGAGACCAAAATATTACAAATGGGTCTTTGTATGAAAGTCTTAAATTAAAAATGTATTTATGCAAGCAATATGTGACAGGGCTGTTTGCACTACTGTATAAGTTAAATGCATCTTTGCTTTCTGGCATCAAGTGCACCACTTTATCTTTCTGTTTCTGTCTGCTTTTTGCTGGGCCCAGCAATCTTTTTTTGTTTCCCTTTATCTGAAACTTTACTAACCTTTAATGTGGTGTCCTGAGATCAGCCAGTATAATGCAGGTATGGTTGGAGTTAAACACAGTTTGATGTTACACAGCCATGGGCAGTCTCTGTTATAAAGGAAAAGGGTGTTTCCTTCCTGCATACCATTCAGGGTGGATTATAGCATGGTATGGAGGGGGAGGAATCAAAGTAAGTGATACTGAATGTCATTTATTTTGCAGAATAAAGACATGCATGGGATGTTTGTAAAAGGTACTGTTGTTTGTTTTGGGGCTTGCTATAGAAAATTGTATATTGTGTGAAGTGTATTTTGTTTACTAATTGTGTACGTTTTGGGAGACAACTCCCCTGTTTGGTTTACTTAATTTGGTTTGGTCCAAATTGACCAGTAATAAAAGGGAGGGAGTTTCTTTCCCTGGTGGCCCTGCTGCACTCCTTGTTGCTGCTATGTAATATGAGGTTGTCTCTTTCTGCACTCCTTACCGCTGTTATGTGATATGAGGATGTCTGTGGAACTTCAGTTTAAGGATGCAGATGCAGATATTGCTGGCTACTTTGTGGCTGGAGACATCACGCGGGGAGAACTGGTTGTTGTACACCTGAATGTGGAATCCCTAATAAAAAGGAGGTTCAGAGAACAGCAAAAGCCTCTTTCATTCTTCCCAGGGTCTGATGCTGCTACTTCTTTAAATAAAGGCTGTGACTAAACCTTTCACACAATAGCATTTAGTTTATTTGATAAATCTGATATTTCAACAGCCATGCAGGCATAAAGCTTCAAAAAGCCTATATTTGTCAAAGATGGGAGAGATAGTAAAAATCCTACCCATAGATTTTTTTTACCAAAATCTTAGTAAGGCACTAAAAACACCAAAAATGTGGAAGGTAGTATTTTTTCAAATCCACCACAGGATTCCTTACACAGATATTCTGAAAAAAAAAATATATATACACCACCTTGAGAAAGGTCCTACTGGGGGACCGAAACGTCGGTTTTTGTGTCTTCTATCAAATATAGAAAATTCATGATTTACTTACCTGCGTGCTGTCCCTTGATGTCGTGTTGCAACCGGTATCGTATGGTCTATATATATATATTTATAATTGTGGTGAATACCTAGTCTAGTCTCAAACTAGCTTAGCCATTACAAGCAACCTCACACTGATGATACCCATCAAGGTTGAAACATGTCTGTGAGTGGGTTTAATGGCTTTGCATCTCATCCCAGCCTCTGTCTAAAAGCTGTGTTTAAAACAGCATGCATTGGCTGGAGGATTTGCTTGTGTAATACGAGCTTGAGACAAAAGGTGGCACTGAGTGCTCATTTGCATGCCATTTCCCAGAATCCCTTGCTGCAGTGGAAGCGCTGTATGCTGGGTGATAATGGGGGAAAGACAGGGTTGCAGACCTGTCTAAGACATGCAAATGAACATACAGTAATATTTACAGTTGCTATATATATATATATATATATATAAAGGAGACAGCACTCAGGTGAATGAAAATGAATGTATTAAATACAGCACATAACTCTAATGTTTCGATCCCACAGGGGGACCTTCCTCAGGGTGGTGCACCACCCTGAGGAAGATCCCCATGTCGGATTGAAACGTTGGAGTTATGTGCTGTATTTAATACATTAATTTTCATTTACCTGAGTGCTGTCTCCATTTTGCTGCTATGCGGTATTGTATACTTTTATTATTTATATGGGACATGCACCTATTCATTATTGAATTTCCATTGGAGTGCCAGTGATTTTTTATCACATATATATATATATATATATAGCAGTTTGAAAGAACCACAAGCACTCCGTCTGAATCAACAAAATACTGGGTGTAAATCCTATAAAATATTTTAGGCAATACGATACCGCATCAAGATGAAATATCAGAGGCAGCACTCCAAATGGTAATCAAAATATTGTATTTTATCAACAAGACATCATTCCAACGTTTCGGTCCACAAACGGGACCTTTATCAAGGTGATGTGATTTACAGAGTGAGAACGAACACAAATATATACCTAAAAACCCATTAAATGTACAGGTGCAAGAAATAATCTACTTAATCATCACTCCCATCCATGTTATTTAACCCCGTGTGTACCTGTCAGCAACTGGACTGTTGCTCTAGCTCTAGATTAACTGCGTGCATTTGACACGCATCTATGGTTAATGGAACGCAAGAAAATCTCCATTAGGAACCAACTGCGCATGTGCGAGGTTTCGAAATCAAAAGATGTATAAAACAGCCATTATTTAGCTATTTCAATGATAGCTCACTTAGGAAAAACATCTAGGTATAATAAGGAACTCTCACATAAATCTTGCAGCTATCCAAAAGCATCAGGTAAGCGAGAAATTACGAAGCTGGCAAAGCGGGACCAACTGCGCATGCGCGAACCGCCGAGGGGTGAAAAAAAAAAAATAACTAAAGACTCTGTTACTTAAAGGAACATGCATATCCTGCAGCAAACTGCGCATGTGCGACCATTAGATTAATGCACACAGTCATAATAGCTGCCACGAACTATAGAGACAGCACTCATAGGTGATGTAAACGTATTTGTACCACCAAAATTCAACAAACCCCTGATAAGCAAAATGAGGGAACACATGGATCTAAACATACAGCACCTGAACAAAAACACCTAAAGTGATAGTAAAAAACATCATAAAAATGTGAACATACTGTACATGCTGATGTATACTGGCAAGATATATAAAAAATAAATAAATGAAGTACACAAATCATTACTGCAACATGCTTAGACAATAGATGTGGTTAATGTACAACCATATAAATCTCTGATGGAGATTTAAGTATCATAAAGTAATCTTTTGCCATGTCAGGCCCCCCGGTTCTGCAGAAACCTGTGCTCTATTCACTTACCTTACTTTGAGTCCACTTTAAGCTCCTCCCTTTCCCCTCTCAGCTCTGCTACAGACCCTGACAACCTGGTCAGGAACTACAACTCTGTCTTGTCCTCCTCTCTTGATCTACATGCCCCGCTTTCTCTCTGCCGCCCTCGCCCTTCTAACCCTAGACCCTGGCTAAATTCCCACACGCGCATGCTGCGTTCCTCCACTCGTTCCTCTGAACGCCTCTGGAGGAAGTCTCACACTCTCGCAGACTTCCTTCACTACAAATTTATGCTATCCTCTGCCCTCTCGCAAGCTAAACAAGCCTACTTTTCTTCACTAATCAACATGCACAAGTCTAACCCACACCGACTGTTCTCTGTCTTTGATACTCTACTCAAACCACCCTCAGCTGCCTCTCCTTCCTCCATCTCCGCTCAGGACTTAGCTGACTATTTTAAGGAAAAGGTTGAATCCATACGCCAGAACATCCCCTCTGTTCCTTCCTTCCATCCTACACCTCTTCCTAACTCTCCTCCTGCCTTCCTTGACTCTTTTTCCACTGTCTCAGAGGAGGATGTGTCGCTGTTGATCGCCTCTTCTCCCTCTACCACTTGCCCTTTTGACCCCATTCCCTCCCATCTCCTAAAACCTCTTGCTCCTACTATAATCCCTACACTCACACACATTTTTAACTCCTCCCTCTGCTCTGGAACCTTTCCATCCTCCTTCAAACATGCAACAGTCATACCATTTCTCAAAAACAACCCTACCTGTATTTCTAACTATCGACCTGTCTCCCTCCTGCCTTTTGCCTCTAAACTCCTTGAACGTCTTGTATTCTCTCGCTTGCTCCATTTTCTCAACACCTATTCTCTCCTAGACCCTCTACAATCTGGCTTCCGCACTGCTCACTCCACCGAAACAGCCCTCACTAAAATAACTGACGACCTCCATGCTGCCAAAGACAGAGGTCATTACACTCTGCTCATATTACTCGACCTCTCTGCAGCATTTGATACTGTGGATCACCCTCTTCTCCTTCACATTCTCCACACTCTTGGTATTCGGAAAAAAGCTCTATCCTGGATCTCATCCTACCTCTCCCATCGTACTTTCAGTGTCTCTTCTGCTAACACCTCCTCCTCCTCTATTGATCTCTCTGTGGGGGTACCCCAGGGCTCTGTCCTGGGACCTCTTCTCTTTTCTCTGTACACACTCTCTCTAGGTGACCTAATAACATATTTTGGGTTTAATTATCACCTCTATGCTGATGACACACAAATATACTTTTCAACACCTGACCTTACACCTGCTGTACAAACCAAAGTTTCTGAATGTCTCTCTGCTATATCATCCTGGATGGCCCTCCAACGCCTTAAACTCAACATGGCTAAAACAGAGCTCCTCATACTTCCTCCCAAACCAGGCACTACTACCTCCTTCCACATTACTGTTGGAACTACCATCATTCACCCTGTAGCCCAAGCACGCTGCTTAGGGGTCACACTGGACTCCTCTCTCACATTCGCCCCTCACATTCAAAACATTTCTAAAACTTGTCGCTTTTTCCTCCGCAATATAACAAAGATACGCCCTTTCCTCTGTTGCTCGACTGCTAAAACTCTGACTCAGGCCCTCATTCTCTCCCGTCTTGATTATTGCAACCTCCTGCTTTCCGGCCTTCCTGCCTTTCACCTGTCTCCCCTACAATCTATCCTAAATGCTGCTGCCAGAATCACTTTACTCTTTCCTAGATCTGTCTCAGCATTTCCCCTCATGAAATCCCTCTCCTGGCTTCTGATCAAATCCCGCATCTCACACTCAATTCTTCTCCTCACTTTTTTTTTTTTTTTTAAACTTTGTCTTTATTAGTTTTTTTGTGCATACATACATAGGAGAGAATAATGTCGATAACTGTCCAAAGTAGACACAGAACTGTCTGAGACATACCACACAAAACAGACACGTGATGGGGAGACGGCACGACAACACAGCCACAAAACCATGACGACAACGGAGAGAGGGGGGGTAAGGTGGGTGGGGGGGAGGTCAGGCGATGAGTGTCCATTTTTGCCTATTTGAGCCGCGTCCATCAGACCCTAGCCACATCCGTAATGCAGCTCATCGTTATCTGCACGAGTGATACTGCTTCCACTCTATTAGCAATACCCAGAGGGTTCTCCCTAAAGTCAGCCCGTCCTGTCTGGCTCCCAGTCACCCATCAAAGGAGAACTCATTTACTTCAATCATAGCCAGATTGTGGCATCATTCACCCCCTGGATATCTGTCTGGGCCAGCCAAAGCAACCAGACATTTGGAATTTATCACTCGAATAGATAACTAGGCTTGTTAACTTTTCCATGCGGCATATGAACCAAATTCTGTTCCTGATCTTTGCTAATGAAGGAATTGCGTTCTGATCCCACAATGCTGCGGTCTCGCACCTCATAGCTGTAGCAAAGTGTGTGATTAATTTGTTCCCCGAGCGCGAAACCTCCTTTGTGGGTTTGCCACGGATCAAGCTGAATTTGGAGGCCCAAAAAGATCCTCTGTAGCCAATCGCGAATCTGGGCCCAGATAGGTACTATTTTCGGCAAGACCACAGCATGTGTACCAAGTCCCCCTGTTCCCCGCACCGCCTGGGGCAGAGCGGGGAAGAGCCCGGGATAAATTTCGCCAGTCTAACTGGGGTGAGATACCAACGTAACATTACCTTATATGAGTTCTCCTTTAATGTCGTGCATATGGAGCTGCTAGCTGCGGCCTTAAAAACCGCTGACCAGTCTTCGTCCACTAGTATGCCCTGTTAGTCCGCTTCCCACGGAACCATGAATCTGGGTTTGTCAGTCTCGTCTTTGTCGGTACCAACCACCTCTCTGTATAAAGTAGAAATCAGTCCCCGCGTGTCTGCACCTCTCACGCAGAGCTTTTCAAAATTTGTTAACGGTGGTCTCACCGGGTGTGCGTTATAATATGCCTGAACCTGGAAGTACCTAATAAATTTTGTGTTGGGTATGTCTCTTTCTGACTTTAAAAGCTAAAAAGGACTTAATCTTGTCACTGCCCTCCAGGTCCTTCAACCGTCTAATCCCCAATTTGCGCCACAATGGGAAACTCTTGCTTGCTAGACCCGGAGCAAAATCTGGATTGCCATATAAGGTTAACGAGCGACTACTTTTAGACGCCTCCCAGACCGAGATCGAGTTGAGTACAGAGGTTAGTGGATTGAGAATATCCTTTACCCGTGTCCTCGGGTACCAGATTAGGTCCCTGAGCTCAAGCGGGGCACACATCTCCCTCTCCAGCGCCACCCACCACCTGAGCTCCGGGTCCCCATGCCATTGCGTGATTCGCACAATTGCGCCGCTTTGTAATAGGATATAATGTTCGGAACAGCTAGACCCCCTGCCTCCTTAGGCTTCTGCATCATTTTGGCTTTTATCCGTGTTTTTACCATTCCAAATAAACTTTGAGATTGACTTTTGAAGCCCTTTAATGTCCGCGCGTACCACAGATATCGGAAGAGTTTGAAATAGGTATAAAATACGGGGAAGGATGTTCATCTTGACGCTACAGATCCTACCCATCCATGAGATACCATATGCCGCCTAGTCTTTGAATTCGTTTTTAAGAGTCTTTAATAGACTGGGGTAATTTGCGTGATATAAGGAGCTTATCTTTTTTGTGATATGCACCCCTAGGTACCTTATGGATGTAGGTCGCCACTTAAACTCAAAGTTGAGTTCAATCAGCTTCTCCGTATCTCGTGGGATGTTGAGGCTTAGTGCCTCAGATTTTGTATGATTTATTTTAAACCCAGAGATCCGGGCGAAATGCTCTAGAAGCTCGAACAGGTTGGGTAGCGAGATGAGAGGCTTAGTAAGGGTCAGAATAAAGTCATCTGCATACAAAGCCACTTTGTGTTCTTGCGAGTGGATTTGTACTCCTGAGATATCAGCGTTGCTTCGAATTTGTGCTGCTAGTGGCTCGATACATAAGGCAAACAGCAAGGGCGATAGCGGGCATCCTTGCCTCGTGCCACTTTTAATTTGAAACAGCTCTGAGGGGAACCCCTGGTGAACCACCCTCGCTGCTGGCGCGTTGTATAACGCTTTTATTGCCCGAAGAAATGTGCTTCCGAACCCAAATGCCTCAAGCGTGGACTCCAAGTATGGCCAGTCAATCCTGTCGAAGGCTTTTTCCGCATCCAAGCTTAAAACTACGCTCCGGATCCCGTTGGCTCCTACAAAATCTATTATATCTACAATCCGTCTGGTATTGTTGGCCGCTTGTCTATTTCTAACAAAGACAACTTGATCCGGATGGATTAACCTCGGTAGGATGACACTTAAACGGTTGGCCTTCAATTTGGAATAGATTTTAACATATGTATTAATCAATGGTATCGGCCTATAACTTTGACAATTTGTGGGGTCTTTGTCCCCTTTATGAATCAAGGAAATCGACGCCTGGAGCATCTGCTCCGCGAATGGCTCTCCTGCTAATACTCCGTTAAACATCTGGAGCATGTGTGGAGCTAAGACTCCTATAAATTTTTTATAATACAAGTTAGAGAACCCATCCGGGCCGGGGGCTTTAGATGACTTTTGACCACTGCTGCTAGTTCTTCCCCCTTGAAGTCGCATTGGATTGCCTCTCGCTCCAATCTGTTCAGTTGTGGCAGAGCTGCGTCCGCTAAGAATTTCCACAGATTACTGCTTGTCTTAGCGTTATGGACCACCTTCTCCCCATTGTATAGCTGTGCATACAACTTTTCAAACTCCCCCACTATAACTTTGGGGTTGGAGGAGACCCGCCCCTCTGCGGTCCTGATAGAATGTATATTAAAATTTGGCTTCCTATTGCGGAGTCTGGTGGCTAGCATAGTGTCCGGTTTATTAGCTTTCTCAAAGAACTTCCTCTGTGTCCAACTCAGGTCTTTCTCAGCCCTGGAGGTGAGGAGGAGGTTAAGCTCAATCCTGACATCCTTCAGCTCCTGTAATGTGTCCCCTCTACCCGTACGGCTATGTAGTGTAGAGAGCTTGTGCAACCTCTGGTAAAGCTGGGTCAATTTGGCCTCCCTTTGCTTTTTCCTACCTGCAGCTATACCTATTAGTACCCCCCGCATCGTGGCCTTGTGAGCCTCCCACAACGTAGAGTGGGATTCCACACTACCTAGGTTAGTCTGGAAATATCTTAAGATTTCATCTTTGACTAGCTGCCTAATATCTGGTATTTTAATTAAAGATTCATTTAGCTTCAAATTTGCTCCTGACGTAGCAGACCAAATTTGTATGCATCATAGCTCTACCGATGCATGATCCGACCACGTAATGTCATGTATGTTGGTATCGGAAATCTGTGGGACCATTCTACCAGAGACAAAGAAGTGGTCAATCCTACTGTAGCTGTCATGAGGGTGGGAAAAAAAAGTGTAACTACGGTCTCCCTGGTGTTGTTCTCTCCATATGTCTATGAGACCTATTTGCCTTAATCCTTTCAGTAAGGGTCCGTTCCCTTCCCTCCTCAGGTACTGCTGGGGTGTGGAACGATCTACCCGCGGGTCCATTACCTTATTGAAGTCCCCTGCTAAGACTACACTGGCGACACACTTTATCGCAGTGCGGCCAGATCCGCAAGCCGGGAGATTTCCCGGCTTGCTAGTGGCCGCCCCTCGGCGTGCCGCGCGTCATAGACGCGCGGTCACGCGTCTTCGGGAGCCTGCGCCCCCTGCACGCGCGTCCAGGGCTCCCCGAGGGAGCCCTGGTGTCCCGCGATCGCGGGACAGCGGCAGGGGGTTCCGGGGGACCCGGCGGACCCGGCAGCGGTAGGGAGAGCGCCCCGATCGGAGGGCGCTCTTCCGCTGCTTCGGCGCGCGCCCGTCACACTCGGGCGCGCGCCAGGCTACTGCTGCGGCACAGAACGGGCAAATGCTCGAATAAACTGTGCCGCAGCAGTACGTGTCCGTCCGCCCAACGCTGGAGCGTCGGGAACAATGCTTCAAAGAACTGGGGTTGACCCTCGCTGGGAGCGTACACGCAGGCCAGTGTCAGTCTACTTTGTTTGAGGAGGCCTACTAAGATAAGAAATCTCCCCTTTGGGTCTCGCTTTATCTTCTTGAAAGGGAGTTTTATTATGAAACAATATAGCTACACCTTTTTTTTTTCCCCTGCCGAGGACAGATATACTTGCCTAAAGTGCTTGTCTAGGAACTTTGGGCTGCTACAGGAGCTGAAGTGGGTCTCTTGTAGGAAGACCACGTCTGCCCTCCTACGTTTAAATTCCGAAAAGGCATCTTTCCTTTTGTTTGGCTATTGAACCCCTTGGCATTCTGGGATAAAAAAGTTACCGCCATATCTTAGTGTGGATTGTGTGGACATGCTTACAATAGATTTCGTGCTTACCTAGAAGAAGAGCAGCTTGAGGGCCTCTTGGACTGTGATGATGGCTCCTGCGGATCTTCTCTCTCTCGCCTTGGGGGGCTGGGACGGGGGACGGAGAGAACACAAGGGAAAAACATAGACACAGAAAACACGCATAAACAAAAAGAACCGTGTTGGTCCCACCGGACCTCAGGTTCATCGCCCGGGAGAGACTCTCCCTATCTGGACCCCCCTCCCTCCCGATCCAGCTCCATGGCCCACGACTCCGGCCATGAATACCCGGGACTTTGCCGGGGATGCAGGCTAGGCCCACCTCCCCAGTGCCGACGCGCATGCCTACGGGTAGAGTGGCGACAAGCCCCCTCCCGCCGACAGCCGCACGTAATGAAAACAAAAAACTCTAACTGCTAAAATATCTATAACTACAACTACCCCCCCCTCCCTCCTAATAACTGCCCCTGCTAAAACTCAGCTCTAGTCCCCAGGGGACTACAAAACCCCCCCGCTCCCACTTAACGCGCAGAATACCCCCAAACAGACAAGCCAACTTTTCTTCTGGGCACATATTTATGTAGCCACCTCCGGTTCTTGGGCTGAGTCCGAATCCGAAACCGCAGAGAGCTCCGCTGCTCCGGCCCTGCCCGAGCCTGTAAAATATGAGCGCACATCAGATTTGCGCTGGGTCTTCTGCCGCGTTGCTGCCATGGCTCCACCGGTAATGTTTTATGATCTGATGTGTATCGGGGGCCTCTAGAGAGTAATTTGGAGGTTCTGAGTTTGGTTTTATAATACTTTATTTGCCTTAAACTGCCGACGGTTGGCTGAGCTGTGAAGTTACACACCATCTCCAACCCGTCGCGCATGCGCATCATCTCTTCTTTTCACTTTTAAAGCTTTACATTCTTCTGCCTCTCCTTACATCTCATCCCTAATTTCTCGTTATGCACCATCCAGACTCTTGCGTTCTTCTCAAGGATGTCTTCTTTCTACCCCTTTTGTATCTAAAGCTCTCTCCCGCCTTAAACCTTTTTCACTGACTGCCCCACACCTCTGGAATGCCCTTCCCCTCAGTACCCGACTAGCACCCTCTCTATCCACCTTTAAGACCCACCTTAAGACACACTTGCTTAAAGAAGCATATGAATAGCACTGTGGATATTCTGAACACATGATAAATAAGCTTGGCCCCCTGCAGACGCACTTACCAGAACTCCCTCCTACTGTCTCTGTACGTTCTCCCTACCTACCAATTACACTGTAAGCTCCTCGGGGCAGGGACTCCTCTTCCGAAATGTTACTTTTATGTCTAAAGCACTTATTCCCATTATCTGTTATTTATATTATCTGTTATTTAATTGATTACCACATGTATTACTACTGTGAAGCGCTATGTACATTAATGGCGATATATAAATAAAACCATACAATACAATACAATACAATAATCTATCTATTAATAATTGCCTACACATACCCAAAAAGAAGGGGAAGGTAGCTCTTGACTATGCCTAAATCAACCTTTATCAGATAATAATTTGGCACAAGCTTACTGGCTTCGTCAGGGGCTGATCTGCGAATCTCGCGAGAAGACGTGACGTCACCACACCGCCGCGTGCAGGCGGACGGCCACGGAGGACGGGAGCAGTGAGAGAAGCGGGGAGGTCCACAGACTACCTAGACGGATAGTAACCAAGGGGGAAAAACATCACACTATACCCCTGAAGTAGCGTGAGTACTACTAGCACATTAGGTGCAGCTAAAGAGACGCACGGCCCTTTACTACGGGTCTCGTAACAACGGAGCTAGTACCCCGCCCTCAGAGGCTCTGGACATTATTGGGAGTGCCCTATTAAGTAACTCCATACCCTTGGAAGTTGGCCATAACACCGCATGTGGTTATAAGGACATTATATAAGGAGCCAATAGAGACTGTGTATAGATCCACGGATACCTAACCTTGATGAGTGTGAGAAGCTCTAAATTCTCAAACGCTTTTACCCAAACTCACAAAGTGTGAGTATTTTACCTATTGTCATTTTTTATTTAATTTTATAATAAACTGTGTTACACTATGTATGTGTCCCACTTCTCTTCCAACATGTGATACTTCACACGAGGATACGTTTCCTGTGGATGAGTTGCTGCTGGCTGTTCCAGATCTTCATTAATTGTTCCAGATCCCAGAGTGGATACAAGGCCTGATTATATCTTACTTGCTGTAAGTGCATATCGTACCCTCTGGCAGACAAATTGTTTGAACGTATTACCCTATGTTTGTTTTTCTTGTTTTTACTTGCGCCTAGGTCACTCTTGTTTGGATATCCTTCTATTACCAGCCCGTGGAGCGGTAGACCTTCTGGCTGCAGACTAAATCAGGGAAAGTTAGATTGTGAGGTAGTATACCCTCCTATATATGTGGTAAATATTATTATTAATATCTCTGTGATTGCGCTTATTGTAGTTTTCTGTTCTGTATATATATATACAGCTTAACCCCGTTATAGCACGGTCCTCGGGGGCCACCCGCGACCACCGCGTTATAAACAAGGCCGCGGATAAAAAAAGGCTTCCTAAAAAAAATGTATTTTTTTTTCTTCAAGTTTTTTTTATTTTGTGGTGGTACCGTGTCCGCTGGAGGGGGAAAGCTGAGAACTCTCCCAGCGTTTCCATACCCGGTGGGGCAGCGGCAACAGCACACAGCACTTACCCAGCATCTGGCAGCTCTTCTCCCTGTCTCTGCTTCCTGCTTCTGAGTGTGTGCAGTGTGCAGTGTGCAGTGTGCAGTGTGCAGTGTGCAGTGTGCATGTATGCAGTATGCTGTGAGTGTATGCAGTGTGCTGTGAGTGTATGCAGTGTGCTGTGAGTGTATGCAGTATGCTGTGAGTGTACGCAGTGTGCTGTGTGTGTGCAGTGTGCTGTGAGTGTGTGCAGTGTGCTGTGAGTGTGTGCAGTGTGCTGTGAGTGTGTGCAGTGTGCTGTGAGTATGTGCAGTGTGCTGTGAGTGTTTGTAGTGTGCTGTGAATGTATGCAGTGTGCTGTGAGTATGTGCAGTGTGCTGTGAGTGTGTGCAGTGTGCTGAGTGTGTGCAGTGTGCTGTGAATGTATGCAGTGTGCTGTGAGTATGTGCTGTGAGTGTGTGCAGTGTGTTGTGAGTGTGTGCAGTGCACTCTGAATGTATGCAGTGTGCTATGAGTGTGTGCAGTGTGCTGTGAGTGTGTGCAGTGTGCTGTGTGCTGTGTGTGTGTGTGTGTGTGTGTGTGTGTGTGTGTGTGTGTGTGTGTGTGTGTGTGTGTGTGTGTGTGTGTGTGTGTGTGTGTGTGTGTGTGTGTGTGTGTGTGTGTGTGTGTGTGTGTGTGTGTGTGTGTGTGTGTGTGTGTGTGTGTGTGCAGTGTGCTGTGACTGTATGCAGTATGCAGTATGCAGTGTGCTGTGAGAGTGTGCAGTGTGCTGTGAGTGTATGCAGTGTGCTGTGAGTGTGTATGTGTGTGTATGTGCAGTGTGCTGTTACTGTATGCAGTGTGCTGTGAGTGTGTGCAGTGTGCTGTGAGTGTGTGCAGTGTGCTGTGAGTGTGTATGTGTGTGTGTATTCATTGTGCTGTGACTGTATGCAGTGTGCTGTGAGTGTGTGCAGTGTGCTGTGAGTGTGTGCTGTGTGCTGTGAGTGTGTGCAGTTTGCTGTGAGTGTGTGCAGTGTGCTGTGAGTGTGTGCAGTGTGCTGTGAGTATGTGCAGTGTGCTGTGAGTGTGTGCAGTGTGCTGTGAGTGTGTGCAGTGTGCTGTGAGTGTGTGCAGTGTGCTGAGTGTGTGCACTGTGCTGTGAATGTATGCAGTGTGCTGTGAGTGTGTGCAGTGTGCTGTGTGTGTGTGCAGTGTGCTGTGAATGTATGCAGTTTGCAGTGAGTGTGTGCAGTGTGTGTGCAAAAAAAAACTTTAAAATTATTATTTTTTTTTTAAATTCGGGGTCCACGCTCAAACCGCGTTATATGCGGATCCGCGTTATATGCGGATCCGCGTTTTAGCGGATCGTGCTGTAATAGGGTTGAGCTGTATATATATATATATTTAAAAAAAATAATATATATTTAAATAAAAATGTCTGGGACACCGAGGGGCCACCCTTGAAGAGTGTGAGGACATTGTGATAATTGGGGGGGAACCCCGCGAGGAGAGCAAACAAACTGACTTTTCGGGCTTAAAATCCAACCAAAATGGCGGTTCCCGCTTGCTAGGGAAACCGCATGGGCCAGTCGCAGAGAAAATGGCTGATACAGAACTTGCAAAGAGCTGGCCGGGAATGGCGTGAACAGCAGAGCCCCGCCCTGATGGGGGGCATGGCGCGAAGGCTATGGCTGCGCCTGCATGGACAGTGACTCACTCGGCCCCTGTGCTGAGTCAACCGCTTAGTCTATGGGACCCTCCCCTGATTTCCACCAGGGGGAGTGACTTTCAATTATGGCCTGTGGGAATGCACCCACTGGGCCCAGGGACTGATATCCAGACGGCGCCACTACAAGAAGTAGTTCCGGCCGCGGAGGTAACGTGCGAAAAGGAGGGATATTTTTCACGAAAAGCAGCAGCTAGGAGACGGCGGGAACTAGCCGCAGCCCAAGAATCCCACTCTGATGAGGAAATTGGCGCGAAAACGCAGACCGCGCCCACCAGGACTGAGAAAGGCGTGGCCTTAATTAAGGGGCATGCTATTCCCCTGTGGGCGGGTTCCAGCTATGTCAGCGGAAGGAGGAGCCGAAGCAGGAAGTGGCTGGCCTAGAAGCTTCTACCGGTCAGTTGCGAGGAACCACTGACCTGGAGAGACCCATACTGAAAGTGGTCCCTACTAAAAGAATGGCCTGCTCCTCCACTGTGGGAACTATGGTCTCCACCCAGCCCTACTCGGTACCCGGCGGGGTACTGGTAGTCAGGGTGGCTAACACCGAGACGGTGGTCGGGCTCTGCCTACAATGCGGGCTGCCCGGAGGCATTGTTAACACGGCGGCACGCTGCCCACAATGCGGGACACTATACTTATGGCCAATGCCGACGTTCATTCCGATCCAATCTGCTGACCCCCCGGGGGATACGGCTAAGCGCTCCGCCGAGTCCCCTGGCGCACAATGGATCTGCCGTGCGAATCCCGGAGAAAGGGGACTGGAGTCGACCAAGTCGGCTGGGTCAGTAGCAACCGAGACGGTCGGGTCACCCCCCGACCGCGCAGAGAAAAGACTTTCGCCACGCTTGGTGACCCCGAGATCAGGGAAGGGAGATTACTCCGACGAGGATCTCCGTGAGCTAGCGGTGGCGAAATCGGGATCCAAGAGGGACCCAGGACGGACGACACCCCGTGGGGTGAGTGGCAGTCTGGAAAACAGGGCGTCCCCCGCAGATCGGCGAGCCGAGAGACGGAGTCCCGCCGTCCTAGGACCTGGCGGCGACGGGAGAGAGACGCCAACGCCCCTGTGGACTGGTAAGAGAAGCAGCCCCATCACTTACCTTGTCCTGGCAGACAACGCAGCGGAGGAGGGGCCATGCCAGGCCCGAGGCGCACGTGGAGAGACGGCATCACTTCCGGTGAAGACGACGGCGGAGCTTCCGGATGTCGTCATCGAAGAAGAGATCCCGAATGGGGATCCGACCCGAGATGGCGGCGTTTACGGTTCCGGGGAGGACATCACTTCCGGTGGCGACGGCGGAACCGCTGGGAACGACGCAGCGACGCTTCGGCGATCGGGGGAAGGTCCCCGATCACCTCCAAGGCCCAGGAGTTGGATGGGCGATCCGAGGACTGAGGCGGGTGAGATATCCTCATTGGACCAGTCTACGGACAGGCGGGAACGGGTCGTAACCCCGTGGGGTCCCATCACTTGCCCTTATGCCCCATCCCATGCCCTAGATAAAACCCCTGCCCCTGTCACCTGTTCCACGGGATCCCCGCCTAGCTTGGAGTCGGTGGACATACCCTCGGAAGAGGAGGTGAAACGGACTGGGGGGAGACAGCGCAGTTGCGCTACGGAAGGCACTTCTCGGGGGGGGTTGAGTTGAGAGTGGCCGCGGTAGGCCGGTGGTTGCCCCCTGTGGCTCCCGAACCAGTGAAAAAGGCCCCGGGATCTTACAGGTGGTCAGTACCGCGATCTGAACGGACATCGGGGGTATTTTCCCTGGAAGATGATAGAGAGTCAGGGGAGTCACACAGATTCAGAGAGCACCGTTGGTGGGCCCCACTATTTGAAGGGTACTCCGCATGGATGGACCACACTCGGTTCCTCATCCGGCGAGAAGATGTAGTGGATTACTGGTGGGCTGCGGGAGAGTTCACCCCTGAGCAAAGGGATAGAGAGTTGCAGGAGCGATGGCTGCAGATCGAGCATAGGGAGATATAACCAATGGGTCCCAGCATCCTGTCAGATCCCGTGGACCCTGATGAGCCCCTATCATGGGTGTTACCTGGGAGGGCCAGTAGGGCTGACCTGACCAGGATAAGTAGGGCCGAGCGGGCCATAACGGCTCGTTATAAATCATCCCACGGGTTGGAGTACCCGTATGTCCCTGAGCCTCTCATGGACGAAATAAAGGAAAACAGAGGGAAGTGGCTTAGGGAGGCCATTGAAATGTACTTAGTCGGAAGAGGAAGTGCAGTGGTAGGGAAGAAGGCCGAGGAACGGATAGAGCACTTAGTACGCATATGGGGCATAGGAAGGAACATCTACAAACATAAGGTGACCTATAGGCCCGAGAGGGGACTGCCGAGACATTACTATGTTACGGTCCTGGATATGGGTGGTAGGGAGGTAAGAAAACCTGACCCCAGTCACTACTTTTAGGAGGTACTATGTATTACGCGGGTTCGTGGCTGCTGGTCGGGGCGGGCTTGGCGGAATGTACTGTAGACATTTTGTTATGGTATTATGAAAATTTGTATGTGAAGTTAACATAATTATGTTTTGTGTTTCAGTGCTTCCTGGAAAAAGGGTATACAAATTTAGGTCCCAGCGAGGCCGATGGGATTCACCAGAGGGAGAATGTAGCGGTCATGTAAAATGGCTACAGACATCTCTCCTGCTGACAGTAAGGCCTGGTAAGTTGTGGGCATGCCAGCAGTAATTATGGAGGTTTGCCCTCACACCCTGGTGGGGTGCCCTGTGTATGGATGGGAGTGGTCACATGCTCTGACTCCATGGTTAGTGATGTCAGAGGTGTGTCAGCTTCCAGAGTGTACATAAGGCACAGCACTGTGTCAAAAAGTAGTTCTAGTACAAGTTCAGCTAAGAGGAGGAGGAGTTCAAGTTCTAGTCCTAGCCTGAGTTACTGGTTATGTTTTAGTAACTGCAAGAGACTGTGTCCAGGGACCTGGCACAGGGTAAAGATATCCCGGCTGGGATAGGGAATCCCTATTAAAGGAGAGCTCACCTTTCAAAGGGAAGCATTGACTCAAGATGAGTGGCTAGATATTCTACTGCGTGGGGCAGCTAGCCCACATCAATCAATAAAGATGCTCTTATTCGAACACCCTCTCGTGTACATGTGTGGAGTGAATGTACAGAGAGGAGCACCACGAAGGAGTTCCTCAACAGGACCATCCCCATGCGGACGCAGGGACCCTGATGAGGTGGAGGCGCTGCACTGTAACTAGGTAGGACTCAGCACACTACCTCAGCTGCCTGTCTGGACGGGTCCTCCCCACACACCATCATGCGGGAGACTCAGGAGTCCTGTTGCCAACAGGTGCACCACCAGACACTACCACACTGTAATGGGGACCAGTTAGACCACAGGGGCCAATGTGAGATTGGGTGGGTCAGGCCGGGCCAGAAAATCTGTTTGGATATCACCGAATACTCTAGACCTTTATCTAGAATTATTTTTAATTCTTTTTGGAATATCAGTGTTGGGTCTTGATCTAGGATTCTGTAACATTTTTTGTCTCCCAGGAGTCTTAAGTTCTCCTTTACATAGTTTTCAGTTTTCAACAGCACAATGTTACCACCTTTATCGGAGGATTTAATGATAATTTATTTTCTTTCTGATAGATCTTTTTGAGCCATTCTTTCATTTTTGTTCATATTGTCATCTCTCTCTTTTCTTTTTATTGTCATTTGTCCTATATCCCTAGATACCAATTTCCTTACCCCTCCTCATTCTCTTAAATAGAGGTCTGGGGGGTCTAGTATCTGGGCTTCCCCTAAAAAAGTAGTGGCTTCTTGGACTGTTGTCTTAGATCTTGTATTGATATATGACCCTGTGTCTATTTTTTTAAATCTTTTATGTGTTTTGGATTGTTTATTCTGGTTCTCAGTATCTGAGGACTCCCTATCTGTGGAAGAATCACTTTGAATTGTTGGTTCAAAGCTTTGTATATACTTTTTTTGGAATTTGTATATTTTACCCTCCTTATAATCAGTTTTGTCACGCGCAAATGTTCTATGTTTTCTATCCTTTAAATCCTTAATATACTTATCAATGTTAATTTTTAGTTGTGATTCATAGGTCTCAAACTTTTCATTTGCTTTCCAGGTGTCTGCTTCTGATATCAATGTCTTGAGATATTTGTTCACAATTTCTAATTTATCCTTCTCATGTTTTACAATGAGAGTCATTAGATCCTTTGAACAAATTGACAAAGTGTTTTCCCATGCTGTACGGAATTCTATGTCCTGAATAGAATGAGAAGGGGCCAAATTTATTATTAGTCCCCTTGGGATAAGGTCCTGTGTGATGTATGTTTCTAGGCTTATAATATCCCACCAAAGTCTAGATCGACTTCTATATGCTTTATCCAGTTGACAGAAGAAATCTTTGATATCTGGGTTGTCAATTACATCAGGTTGTGTGGGGTTAAGTCTGAATACATTTGCTGATTCACTGAGCCATGAATCAAGATCTACTAAATTGGA
Organism: Ascaphus truei; assembly: GCF_040206685.1. NCBI lineage: Eukaryota > Metazoa > Chordata > Amphibia > Anura > Ascaphidae > Ascaphus > Ascaphus truei. The sequence goes on along the minus strand of NC_134485.1, from coordinate 38,097,457 downwards.
TAGGAATCCTGTCATAGTGTAAAACTGCAGGTGTGTGTACAGGTACACGAGAAAAGGTAAAAAACCTTAAATTTGTATTAAACACAGGAAAGAAGAGTACACCTTAAGGGGTTTGTGTGTAGCCCGCACTACACCTAAGGGAGTGTACTTTTTACTTAATAGCAAACACTTCACTACATCTGATAGAAGGGTGGTGCTGACTGGGAGTAATGATAATGTGAACACAAAGTAGAAAGATCTCCCAAGAATGTCGCACTGGGGAAACACCCTTAACGAGTTAAAATATAACTTTTATTAAAATATATAAAATAAAATGTAGATGTAGTGAGGTAAAACAATGAACCAATGATTAAAATAAATTAAAAATGGAAGGAGACGTCAGTGTGCTAAATCTAAACGCTGAAGTGGAAATGAACGTAGCTACTGATGGAGCGGCCGTTATTCGAACACATCTCGGCGCCGATTTTGAGTTCTCTGCTGTTCCCCACGCAGCATGAAACGCGGATAATCGCCCAAGGAACCCGCGCTTATCGCGGATGTTATGTTTGAATTTCATGGATTTTGTTTCATTGTTTGCAATAAAATGGATGAATTGTAATGTGTTGTGAGGACTCAGGGGTCACGTCGGTCGCAGAGTGACCTCCCCTCACCTCTGTCCACTCCCATGGCTGTGCGGCTCCCTCCTCGCCCGGCCTCCCTGCTGAGGGGACTCCCCCGTCCTCCCCGTCGGGCTGCTGCTGCCCCACGCAGGGCTAGTGCTCGGCTGCCTGCCGCTGCTTCTGCGCGCGCATCCCTTGCTGTTACAGAACACATTCCAGCACCAGCTAATTCATTCACTGCTCTTGCAGTGAAGCCACACCTCCCTCCCACACGCTGGTTACTAGTTAACCCTAAACCTTATCACCTGGCAGCCTATTATGGAAACCAATCCTGGACTGCTCCTAGGGCTCCTCCAGGCCTGCCTCCGTTAACCATTGGTCAGCCACAGTACTTAATACCTGTTCTGCCTCTCTCACATCGCTCGAAATAGTCTCTGCTACAGACGTCTATTCTGGCATTCCCTTTGTCTTTGTGCATTCAGGTTTCGACCCGGCTTGGCGGACGAACTTACCTGGCTCTGGATCCCGGCTACATCTTGACCCTGCAGCTTCTTCCATCCCTCGACCTCAGCTTGGACCTCGACCTTCCGGATCTCTCTCCCCGACTTGTGGCTAACGGCAAACACTTCGCTTCTTCAGTACCGGTACCGCCAAGTATTGCTACACCTGTTCACACCTGGCCTGGCAACGCCAAAACACCACACTCCAGACACGCTCCTTCTGCTGCGGGTGCGTGCACATATATGTCCCCACCTCAGTATAAGGGACGAGTCTGGTCTGCGGGCAGCACCGGCGTAACATTATGTCGAGCCCACAAGACGCAGATCAGACTGACATGGCCTCCATGATGACGGCCATGTATCAACAAGTCCAGGCCCTAACTGACCAAATGACTCTCCTCACTCAACAGGTACAGGACGTTTCTTTTCAGGCACCACCTGGGACCGCACCACCACTGTCGCCAGAACCGGGTAATGCCGCGACTTCCGGCCCGAAGATCCCGGCACCTAAACCGTATGCAGAGGATCCACACGCCTGTCGCGGTTTTCTCAATCAGTGCGAGATCCAGTTTGAGATGGCTCCACAGCAGTACTCCACTGGTCGCAAGAAAGTGGCATATGTGTACAGCCTGCTTACAGGGAAAGCACTGGCATGGGCCTCCCCAATTTGGGAACTCCGTCCCGATATCACCCGTGATTACACAGCCTTTAGACGAGACTTTCGACTGGTCTTCGATACCCCCGCACGCCAAGAAACTGCCTCTGACTCTTTGCTTGAACTTTCCCAGGGACGTCGTTCCATGGCCCAGTACGCCTTGGAGTTCAGGACCATAGCAGCTGAGACACGATGGGGCCAGGAGGCTTTAGTTTCAGTCTTCTGGCGAGGCTTAACGGATTCCGTCAAGGACGAGCTCTCCTCACAACCCAGGCCAGGGCTTCTGGAGGAACTCATCTCCCAGGCCAATCGAGTGGATCAGCGCCTTCAGGTACATCGCCTCCAACGCCAGCTTCCCCGATTTACACCCTTCCGTGCTCCTTTTCCGAGATTCTCTCCAACCACAGGACCTGCCGTCACCCCACTACCTGCTTTGGAGGCTCCGGAGCCGATGCAACTTGGAGTCCAGCATTCCCGGACACCAATATAGCAAGCTAGCCAAGTCGTGGATTATGTTATTACTGCGGATCCTCCGAGCATCTGATCCGTGAATGTCCACTACGCCCAGGAAACGACCAAACCCAGTGAGTACAAAGGGGCTCTCCCTGGGTGCTTAATCTCTTTGTCCCCTTTCCAGGAAGGAACTTCCCAAAAAATTGACCATTCCTGTTTCTCTCTCGGGTCCTACCTTCCGTACCTCCACTGCGGCATTTATCGATTCCGGCGTGGGAGGAAATTTCATGGACCAAGCTTTCTCTGAAAAGAACCAGATTCGATTAGTTAGGAAGAAGTCTCCCATTGCCTTGGTCGGGATTGACGAGCGTCCGCTCACCCCGACATATATTTCCTTGGAGACTTGCCCCATCAACCTTTCCTCTCATTCACACAAGGAGACCTTGGCCTTTGATGTAATCCACGCCCCTGGTACTCCGGTCACTCTCGGCTTACCCTGGTTACAGAAGCACAATCCTCTCATTAACTGGACATCCCAAGATTCTATTGCTTGGAGGTCGAGGTCGGAGGAGCCGTTTCCACCAGCCGTACTTCCGCCTCGACTGCTGGCCAATGCATCCAACCCTAGGGGAGGATTGCCCGCTCCGTATGCTGCTTTTCTGGATGTCTTCTGCAAAACCCAATCCGAACTACTACTTCCTCACAGATCTTACGATTGTCCTATAGACTTGGTACCTGGATACACATTGCCCAAATCCAAATCCTACCCCCTCTCTCTTCCTGTGACGGAAGCCATGCACGAATATATCCATGAGAACCTTTAACGGGGCTTTATTCGGCACTCCAATTCACCCGCAGGAGCTGGATTCTTCTTCGTCAAGAAAAAGGACGGTACTCTCAGACCGTATATTGATTACCAGGGACTGAAGCACATCACGGTGAGGAACCGTTACCTACTTCCTCTCATTTCTGAATTATTTGACAGACTTCAAGGTGCTAACGTGTTCTCCAAGCTTGACCTTCGCGGGGCGTATAATCTCATTCGCATCCGGGAGGGCGACGAATGGAAGACTGCCTTCAACACCCGTAGCGGCCACTATGAGTATCTCGTGATGCCTTTCGGATTATGCAACGCTCCGGCGGTTTTTCAGGACTTTATCAACGACGTCTTTCGGGATGTCCTTAATCAGTTTGTAATTGTTTATTTGGATGATATCCTTATCTTATCCAAGAATCTACAGGACCATATCATCCATACCAAGTTTGTACTCTCCCGTCTCCGAGAGAACCGTTTGTTTGCCAAGATGGAGAAATGTCTCTTTCACCAGTCTACCACCTCTTTTCTGGGATATATTATTTCCAACACGGGATTGGCCATGGATCCTGAGAAACTTAAAGCCGTAATCGATTGGCCACAACCTAACTCCCTCAAGTCTATTCAGTGGTTCCTAGGCTTTTCCAATTATTACCGGAAGTTTATTCGTAACTTCTCCACAATCATCGCCCCGATCACAGCACTGACCCAGAATGGAGCTGATCCTTCGTCTTGGTCTCCTGAGGCAGTCATAGCTTTTGAAACACTAAAACAAGCTTTTGTCTCAGCTCCCATTCTTCGACACCCGGACACCAATTTTTCTTTCACCCTAGAGGTAAACGCTTCAGACTGCGGGGCCGGCGCTGTCCTATCCCAAAAGTTTTCTCCCCAGGATAAATTTCACCCTTGCGGTTTTTTCTTGAAGAAGATTTCCCCAGCTGAGAGGAACTATGATGTGGGCAATAGAGAACTTTTGGCCGTCAAGTTAGTACTTCAGAAATGGAGACATCTGTTGGAGGGGTCAAAAGAGCCGTTCACTATTCTCACGGACCACAAAAATCTTTTATACACCGAGAATGCCCGTCGCTTAGGCCCCCGCCAAGCCCGCTGGTCGTTAATTTTCTCCAGGTTTAATTTTATTTTGTCTTACATTAACGGCACTAAAAACGTCAAGGCGGATGCTCTCTCTAGACAATATTCATCTGATGAGAGACCAGAAAAAACTTCAGAGTCTATCCTTCCCAAACAAAAAATCCTCGCGGTCGCTACATTCAAAAATCTTGAGAGGATCATCAAGTCTCAAAGCCACCTTCCTAGCGATCTTGAGATCCCGAAGGATACCTTATACGTGGAGGCCAAGTTTATTCCGGAGATTCTGGAATGGAGACATGCTTCCCGTTCGGCAGGACACCCAGGCTACAAGAAGACTTTGGATCTCATCCGTCGTACCTTTTGGTGGCCCAATATGGTCCGGTATGTGCACGCAACAAGATTCCTCGCCAGAGACCCCATGGTCTTCTTTTGCCCTCATCCATCCCGGAACGTCCCTGGTCCCACATATCCATGGTTTTTATTGTTGAATTGCCTAGGTCGAATGGCATGAACACTATTCTAGTAGTCGTGGATCGGTTTTCCAAGATGACACACTTTATTCCTCTCAAAGGATTACCCTCCTCACCCGCCCTAGCCGACATTTTCTCCAAATAAATTTTCCGGATCCATGGCATACCCACATCCATCGTATCGGATCGTGGCTCTCAATTTGTTTCCAGATTCTGGAGATCCTTCACAAGAAGACTGGGCATTGCTTCCTCCTTCTCTTCGGGTTTCACCCTCAGTCTAATGGACAGACCGAGAGGGTCAATCAATCTCTCGAGAAGTATTTAAGGTGCTTCGTCTCTGACTCCCAGGATGATTGGACGGAATTGCTTTCCTGGTCTGAGTATGCCTTTAATTCCACCAGGAATGAATCCACTGGGGAGACACCTTTCTTCATTAATTACGGCTATCACCCGGCTTGCCTACCTATTTCCAAGATCTCCTCTGGAGTTCCAGCTGTGGATGAACACATCTCCCTCCTACAGGACTCTTGGGCCAGAATTCAATCTGCACTTCAAAGGGCCTCCCTGTCTTCTAAAGTCCAGGCTGACCGCCGTCGCCGACCTGCACCCAACTACAAACCAGGGGACAAGGTTTGGTTGTCTACTAGAAATATCCGCCTTAAAACCCCTTCCTCCAAATTGGCTCCTAGGTTTCTGGGGCCATTTCCTATCATGGAGCAGATCAACCCGGTGGCTTTCCGTCTTCAACTACCCCCAAGCATGCGAATTCCTAATGTTTTCCATACATCACTTCTCAAACCGTTCATCTCTAGCCCTCTGTTCCCGGACCACACTCTTAAACCAGATCCTGTGATCATACAGGGCAACGAAGAGTACGAGGTCCAGACCATACTAGATTCCCGTTTCTCCAGAGGGAAAGTCCATTTCTTGGTTCATTGGAAGGGATTCGGACCCGAGGAGAGGTCTTGGGTACCTATTAGTGACATCCATGCACCAGCACTTCTTAAAAGCTTCCGGAAGAAGTTTCCATCCAAGCCATGGAAGGATCGTCCTGAGGCCGACCCTGAAGGGGGGGGTACTGTGATGACTCAGGGGTCACGTCGGTCACAGAGTGACCTCCCCTCACCTCTGTCCACTCACGTGGCTGTGCGGCTCCCTCCTTGCCCGGCCTCCCTGCTGAGGGGACTCCCCCGTCCTCCCCGTCGGGCTGCTGCTGCCCCACGCAGGGCTAGTGCTCGGCTGCCTGCCGCTGCTTCTGTGCGCGCATCCCTTGCTGTTACGGAACACATTCCAGCACCAGCTAATTTATTCACTGCTCTTGCAGTGAAGCCACACCTCCCTCCCACACGCTGGTTACTAGTTAACCCTAAACCTTATCACCTGGCAGCCTATTATGGAAACCAATCCTGGACTGCTCCTAGGGCTCCTCCAGGCCTGCCTCTGTTAACCATTGGTCAGCCACAGTACTTAATGCCTGTTCTGCCTCTCTCACATCGCTCGACATAGTCTCTGCTACAGACGTCTATTCTGGCATTCCCTTTGTCTTTGTGCATTCAGGTTTCGATCCGGCTTGGCGGACAAACTTACCTGGCTCTGGATCCCGGTTTCCTCTTGACCCTGCAGCTTCTTCCATCCCTCGACCTCAGCTTGGACGTTGACCTTCCGGATCTCTCTCTCCCCGACTTTTGGCTAACGGCAAACACTTCGCTTCTTCAGTACCGGTACCGCCAAGTATTGCTACACCTGTTCACACCTGGCCTGGCAACGCCAAAACACCACACTCCGGACACGCTCCTTCTGCTGCGGGTGCGTGCACATATACGTCCCCACCTCAGTATAAGGGACGAGTCTGGTCTGCGGGCAGCACCGGCGTAACATGTGTACAGTATTGTGCTACTGTGTCAATATCATGTTTTTAAAAGCCATAACACTAAAATTCGTTTTTTCTGCTCTCGCCGCGCTCGCATCTTAGTGCAGAAAGGCTGGAATTCATCCCGCAGTTTCAAATCGGGATTCCGAGGTAAATGACGTGTGAAGTGTTCGAATAACGGCCGCTCCATCAGTATCAAATCTATAATGTGAACCACAATTATACAATTGAATTAACTGTGGTGGTAGCTATTTCAATAAATCCTAGTGTTGTCAGATTCCTGATCCTAAAAGTACCTAGAACCCCTACTATGGAGAGGTTCAAAATGTATGTAAGTGCTAGCAAGATAGATGCCTATGTATGATGTTGATTAAGAAAATGCATATTGTGATAACAATGACTTGTTTCTATTTTATTTATATTCATATCACTCAATCAATTTATATACGTATACATATACACTTTTTCACCAGACCAAATAGGTGCAGAGAATGCGGAATCTAGTGGTCTGTAATGGTGAGAACATCTGGCATTTACTTAGGCAGATACTCCTAGTGTTGGAGGAGATGCCATCAGCACTTATAGGTACTACAAAATCACAAATAGGATCTAAAGTCAGAACGTTGCTCCAAAACGTTCTGACAAGGTAACGCAACCAACCTCTCCGATTAGCCTGGGCACCAGGGAGTAACGCTAGGACATACCCAACATATGTTTCACCTGATAGGCTTCATCGGAGGCAAATTCAAAGTGATTCTGGTAGGTATATATGTGTAATGGTTGCTCGTGGCTGTTGATTGATCTCTTAAAGCGTCACATCATCACTGTGCATCACATTTGGTGATGCAGGCTGCTGATTCCTGATTCTCCTGGGATGTCATGTCATCACTGTGTGCTTAATCCTATTTGCAGTGATGTGGTGCATCTCAATTGGATGCTTATGGTCACGTGATTGCTTATACCTATAACACAAATTTACTTTTCAACACCCGACCTCACACCTGCTGTACAAACCAAAGTTTCTGAATGTCTCTCTGCTATATCATCGTGGATGGCCCTCCGTCGCCTTAAACTCAACATGGCAAAAACAGAACAACTCATACTTCCTCCCAAATCTGGCCCTACTACCTCCTTCCACATTACTGTTGGAAGTACGATCATTCACCCAGTAGCCCAAGCACGCTGCTTAGGGGTCACACTGGACTCCTCTCTCAAATTCTCCTCTCACATTCAAAATGTTTCTAAAACCTGTCGCTTTTTCCTCCGCAATATCACTAAGATACGCCTGTTCCTCTGTTGCTCGATGTCATGCCGGTACTGCCCGCAGACCAGACTCGTCCCTTATACTGAGGTTGGGGACGTATATGTGCACGCACCCGCAGCAGAAGGAGCATGTCCGGAGTGTGGTGTTTTGGCATTGCAGGCCAGGTGTGAATAGGTGTAGCAATACTTGCCGGTACCGGTATAGAAGAGACAAAGGGTATCATGCAGTAAGCAGCGAAAAAATGCATTAGCCAGTTTAGCAATTAGCCATGTTTTTGGCGTGTTAAACTGGCTATATGCTGTAAGGGGCGAATCCCTGGCGAATGAATTAGCCACCACCATTTGATGAAATGGCGTGTAACCGGTGGCGGGATGGCTGCCTGGCGAGAAACTGCCGAGAAGCCGTCCCCTGCCGAGTTGTGTTTGCAGCAGAGAGAGATCCGCTGCTCTCTCAGCGCAAACATCAACACAATAAAAAATATTTTTAAAACCATTTTTATTCATAGTGTACATGTGCAGGGGGTCTCCGGAGCTGAACCGCATTGGTTTAAGGTCCGGGGACCCCCAGCTTCCCGAGATACAGGCCCCTTTATGAGGTGCCGGTATCCCTCTGCATTTGAAGGTCCCGATCACGTGACCGCGGAATGTAAACAAAGCAGAGGGATACCGGCACAAGGGGCCTGTATCTCGGGAAGCAGGGGGTCCCTGGACCTAAAACCAAAGCGCTTCAGCTCCAGAGACCCTCTGCACATCTACACTATGAATAAAACACACATATCAATAAAGACTCGTTCCTTACCTTTGCGGGTATCTGCTATGGTAGTGAAGCAGCATGAATATTTATTTAATAATACTGTACAGTGAGCAGGGGGTCCCCCAAGCTGAACCGCATAGCTTTGTGGACCAGGGACCCCCTGCTTCCCGAGTAACAGGCCCCGGTATGTGTGATCGGGTGGGCAGTGTCGCCGCCATGTTCATAGCGTCCCATACGCTACGTGCCCGCAATAAACATGGCGTCCACACTGCAACCGATGCCCCAAACCGGGGCCTGTAACTCGGGAAGCAGGGGGTCTCTGAGCCACAAATCAATGCGGTTCATCTCAGGGGGCCCTTTGCTCCCGCACAATATTATTAAAATACATTAATGCTGCTTCATTACCATAGCGGATAGCCGCTAAGGCAATGAAGGGGTTAACGCATAATAGCATGTTTATTGGGGACAAATGCCCCCAATAAACATAGCAGCAATACACAACATACAATACAGTATTAGGCAACATTACTATTATCCACAAATGGATAATAGTGCAGTTGTCCATTTAAAATACATACAGAACAATAAAGACATTAAATACATATAGCACTCACCCATGTGCGGCTGCCACGATGAAGGCCATCCTCATCTTCATCCTGCCCATGCCCCATCCATTTCTGCAAAACAGACACAATAATTAAAACATCCAATGTAATGTCCCTTAACCCCTTAATCACCATAGCGGTTATTAACCGCTACAGTCATTAAGGGGTTAACCCACCATCACCCACATACCCTCCCCCACTACCCCCTCCCCACCCCCTGAGGCCTAACCACCCTCACCCACTACCCACAAGGGAGTCCTACCACATACCCTTGGGGCCAATACCCCCTCCCCCCAGCACATACAGTACAATAATGTGCCAAATAACTATTATCCACATAGGGATAATACATTATTTGGCCATTATTAAACACATTAAATACCATAGTAAAATAAAGAAAATTCTACTAACCTCTTCAATAAGAAGGTCCCGTCGCCAGCATCATCATTCTGTTCCGTTGCCAAAATAATTTATAGCCAATACATTTCAATGACAATCACATATCAATGTACCCCTTAATCACCTTATCAGGTACTAACCTCAAAAGGTAATGAAGGGGTGAAGCCATCCTGCAATGGCAACACCACTTATCCATAACATCCTCAATGAATTAAAAAGCAATTTCCTAAACAAATCTCATGTAATCATTCAATCTAAAGCCTCAAATGCCACTTAAATCTTTGCATTTACATTGTATACATGTACAGTAGCATAAAATGTAAGCTACATGTACACGCTGCAAATCAATGTTAACAATACAATAATCCAACTAAAATAGCATTACATCACAAGAAGTATACTATGTTATCCAATAAAGTCACCATCAATCAATTAACATACATTAATTACATCCCTAAACAATTAAAATAGCATCCATACCAATTACACAATTAACTATAGCTACCGTTACAGAGAACAAGTTAGCATCATACAAAAAAGGACACCAAAAATTACAATATACTAAAGCAAGCCTCATCATTACCTACAGTACAGCATAGAAGCCAAAAAATTACATCTCTCTAATAATAAAATACATTTAGCACACATCTATGCATAGCAGCATAGCCAAAATCATTTACAATACTGCAAATCAAGCTTTTACAACACTATCATTTCTTACCCTGTATGTATATATCTCTCTAGACATACATACATACATACATACATACAGTGGCAAGCAATGATGTGCATAAAAAAAATAAACACATGAAAAAGCAAAAAAAAACACATTTACATTAAATACATTTCTTTATTTAACTTACCATTACTTGACCCACTCACCGACTCTCATTGATCAGCTTACTCACGAACCAATCCACGAACAGAAACCCATAAAATAAAAAACCATAAAATAATAAACATTAAAATAATAAAACACGGCAATCCAGGGGTCTTGTAGTTGTAATCCATCTTCATCTGTATTCTACTATCTTCTTCCGGGGTCTTCTCCCCGTCTGGTTCCACGCCCTGGTATTCTTTCTTCAGTAGGAGGTCCTTCCTCCTCGGCGTCTGGCTTCAAAATGAGACGACATAGGCTTTTAAAGGCCTATGATGTCACATTTTCGTCATATGGTTCCCACGGCTCTGATTGGGCCGTAAAAACCATGTGTTTTGGCCGAGAAAAAAAAAATGATGACGTCACTTAAAGGCAATGAAAGCACAGCCAATCAGAATGGCTTTGCTTCAATTGCCTTTAAGAGGACGTCATTAAAAGAAACATGGCGGCTTCACATGGTACAGCAGCCAATCAGAGCGTGGGAACTCCATCCCTACTCTGATTGGCTCTAGTAGACCATGTGACAGAGGCTTGGGGAAGAACGGATATGACGACATTGAAAGCCTGTCACATGGTACTAGAACCAATCAGAGTAGGGATAGACTTCCCACGCTCTGATTGGCTGCCGTTCCATGTGAGGCCGGCCATGTTTCTTTTAATGACGTCATCTTAAAGGCAATTGAAGCAAAGCCATTCTGATTGGCTGTGCTTTCATTGCCTTTACAGAAAGTGACGTCATAATTTTTTTTTTCTCGGCCAAAACACATGGTTTTCATGGCCCAATCAGGGCCATGGGAACCATATGACGAAAATGTGACGTCATAGGCCTTTAAAAGCCTATGTCGTCTCATTTTGAAGCAAGACGCCGAGGAGGAAGAATATCCTACTGAAGAAAGAAGACCAGGGCGTGGCACCAGACGGAGAGAAGACCCCGGAAGAAGATAGAAGAATACAGATGAAGATGGATTACAACTACAAGACCCCTGGATTGCCGTGTTTTATTATTTTAATGTTTATTATTTTATGTTTTTTTATTTTATGGATTCCTGTTCGTGGATTGGTTCATGAGTAAGCTGATCAACGGGAGTCGGTGAGTGGGTTAAGTAATGGTAAGTTAAATAAAGAAATGTATTTAATGTAAATGTGTTTTTTTTTGCATTTTCATGTGTTTATTTTTTTTTATGCACATCATTGCTTGCCACTGTATGTATGTATGTATGTCTAGAGAGATATATACATACAGGGTAAGAAATGATAGTGTTGTAAAAGCTTGATTTGCAGTATTGTAAATGATTTTGGCTATGCTGCTATGCATAGATGTGTGCTAAATGTATTTTATAATTTGAGAGATGTAATTTTTTGGCTTGTATGCTGTACTGTAGGTAATGGTGAGGCTTGCTTTAGTATATTGTAATTTTTGGTGTCCTTTTTTGTATGATGCTAACTTGTTCTCTGTAACGGTTGCTATAGTTAATTGTGTAATTGGTATGGATGCTATTTTAATTGTTTAGGGATGTAATTCATGTATGTTAATTGATTGATGGTGACTTTATTGGATAACATAGTATACTTCTTGTGATGTAATGCTATTTTAGTTGGATTATTGTATTGTTAACATTGATTTGCAGCGTGTACATGTATCTTACATTTCATGCTACATGTATACAATGTAAATGCAATGTTTTAAGTGGCATTTGAGGCTTTAGATTGAATGATTACATGAGATTTGTTTAGGAAATTGCTTTTTAATTCATTGAGGATGTTATGGATAAGTGGTGTTGCCGTTGCAGGATGGATTCACCCCTTCATTACCTTTGATGTTAGTACCCGATAAGGTGATTAAGGGGTACATTGATATGTGATTGTCATTGAAATGTATTGGCTATTTATTATTTTGGCAACGGAACAGAATGATGATGCTACACTGGCGACACACTTTATTCGAGCTCGGCTAGTCCCACGAATTCGGGTATACCCGGGTGTATTGAGGTTTGTGACTGTTTTCTGCCCGAGTGCATTGGGTTATTTTCCAGGCAGGGATTGAAGCATTTTATTCCCGCTGGCTGCAATACTGCACAGTATATATATATATATACTGCATTACAATTCATGAATTTATCTGGTAGACACGCGAAGCATTGCAGCCTATTAAATCCTAATCATTATCATTTAACAGATCAGCCGCCCGTCAGCCAGGCATGAACCCAGGCTGGGAAGGCAAACGCAACGGGGCTTGTCAGAGGTGAGGAGCGGCGCATTCCAGGAGCGGCGCATCTGCCAGGTACATACTGGGTATTTGCTCGAATAAAGTGTGTCGGTGCAGTAGCGACGGGGCCTTCTTATTGAAGAGGTTAGTAGAATTTTCTTTATTTTACTATGGTATTTAATGTGATTAATAATGGCCAAATAATGTATTATCCCTATGTGGATAATAGTTATTTGGCACATTATTGTACTGTATGTGCTGGGGGAGGGGGTATTGGCCCCAAGGGTATGTGGTAGGACTCCCTTGAGGGTAGTGGGTGAGGGTGGTTAGGCCTCAGGGGGTGGGAGGTAGTGGGGGAGGGTATGTGGGTGATGGTGGGTTAATCCCTTAATGACTGTAGCGGTTAATAACCGCTATGGTGATTAAGGGGTTAGGGGACATTACATTGGATGTTTTAATTATTGTGTCTGTTTTGCAGAAGTGGATGGGGCATGGGCAGGATGAAGATGAGGATGGCCTTCATCGTGGCAGCTGGACATGGGTGAGTGCTATATGTATTTAATGTCTTCATTGTTCTGTATGTATTTTAAATGGACACATGCACTATTATCCATTTGTAGATAATAGTCATTGTGCCCCTTACTGTATTGTATGTTAGGGGGTTATAGGTGTTGTTGGGGTCATATATATATATTTATATATATATATATTTATTTAGTTAGTGTCGGGCTGTGTGTTTCTTTTTTTATTGTGGGTAGCGGGGGTGGGTGAAGGGGTTTTTAACCCCAACGGTGGTTTGTTTAGGGCTTGCGGGAGGTAGCAGGAGGCCTTAACCCCTTCATGACCGTAGCGGTATTAACCGCGACGGTCGTGAAGGGGTTAAGTGCACCCGCAACCCCCCCGCAAGCCCTAATCAAACAACAAGGGCCAAATACCCCCTTCACCCACCCCCGCTAGCCACAATAAACCTGGCACGGCTCTTTAACCCCTTCATTACCTTAGCGGTTAACCGCTAAGGTAATGAAATGGGCTTTAAATGCATTTTTCCTGCCTCGGATGCATGCCGGGGGGGTCCGGTGCTGGTATTAATGGTATCAGCTCCGGAGACCCCCGGCATCAATCCGAGCTAGGAAAAAGGCCAGAATTTTTTCTAAGTGCTGATCTGCTACTCATCTGCTGCCTCTCAGCAGCAACTTGCCATCTTTTTCTTGCGTGGCTGATTCGCCAGCAAAACGCCATTCTAGAGTGGCGAATAGCTCCGCTTAGCTACTCGCCACTACTAGAATACAGCATGGCGGAAAATGTTTCATTTTTAGGCGGAAAGTGCCTTCTCGCCTCACCACCGGCGGAAAAAAAAACCGTCAGCCAAACTGACATTTTTTTTTAATCTCGCCACTTTCTCGCCCCTTACTGAATACGTATAGGCTTTTTTGGTGGGAAAGAGGCGAGAAGTGCCTTTCCGCCGCTTACTGCATGATGCCCAAAGTCGTTGCCGTTAGCCAAGGTCACGGAGAGAGAGATCCGGGAGGTTGAGGTCCAAACTGTAGTCGAGGGATGAGAGAAGCTGCAAGGTCAAGTGGGAGCCGGGGTCCAGAGCCAGAGAAGAACGTCCACCAAGCTGGGTCGCAACCTGAATAACGAAGAGCAAAGGGAAAACCAGAATAGAAGTCCATAAGTATAAACTATGTTGAGCGATGTGAGAGAGGCAAGACATGTACTATATGTTGCGGCTGACCAATAGGGAACGGAGAAAGTCCTGGAGGAACATGAGGAGCTGTCCTGGATTGATTCCTATAATATGCCGCCAGGTGGGTAGCTTTAGGGTTAAGTGGCAGCCTTTGTGAGATTTGGGGGCGTGGTTTCACTGCTAGTGCAGTGAATAAATTATCCTTGCTCGGCGTGCGCATTGTAAGGTCTGAGAGCGAGCGCCCGGGACCAGAGGGAACCGCCAGAGCCCTGAGAGGCCGCGAAAGGGGCGCCCCCGCACAGCGGGAGCAGGTCGGGTGAGGAGTGGAAGCCGTCTCACGGCAGCGGGGGCATTCGGAGGTGAAGAGGGGTCGCGCTGTGAGCGCCGCGATCCCCGCATCCTCACTGTACCCCCCTGTGACAGGGTAAATAAAAGCCACCAGCTATATGCCTGGCAGACATATATTTAGTTTGCAGTGCAGCAGTGACGAGGTTAACTTCAGCTGGGAAGCTCATGGCAATTAGTTGAATCCCAGCTGCCTAATCAAGGTGTGTTAAAAACCCCAGGATGTGCACACATGCAGCTAGCTGGTCAGGAGACAGGAGTGAGTTACTGAAGAGATTACTGATATAAGGTCTTTTTGCAAAGTACATTTTTGTATGAACTGTTGTGTCCTGCATGCTGAAGAAAACCTGCTTTGTTTGCCATTCTGATGATAAGCTATTTTGTTTTGTCTGCTGAAGAAAAGCTATTTTGTTTTGTGTGCTCTATGTTTTTTTAAGGCTAAAATAAATAAGCCTTGTCAAGAGACCCCATGTGTGTAGTTGCATGTACACTGCAACACCCCCACTTCAGAGTCTGCCTCAGGATGATCCTCCCATTGTTTGGATGGGAAATTCTTATGGAAGCATTTGAGAAGTCCTGGTGTGTGAATGTCTTTAAGAGGTACCCAAGACCTTTCTTCGGGTCCAAAGCCCTTCCAATGGACCAAGAATTGGACCTTACCCCTCGAAAGAAGGGAATCTATTATAGCATGGACCTCGTACTCTTCGTTGCCCTGTATGATCATAAGATCTGGTTTAAGAGTGTGGTCCGGAAAGAGGGGACTGGAGATTAATGGTTTAAGAAGAGATGTGTGAAAAATATTAGGAATTCTCATGCTTTGAGGTAATTGAAGACTGAAGGCCACCGGGTTTATCTGCTCCATGATAGAAAATGGGCCCAGAAACCTAGGTGCCAATTTAGGGGACGGGGTTTTGAGGTGGATATTTCTTGTAGACAACCAAACCTTATCCCCTGGCTTGTAACTGGGTGCAGGTCGGCGACGACGGTCAGCCTGGAGTTTCGAAGTCTGGGAGGACTTTTGAAGCACCGATTGTATCCTTGACCAAGAGTCCTGTAATAGTGTGATACGTTCATCCACGGCTGGTACTCCACCGGAGATATTGGAAATGGGCAGGTGAGCCGGATGGAAACCGTAATTAATAAAGAACGGCGTCTCACGAGAGGATTCATTCCTGGAGGAATTAAAGGCATACTCAGCCTAGGGAAGTAATTTTGACCAGTCGTCCTGCGAATCAGAGACGAAACACCTCAAGTACTTCTCGAGAGATTGATTAACCCTCTCAGTCTGCCCATTAGATTGTGGGTGATATCCTGAGGAAAAAGAAGATGAAATGCCCAGTCTTTTGGTGAAGGTCCTCCAGAATCTGGAAACAAATTGAGAACCTCTGTCTGAAACGATAGATGTGGAAATACCATGGATCCGGAAAATTTCTCTGGACAAAATATTGGCTAGGGCGGGTTAGGAGAGTAAACCTTTGAGAGGAACGAAATGTGCCATCTTGTAAAAACGGTCTACCACTACTAGAATGGTGTTCATGCCAGTAAACCTAGGCAATTCGACAATAAAGTCCATAGATATGTGGGACCAGGGGCGCTCCGGAATGGGTAAAGGCATAAGAAGACCATGGGGTTTGACAAGGTATCTTATTGCATGCACATACCGGACAGGCCCGAGTAAATTCAAGGATGGTTTTGGCCATATTGGGCCACCAGAAGGTGCGACGGATGATGTCTAGAGTTTTTTTGAATCCCGGATGTCCTGCCTGACGGGAAGCGTGCTCCCAATCCAGACTCTCAGGAATAAATTTGTCTACATACAAAGTATCCTTTGGAACTTCGAGATCACTAGGAATGTGTTCTTGAGACTTGATGATCTTTTCCAGATTTTTGAAAGCAGTGACCGCGAGGATCTTTTGATTGGGAAGGATGGACTCGGTAGTTTTCTCCGGTCTCTCTTCAGAAGAATACTGTCTGGAGAGGGCATCCGTCTTGGTGCCGGGAATGTAGGACAAAATAAAATTAAACCTAGAGAAAAAAAACGACCAGCGGGCTTGGCGGGAGCCGTAGCGGTGGGCGCTCTTGATATACAAAAGATTTTTATGGTCTGTGAGAATCGTGAACGGCTCTTTAGACCCCTCCAGGAGATGCCTCCATTCCTGAAGGTCCAATTTGACGGACAAAAGTTCCGTATTGCCCATGTCATAGTTCCACTCAGCTGGAGAAAACTTCTTAGAGAAAAACCCACAAAGGTGGAGTTTCTCATGGGGAGAAAATCTCTGAGATAGGACTGCGCCTGTCCGAGGCGTCTACCTCCAAGATAAAAGGAAAATTGGTGTCTGGGTGTCGGAGTATGGGAGCAGAAACAAACACTTGTTTAAAAATGTTGAAAGCCGTGTGTAACAGGGGAGTAATCCCTGTTCAAGTAATGTGCCTTTAATCTAGCAGTGTGGTGGTTAACTGCTGGTAGTCAATTAATAAACACCACCTGCCTGATTTAGATTGCTTACAAAAGCCTGTCTGTTGAGACAGGAAGTGACTCCTTAGCTAACTTATGAGCTGAACTTTGGAGACAGAGCAGAGGTTCTTGAGTTTCCCAGGAGAGACTGACCAAGAGAACACAGATCTCTGGAGCTGACCTGTCTTTAGCTCTGCCAGAAGACACAGCATAGCTGATTTCAAGACACAGGGAAAACTTCTAAACCTGAATGCTGACACACCCTGAGGGAAGGGAGCTGAACCAGAAACTGAGAAGATTTTCCCTCCAAGAAACAGATAAGACTTTTATTCATAAAAGACTTCTTATATCTGCTTATTTCATGCTATATTTTTTGGGGCTGCGAGACATGCTTATCTAAGGGAGTTGTGACTTGCATAGAATTTCACTAGAACCACTCCCAAGTGAATAGAAGTTTTGTTTCCCCCTTGTTTGGATGGTTTCCTAATGTTAAGGAAAAGGCACAATAAAGACTCGTTATAATTTCACCTTATAAAGTCTCCAATTGTGTACCTCTGTGAACGTCCGTCTACATATGGTGTCCGAAGTGGGACGAGAGGTCGTCTTTGAAGTTAGAAAGGACCGGAGATTTTTTCTGTGAATTTTTTTTAATGCTTTTTGCCAAAAAACAGTCTGAGCAACTTAAAAAAAAAAAAAAAAAAAACTCATGCAGCAGAGACCAGAGTTAAAGGGATACACACCACTGAAACTTACACTGCACTGAAACTTACAAAACCACAGAGGGACTCTTTTCCCCAATCCCAAGAGGAGAGAGACTGCTGAAGCAGCTAAACCTTATTTGCCTATCACAAAGTGTAATATAGTCATTGAAAAAGGGGTTTTGCCTTCCAGCCATAGTTAGGGTTCAAGAAGTGAATCAGCCCTTAAAAAGGGATAGGTGTTTGTTGTTTTCAAAAGTTTCGCTGAAGCAGTGAATACAGATGGTGACCCACGAGTGGTACTGATTTTGCAAATAAAGGTTGCCACACCGCATATGGCTAACAGCTGTGAATGGAGTATATGCTGAAAAGTGTGAAAATTGATACAAGACTGTGCTGAAGCAGGGGAATTTTTAGCAAACAAATGCTGAGTGTAAAATAGCCCTAGAGGGGAAAAAGGGATTGCTGAACTGTGTAAAAGGTATTTCAAAGCCAATTGCTGAGTGTTGAGTCACCCTGCCGGGAATGAAAGAAATAGTCCACTGCAAAGAATGTTTTTTTTTCTGCAAGTAAAAAAGTCTGCCTATATATATCTTGGGAGCAAAAACAGACACCCAAAGGGTGAAGTGTGAATGCCATAATACCCAAAGATGAGACTGAAAATTACTGAACTCAGAAAGAAAACCAAATTCTGTTGCTAAAGCGAAGGGATTGCACCAAGCAAGTAAATGGTGTAAAGCAAACAGAAGTTTTTTTCCTAGCAACTACACATTCAGCATACCTAATGAGAGTTTATACCTAGCAAGTAAATGGTGTAAAGCAAATAGACTTTTTTACCTAGCAACTGCACATCTTGTATACCTGATGAGATTAAATGAATGCACAGTACTGCTGATATTGTAAAACTTATCCAAGAAAGAAAAATTCTACAGAGATGCCTGTGAGAGCTACGACCTCTACACGCAAAATATGCCCACCTGTAGGACTACCACAATTGGGGGTTCTAGCAAATACAGTGGCAACAGCTGCAATAGCGCCTCCTGAGGTCAGGAAAAAAATTACACCTGATAGCCTAAAAATGGAGGACAAGATGCAGCGTTCCTGTAATGAACCCTACCCCACGGAAGAGTGGCCCTTCCAGTCCAATAAAGAGGAAGACATCTCTTACGGGGAACCCGAACCGAGTCACACCCACAAAACACCCCAAGAATGGTGGGGGTGCCTGAACTCGGCACGAACAGAAAAGACCACTCCCTTTGATGACGAATATGATCAGCAGGAGACAGAGTGGGAGCAGTAGATCACCGAATATTTCTGTCAGCTATTACAGTTGCAAGAATAGCCGGGTGGATCCAGTGACGCTGCTAAAATTTCAAATAAAGGAGACCCCTGTATTCCTGATGGGACGGAGTCATCCAAAACAAAAAGGCGGAAAAAGAAAAAGAAAAGCGGTTCTTCACTTACCGTAGAAGGAACAGACACGTCCGCAGATCCTGTGGAGGAAAAGGGGGACCGAGTTGCCCTGCAGCCTAGAGAAAATGGAAAATTCGTCCCGAGGATAACCGAATATCCAGAGGGCCCAAGGCAGAAATCGTGTACCCCAAAGAAGTGTCTGTCCGGTGCCAACAGTGAGGAACCCTCAACCAGTCATCCCAGGTAAGCGGAGCCGGAACCAGTGATGATCCCTTGACCAGCCCTGAAGACGCCCTGAAAATTGCCAGGCGTGACTGTGATCTACTTCGAGAACAATTGAAACTTGAGAGAGCAGATAATGCTGAGTTACAGATGACGGTGCTCGCAATTTACTCTGAATCTGGGACAGAATTGGACGATCTCAAGACTGAGCTAGATACTGCAAATGCTACTATTTCCGCCATGGATGAAAAGCAGAGCCAATCCGATAAAATGGTGGATACGCTAAAGCGGAAGTATGAGGAGGCACTGAAGCAGATGACAGTCTTCCAGCAAGAGGTTCACACTCTTCGCTTAGAGCTGAATGCCTCACAACAGGAGGTCAACAGTGTCCGGATAGAGGTGGACGTATCTCAGAAAGAGGTTCAGAAACTCCGCAGAGCACTGGATGCCTCACATCATGAGACCAACAGCTGCCGTACAGACCTGGAAGTTTCCAGAAAGGAACTACACAGTCTCACTGAGGAGTTGGACATTTCTAAAGAAACGATTGCCAATCTTAATACAAATCTCCAAGTCTCCCAGAAGGAGCTTCAGACCCTCAACCTAGAGAAGGATGTCTCACGCCAGGAGACAGTAAGTCTCAAAGCAGATGTGCGTAAATGGAAGGAGGACTGCAAAGAGGCCCTGAATAGTACAGAGACTGAAAAAGGAGAACATTAAGATTACAAAGAAAAAACGTAAAACTCAAAGAAGAAAATTTAAATTTGACAAAAGACGTCAAGAAAAAAAATGAAAAGCTGCACGAGCTTAAAGAAATAAATAGACTTTTGGAAGGTGAGATGTTTGAAGCAGAGCACCGACTGCAGAACCAACTGCAAGGTCTGCGTACGCACCTCGAGATGGCAGAGGAGAAGCAGCGAACTCTGCAGGATGACAATTTGCAGGCTGTTAAAGAAATTCAAGTGCTGCAGGAACGTCTGATGACCCACTATGTCCCCGCAAAGCAGCATGAGAAACTGAAGGCTACCCTGAGCATCACCAAAGCAACGCTAAAAGCCAAGCTTAGAACCCAGGTGATGCGGCACAAAAGGGAGCACAAGAAGGTCCAGAAACTGAAACAAGTAACTGTGGCCCAAACAAAGAAGTTCATAGTGCTTCACAATGCAATAAAAATGTGGAAGCAAGCTCAGAGAAAGCAAAGCATGCAGATAAATTCCCTGAGAAGAGACTTGTAAGATGCACTCAAAAAACAGGGATCTCTCGCGGATGAGATTACAGTCCTACAAGGACAAGTATTGACCCTGACTAAGCGTCAGTATCCCACAGCCTCAAAAACCCATGAAGACAAGGGTACAGTGAGAGTTGGGAATACCGCTCACCTGAAAGACAAGGTTGCAAAATTTGAACCACCTAAACAAGCACTAGCAAAACTTTCAGCCACCCAGCAGGCAACAAAAGAAGGTACACGTGCTGAAATAAAACCAGAAGAATCCTTAGCTGATGAAGCTGAAAAGATGGGACATTCTCTGGAAGTGGGTGTGGAATTGCAACTTAATCTAAAAGGGGCTGAACTAGCAACCCCATTGAGTGGGATAAGGGCAGAGAGACAGCTTCAAGAGCGGTAAACTCAAAGGGCTGTTTTTAAACGCTCTGCAACTGCTGCCATACAGTATGCCTACAATAAGTCGAGCACCCGACGCGAGGGAAATCTCATGACCACGCACGTAGAAAAAAGACTATACTTGGAAAAAGTCCTCCTCGAGCGACTGAGGGGTGCTGATCTCAAGCACCTTCAGGAGGAGACACGAATAAACTGGAGAAAGGGCTCCAATTCCAGCAGGACTGAGGGTTCTATTCCTCCATCCACTCTCATTCAAGTCAAAGAGATATCTAGAATGAGAGTGGAAGGATGGGCTTTGGCCGTGACAAGCCCGAGCTTCCCACAACCAGGGGAGGTATTTAACAGGGGAGTAATCCCTGTTCAAGTAATGTGCCTTTAATCTAGCAGTGTGGTGGTTAACTGCTGGTAGTCAATTAATAAACACCACCTGCCTGATTTAGATTGCTTACAAAAGCCTGTCTGTTGAGACAGGAAGTGACTCCTTAGCTAACTTATGAGCTGAACTTTGGAGACAGAGCAGAGGTTCTTGAGTCTCTCAGGAGAGACTTACCAAGAGAACACAGATCTCTGGTGCTGACCTGTCTTGAGCTCTGCCAGAAGACACAGCATAGCTGATTTCAAGACACAGGGAAAACTTCTAAACCTGAATGCTGACACACCCTGAGGGAAGGGAGCTGAACCAGGAACTGAGAAGATTTTCCCTCCAAGAAACAGATAAGACTTTCATTCTTAAGAGACTTCTTATATCTGCTTATTTCATGCTATATGTTTTGGGGCTGCGAGACATGCTTAACTAAGGGAGTTGTGACTTGCATAGAATTTTACTAGAACCACTCCCAAGTGAATAGAAGCTTTGTTTCCCCCTTGATTGGATGGTTTCCTAATGTTAAGGAAAAGGCACAATAAAGCCTCGTTATAATTTCACCTTATAAAGTCTCCAATTGTGTACCTCTGTGAACGTCCGTCTACACCGTGACTGCCTTAGGTGACCAGGCTGAAGGATCCGCTCCTTTTTGGGTTAGTGCTGTGATCGGAGCGATGACGGTGGAAAAATTGCAAATAAATTTCCGGTAATAGTTGGAAAACCCTAGAAACCGCTGAATGGATTTGAGGGAATCGGGTTGTGGCCAGTCTACTACGGCTTTAAGTTTCTCTGGGTCCATAGCAAATCCCTTGTTGGAAATAATATACCCAAGAAAAGAGGTGGAAGACTGGTGAAAAAGGCACTTCTCCATCTTGGCAAACAAGCGGTTCTCTCGGAGGCGGGACAGTACGAACTTTGTATGGGAGATATGATTCTGTAGATTCTTAGACAAAATGAGAATGTCGTCTAGATAAACAATAACAAAAAGGTTAAGGACATCACGAAAAATTTCATTGATAAAATCCTGGAAGAGCGCCGGAGTTGCATAGGCCGAAGGGCATCACGAGATATTCGTAGTGGCCGCTACAGGTGTTGAAGGTGGTCTTCCATTCGTCACGTTTCCGGATGCGAATGAGATTTTATGTCCCGCGGAGGTCTAGCTTGGTAAACAGGTTAGCACCTTGAAGTCTGTCGAAGAGTTCAGAGATGAGTGGGAGTGGGTAACGGTTCTTCACCATGATGTGGTTCAGTCCCCTGTAGTCAATACACGGTCTGAGAGTACCGTCCTTCTTCTTAATGAATCCAGCCCCCGCAGGCGAAGTGGAATGCCATATGAAGCCCCGCTTCAAGTTCCCGCGAATATATTCGCCCATGGCTTCCGTCTCCGGCAAAGAAAGGGGGTAGGATTTGGATTTGTCAAAGTGTATCCAGGTACCAAGTCAATCGGGCAATCATACGATCTGTGAGGGGGTAGTAGCTCGGATTGAGTCTTG
This sequence comes from Ascaphus truei, assembly GCF_040206685.1. Taxonomy (NCBI): domain Eukaryota; kingdom Metazoa; phylum Chordata; class Amphibia; order Anura; family Ascaphidae; genus Ascaphus; species Ascaphus truei. The sequence goes on along the minus strand of NC_134485.1, from coordinate 38,074,602 downwards.
CTGAATACATCCAAAAATCAGCGTACTGGCGGGTAAGTCTCCCTTGGGATTGGATGTATTAGCCAGCAGTTGAGGCGACGGTACAGCTGGTGGGAATAACTCCCCTGACCTTGACCTCCAGACTATGGGATCTCGAGAGGTCCAATTGATATGCGGATTGTGCTGCTGCAACCAAGGTAAGCCAAGGGTGACCGGTGTTCCAGGAGCATGGATAACATTCAAGGTCAGGATCTCCTTGTGGGAAGAAGAAGAAGAAGAAAGAGCGAGAGGGCAGGTCTCCAAGGAGATGTAAGCCGGGGTGAGTGGATGGTCGTCGATCCCTTTCCAAGGCCACGGGAGATTTCTTCCTAATGAGTGGGTCCTGGTTCTGTACAGAGAAGGTCTGGTCAATAAAATTTCAACCCGCGCCGGAATCGATAAATGCAGCTGTGGAAGTGCGGAAGATAGGACTAGAGAGGGAGACAGGAATGGTCAACTTCTTGGGAAGTTCACTTTTGGGAAGGGGGCAAGGGAAGTTGGCACCCAGGGAGAGCACCTTCGTACTCACTGGGCTTGGTTGTTTCTCGGACACAGTGGGCATTCACGGACCAGATGCTCAGAAGATCCGCAGTAGTATCATAACCCACCGGCTCGCTGAAATTGTCGTATCGGTGCCTGGGGATGTTAGACTCCGGGTTGCATCGGTTCTGGAGCCTCCAGAGCGGGCAGCAGGGAGATGGCAGGTCCTGTGGTTGAAGAGAATCTGGGACAAGGAGCACGGAAGGGCATAAATCGAGGATGCTGGCGCTGAGCGCACGTACCTGAAGGTGCTGACCCACTCGATTGGCTTGGGAGATGAGATCCTCTTGAAGTCCTGGCCTGGGTTGCTGGTACCGGTACAGAGAGACGAAGTCATTGCCATTAGCCAAGGTCAGGGAGAGAGAGATCCGGGAGGTCGAGGTCCAAACTATAGTCGAGGGATGAGAGAAGCTGCAAGGTCAGGTGGGAGCCGGGGTCCAGAGCCAGAGAGGAACGTCCGCCAAGCCGGCTTGCAACCTGAATAACGAAGAGCAAAGGGAAAGCCAGAATAGACGTCCGTAAGCATAGACTATGTCGAGCGATGTGAGAGAATCAAGACAGGTACTATATATTGCGGCTGACCAATAGGGAACGGAGGCAGTCCTGGAGGAACATGAGGAGCTGTCCTGGATTGGTTCCTATAATATGCAGCCAGGTGGGGAGCATTAGGGTTAAGTGGCAGCCTTTGTGAGATTTGAGGGCGTGGTTTCACTGCTAGTGCAGTGAATAAATTATCCTTGCCCGGCGCGCGCATTGTAAGGTCTGAGAGTGCGCGCCGGGACCAGAGGGAACCGCCAGAGCCCTGAGAGTCCACGGGGCAGTGCCGGCCCACCGGGAACGAGGGAGGCTCCCCCGCACAGCGGGAGCAGGTCGGGTGAGGAGTGGAAGCCGTCTCATGGCAGCGGGGGCATTCGGAGGTGAGGAGGGGTTGCGCTGTGAGCGCCGCGATCCCCGCCTCCACACACTCGACTGCTAAAACTCTGACTCAGGCCCTCATTCTCTCCCATCTTGATTACTGTAACCTCCTGCTGTCCGGCCTTCCTGCCTCTCACCTGTCTCCCCTACAATCTGTCCTAAACGCTGCTGCCAGAATCGCTCTGCTCTTTCCTAAATCTGTCTCCCCATCTCACCTCCTGAAATCCCTCTCCTGGCTTCCAATCAAATCCCGCATCTCACACTCGATTCTCCTCCTCACTTTTAAAGCTTTACACTCTTCTGCCCCTCCTTACATCTCAGCCCTAATTTCTCGTTATACACCACCCCGACTCTTGCGTTCTTCTCAAGGATGTCTTCTTTCTACCCCTTTGTATCTAAAGCCCTCTCCCGCCTTAAACCTTTTTCAATGACTGCCCCACACCTCTGGAATGCCCTTCCCCTCAATACCCGACTATCACCCACTCTATCCACCTTTAAGACCCACCTTAAGACACACTTGCTTAAACAAGCATATGAATAGCACTGTGGATAATACTGGACACTTGATATAAAGCTTAGCCCCCTGCAGATGCACTTACCAGAATTACCTCCTACTGTCTCTGTACGTTCTCCCTACCTACCAATTAGACTGTAAGCTCCTCGGAGCAGGGACTCCCCTTCCTTAATGTTACTTTTATGTCTGAAGCACTTATTCCCATGGTCTGTTATTTATATTATCTGTTATTTATTTGATTACCACGTGTATTACTACTGTGAAGCGCCATGTACATTAATGGTGCTATATAAATAAAGACATTCAATACAATAACTGATTGGTCTAAGTTCTAATATGCATATATATTAAACCGAGAATATTTAATAAATACTCTTTGTTGGTACCCCATGGTGTACTATTGCTACATGATCTGCAACAAAGTAGTGCACTTGTGGAGTTTCTGATCGCATACTGTATTTATTTATTTGTTATATGTATCATCCTGATCGTGGAGCGTCACGTCATCACTGTGCACTATTCCCATTGGCCACAGTGTGGTGTGCTCCTATTTGGCACTTCCAAACACGTGACTGTTTACACCACCACTGATTGTTCTGAGTCCTAGTGTATACAGATATACAGACATTTTAAATCAATACTCTTGGTTGGTGTCTCATGGTGTACTCTTATTACACAATCTGCAACAAGTTAATGCTCTTGTGGAGTTGTCAATTGCATATACTGATTGATCGGCTGTTATTCGAACACTTAACGTGTCATGCACATCGGAATCCCGAGCACGGCGAGAGCAGAAAAACGAATTTTAGTGTTCTGGCTTTTAAAAACATGAAATTGACACAGTAGCACAGTACTGTACACATTACTATTCATCCATTTTATTGCAAACAAAGAAAAAGAATCCATGAAATTCAAACAAAACATCCGCGATAAGCGCGGGTGCCTGGGGCGATTATTCGCGTTTCATGCTGCGTGGGGAACAGCAGAGAACTAAAAATCGGCGCAGTGTGTGTTCGAATAACGGCCACTCCATCAGTATATTTATTTATTATTTGTATCAACATGGTCGTGGAGCGTCACATCATCACTGTGTACTAATCCCATTAGCCACAGTGTGGTGCGCTCCTATTAGACAGTTCCAGCTATGTGACTGTTATACCACTATTGATTGGTCTGAATCCTAGTGTATACAAATATACAGATGTATTAGCATTCCTTCCTCCACCAGAAATGTTCATTAAGTGTAATTGGTTAGATCATCATGTTAGGTTATTACTATATGATCTGCAGCCTAGTGTATTCCTGATTTTACTTTCCGAAAAGTGTAGTTTGGTTTATTATGTTTATCAGGATACCAAGTGTGTTCGTCAATTTTCGTTACCATGACTACCCAAGGAAGCTTAATCCTGATTGGTGTAATTGAAACACCACAGAATACAGATCTTGACTGCATCACTTATGTTTTGTTAAAAATCAGTTTACACTTTAGTGGTCAGTTGATTAAAGTGACCATAGAATTTTTAGATATACCCAGACCCATTACTTAATTTTGATAGTTTTAGGTCTAAACAGCCAGGCAAAGAAAACAGAAGAATATTTCAATTTGAGTATATTGTTCTTGAATTTTCAGGAGTGGTACAATGTTGTTAGATGTATTTTACATCCCATGTGATATAGAGAATATGTACCTAGAGGTGTCAGTAGTATAAATATCTGTATATGCTGTTTTAATAGTGTGTTGAATAAATGACATGTAATTCTTAATTCTAGCATATGTCAGGTAAAGTTTAATAAAGACACCCCCAAAGAAAATAGTTACTAAAATGGGGTAAAGAGAAATCCTTCATTTAAACCACCCGGGTTTAACGTGGATAGCTGATAAATCCACTCTGATTCTTGTTGAAGTAGTTTGTTGTCCCAATCTCCCCCTCTCATATCACTTTTTTTATATATGTTAATAAAAGTTATATTTTAACTCATTAAGGGTGTTTCTCCAGTGCGACATACTTGGGAGATCTTTCTACTTTGTGTTCACATTATCATTACTCCCAGTCAGCACCACCCTTCTATCAGATGTAGTGAGGTGTTTGCTATTACGGAAAAAGTACACTCCCTTAGGTGTAGTGCGGGGTACACACAAACCCCTTAGGGGGTACTCTTCTTTCCTAGGGAATAAAATACATCTCACAATAATAAGTCCCTTTATTTTGTTATTTTTTCCCATTGTTTTTCTGTGCAAAACAGTTTGTCATTTAGAGCTTGTCGTTGCCCAATGGTGGGCCTTGCGGGAGGATGGCAGTAAAAGTTAACCCTTAACTGCTAAGGTAATGAAGGGACAACTCCTCGTTCTACCCTCCCGCAAGGCCTAAACACCATGCTTGGGGAACTACCACCTTCACACCACCAAACCACACAGGAATGGGTAAAAGTGCTATTAGTCAAAGATGGCTAATAGTGATTTTCCCAATTCAGAAAACCATAACAGGGTTCCTAGTGCGGACCGATGCCTTGGACTATGCCATCAGGGCTGTACTTAGCCAGGTAGGTGAGGACAGGAGAGAACACCCAATCGTCTACCTCTGCCGCAAGCTGCTGCCTTGGGAGGTTGCTTATGCCATGAATGAAAATGAGTGCTTGGCCATTGTCTGGGCACTGAAGAAGCTCCAGCCCTATGCTTATGGCAGAGCGTTTACTGTGATTACAGATCACAAGCCTCTGAGTTGGTTACAGCGGGTGTCGGGGGAGAATGGAAAGTTGCTCGCTGAAGGAATATCATTTCACTATCCAGCACAAGAAGGGCAGTGAGCATAGCAATGCAGACGGTCTCTCCCAACAGGACATACCTAGCAACCAACGAGCCTCCAGGATATCCAAGCTTGGGAAGACACCTGATGTGATGACTACCCCAGAGCCTTCATCTTAAGGGGGAGGTGTGACAGTAGGGATAGCCAGTCTTCATAATAAAGGTGAAGCCCAACTGGTTACCCCTGAAAACCATGGGTCCCCGGTTGCTTAGTAGCACCATAAGCCGGGGACACTGTATGTATGATGGGCATAATGACTTTCAATGGAACTGGGACTTCGGGAGTGGGAGTTTAAAGGGGGTTATTTGGGTGGAAATGTGTTAAAAACATTTGTACAAGGTCTGGAGGAAAAGATACCAGTTGTTGCCCCATTTTACCCGAAGACCGTGTCTGGTCTGCAAGTACGAGTATGCGTTTTGCAAATGTAGTATCTTCCGTTTAAAAAATTGTATTTACGACACATCATGCTTAGTTTAATAGTTGCATTCCCGAGCCCAGGTTAGAATATAAAAGTTGAGCATTCATCTCTATACAGTCTTGGTAATCTGAGGAGTAGCCTGGATGTCTGCATAGAGATGAGGGATCAAAGAGGAGAAGGGGTCGAGATGTGTCGGAAAGTTTGGTGAGTAGGGAAGGGTGGAGTTCCGGGTCTGGAGACAAAGGTTCCATGTGGGGGAGACTCTTTGTGGAGCCTACCCCAGTGGGAGGAATAGGGCTGGCAAGGGGAATCCATTGCTGGTAGGCACGATTCCCATTGGCCAGTTCGAATTTCCCACTTGCCAGAATCCTGACACTTAACACACCCCCTCCTCTGATGCGTACAGCAAGACGAGCCCCCGGCTCTGATTGGCTGGTATAGCTACAGTCCGTACTCTGATTTGTCACCAGCCTCTTCTCCATGTTGAACACAGAACAGCGAGGCCTATGTAAGGGGGCTGGCGATCAGAGAACAAGACTATCTTGTGGCTTGGTCTGGTAAGGTGCTGGCAGACTTTTCAAAAGTGCTTTGCTCCAAATAGCAAGCACTCGACACGGAGTTGCCAGAGAAGCCTACTGTAGCTTAGGTAAGGGCAAGTTCTCAGATCGCGGCCAAGTTCTACGTTACATCTAAGTCGCTGTCCGCGGGAAAGCCAGGTTTCTCTCCAAAAAATAGTTCTGTGGTGTTCCTGGACATAGAGTGGACAGGGTAAGCCTTCTGAAGCAGGCACTCTGAACCTAGTTGAGGCTAGAGACTCCCCCCACACCCCCAGTTAAATGTGTATTTCTTGTATTTTGTGTATCATTGTGTGTCTGCTGGTCTCACCAGAATAAACCCGTTTTATTCCACTACTTTGTACTGCCTAGTGAATTGATCCTGGAAGGTAACGGTGTTAAAAGTACTGGTTTACCGTGACAATTTGTTTCTTTTATATCTATTAACCAGAGGTTATCACTGATGTGTGCTTTTCTAACAATGTTTTAAAGACTGCCCATTTATCTTCTACATTTTCTCTGCAAATACATCATCCCAACTTATTCCTTGTAGATTATCCCTCAATTTATTAAAACCTGCCTTTCTAATATGTAAAGTCTCTGTTGAATCCATGTAATATTGTTTTTGATAATTTATTTCAAATGAGACCATGTTATTATCACTGTTTCCTAAATGTTCCCGGGCTTGAATATTTGTTATTACGTCTACATTGTTTGATATTACCAAATCTAATAATGCCCCCACCCCGGGTTCGTTCCTCAATAATTTGTTTCATGTATTTGTCCTCAAGCACCTCCAAAAACCTGTCTCTTTTTTATTTGTAATGCTAATCTCATTGCCCCAGTAAATATCTGGATAATTAAAATCACCCTGTAACAAGGACTTATCACTGTTGGAGAGAAACTGCCTCTAAATCCAGCAGTGTGCTGTTAATTCCACACAGGCAATCAACCAAACTCCAACTGGCTGATTAGGATTTTTAGAAGCCTGGTCTGAGAAGCAGGAAGGAGATTCCTTAGCTCACAAGAGAGCTGCCATAAGGAAAAAGAGGGCTTTGTTCTGGAAGCAAGACAAAAGGGACAAGACCTCTATGCCTGGACCCTCAAGCAGACACCTCCCATATACCACGTACCTGAAGGGTCACCTGCGTTAAGATACCGCTGAGACTTTGGGGTGATAAGTGGGTAAGGGGCTTTCCCCCCCAGGCTTGCAGAGAGGGACTCGGGAAGTAAGTTAGTTCTTACACATTGATAGGTGTTTATTGTTTTACTGCTGCGGCCAAGTTTATTCGAGCATTTGCCCGTTCTAGGCCGCAGCAGTAGCCTGGCGCGCGCCCGAGTGTGACGGGCGCGCGCCGAAGCAGCGGAAGAGCGCCCTCCGATCGGGGCGCTCTCCCTACCGCTGCCGGGTCCGCCGGGTCCCCCGGAACCCCCTGCCGCCGTCCCGCGATCGCGGGACACCAGGGCTCCCTCGGGGAGCCCTGGACGCGCGTGCAGGGGGCGCAGGCTCCCGAAGACGCGTGACCGCGCGTCTATGATGCGCGGCACGCCGAGGGGCGGCCACTAGCAAGCCGGGAAATCTCCCGGCTTGCGGTACCGGCCACACTTTAATAAAGTGTGTCGGTAGTGTATGTATATTTTTGTTTACTGTATTGTTAAAAGGAACAGGCAATAAAGCCTTATTTTAATTTCACCTTAAAAACTATCTCCATTGCATACCTCTGCACACATCTCTTACACACCCATTCTGCAAACATGATCCAGTTTTGATGCCTTTTTGCCGAAGTATTTTGGCTTCCTCTATCTCACAAATATTTAGTGGTTTATGTTACTGTACATCCCTACAAAATGTTCTGTAATTTCATCCCATGGCTAATTTCAATCCACAATGTCTCATAATCCCCATCATAAACATCTTCCCTTATAATAGGTTTTAGATCTGGCTTAACATATAAACATACTCCTTCTCCTCTTTTATTTGCTTGATCCTTGCGAAAAAGGGAATAACTCTCTAAATTAACTGCACAGTCATGAGTTTCATCCCACCATGTATCAGTAATGCTTGTGATATCATGCTGCTTCCTTGTATCTGTTAATTCAAGTTCCCCCATTTTATCTGTCAGTCTTCTTGCATTAGCAAGCATGCATTTAAGGTTTTTAATAGTCTGTACTTTTGTCATGTTATCCGCTCCTGCCTTTCTATTCCAACTTAATTTAGTCTTTAGATGTTTACATTTTTTAGGTTTTGCAGTAATTGTAATTGTGGTATCCTTATCCTGATTGTGGGCATTGCTTACCACACAGTGACAATCAATGGGTAGAGGGGGTGTGGGACAGTGCCCACTGAAGATGCAGAGGACCAGAAGGATAAGGATGGCCTTTATCCTGGCAGGGGTAAGTAGAACTTTTATTTACTATATGTGGGTGGGTAATGTTTTATTTTTAATGGGCAAATGTGCTATTATCCACATTGGGATAAAATAGCCTTTTCCAATTACAGTATGTGTTGGAGGGGGGGGGGGGTTGGGGTACAGGGGTCGGTAATAGGGGGAACATTCATTGACATTGGAGTTATCTGTGCTCCCATTGAGGGCATAGGAAAATTACAGTGGAAATCAATAGGTATATTGGCTAGTATTTTTCATTGTATTGTATTGTAATGTTGTGGGTTTTAATTGCATCACAAATGAGCAAAAGTGTTATTAGCCATTTGGCAACTAGTACTTTTGCCCATGTGTATGTGGTGATGTGGGTAGAGGGGTTAGGGGATTAACTCATTCTACAACCCTCCTTGGATGCCTAACCACCCTCCCTGGTGCAACTACAGTAAACCCTTCACCCATACCATTAAAACACCACTAACCCCTTAATTACCTTAGCAGTGGTAATGGTTGGGCATTGGCCCTAACATGTTCAGTCAAAAGAAGAGGAGGAACACACCTTCATCCTGGCAGGGGTAAGTAAACATGTATTACTTTAATTTGTTATGTATTTGACTGTACGTATTTTACTGTATTTGAATGGGCAAAACCATTAGTAGCCATATTTGGCTACTAGGGCATTTGCCCATTCCTTTTATTATAAGAGTGAGGGTTGTTGTGGTTAGAGGGGGTGGGTGAAGGGGGTAGTTGCCCAAGTGGTGGTGGTTAGATTTCTCAGTGGGTAGTGGTAGGAATTAACCCCTCAATAACCATAGCAGTAGTAACCGCTAAGGTAATGAAGGATCTAGCCCCTCCCGCAACCTTCCCGGTAGGCTTAATCACCCACCCTGAGGCAACTAGTCCTTTCATCCACCTCTTCTACCCCCAAAAAACAGGTACTTTGGTTTAACCCCTTTATTACCTTAGCAGCTAGCCGCAAAGGGAATGATGCTGCTTTTATTTTAATTTAATGATATATTATTGAAGCTGGGGGTCTCCGGAGCTGAACAGTATTAATTTCAGCCCTTAGGACCCCCTGCTCCCTCAGTTACAGGTGTGGTGGTGCTGTTATCTCCATGCATGTCTTATTCTCCAGTGTCACATTACCAGGACCTTTAAACTTTGCGGAGATACCGGCACCCCATACCGGGGCCTGTGTCTCGGCAAGCAGTGGGTCCTCAGGGCTGAAATTAATGAGGCTCTTGAGACCCCTTGCATCAATATGTTATTAAAATAAAATCAAAGCCACGCAATCGCCTGTCATAGGCGCGCAGAGAGATGGATTGATTCTATCTACTCTCACTGTGCGTCTCTTACAGACTGATGCAACCAGGTAGGATTCAAACGACAGTCCCATTTAGATGCAGAGACACCCGCTGTGCTAATCCTGATGGGCCATCCAAGCCTCCCACCCTGCCAAGCACTGTGTCGGGAACGCTCGACTTCTGGTCCGGGGGTTCACCAGCAGGTGCTACGACTACTGATAGATAGAAGATACTACAGTGCTTCTGTTTAATAAAAATATCTGTAAAATGCGAATCACCCTTTTTGAGATTGATCCACTGAAATCCGCTGACCAAAGGAACCGGCCGATTCACTGCAGATCCAAATTTGCCAAAAAATTTCACATCTCTAGTTGTACAGAACTTTACCATAGTAGAATTGACAATCTAATTGAATCACTATACAATCACAATACAACACAGATTATTTTATAAAGGTAGAGTGATAAAGTGGTTTGCTATGGTCACATAGAGTTGAGCCTTTGAGATCTACAGTACTGTATGTACTGCTGCGGCCCATTTTATTCTAAAACATCACCGCATTTTTCCGGGTGCATGCCGCATTCATGTTGCGTTCTCAGCCGCGGGTCATGCGCGGTTGATGCGCGGTTCATGCGTTTATTGAGAATGGTTCGGATTTAATAGGTTGCAATTCTTCGCGTGTCCGCCAAATGGCAGAAATTCATGAATTGTAATGCGCATGCGCTTCAGTAATGTGTCGACTTGCAGGTGTTTCGTTTAAAAAAGATACCACAGTGTGCTATTGTAAATTGGCCTTGGGACTGAAGGAAGAGGTTGCAAAAATGTATCAATTTAGGCTTTTCATATTAAAGAAAGACAAAGACCAGTTTCTGTTATTCTCCAGAGATCCGCCCGCCATGAGTGTTCAAGTGCAGCCCGTTTTCCAAAAACCCGACAGAACGTACACATATTTAATATGGGCCGCGATAAATGCAACAGATGATAAGATGGCAACAGCTCCTCATGTGTGGAAACGTGCAATAAGGAAAAGGTTATGTAGCGATCCATGTTTTTATCGTATTGATCCCGAATTTATTGGAGGGTATTGGTGTGTATCACCGGCTTTTTCCTGTATCTATGATCATGCATACGGCAAAAGGCGAAAGGTCGTGTTAAAACCAAGTAAGAAACGACAGTCGCTGGCAAGCAATGCGCGAGCACCAGCACCAGCTTCCAATAATGGTCCCTCTGTCAGTGACAACCCTTGCTGTCTATCCACGCACGGATACCTGCAGCCTGAGCCGGAATTCGCGTGCAGTTTCGAGCAAGCTTGCATGTACCTAAGCGATTTCCAGCCTCATCAGCTGACTACAGGTGTAGTAGTCCCGCTACCAACTGTCAACGTGTATGATCAAGAATACTGGACTGGCAGTGGCCCGGCGCCGGTGCCGGTGCCAGCTGATTGGGAAATTCTATGGTAAGTAATGTTGCCGTATTTTTTTCTGTTTTTTTTTTTTTTTTTTTAAATATCAATATCGGTGCGATTCAAAAGTCAAGCGAATCTCCTGTAAGAAATATCATTGGCTGAGCGGCTTCTACAGTACAGTACTGCAGATACTGAACAACTGGTGGAACGCTAGGTGCATGCGCATTGGAACCTTCTTGCAACGCATATGCGTGTCATCACATCGACGGTATGCGCATGTGAACAGGAGACGCCCACTGAGAAAATTATTGGTGGGACTGACTGGGAACTTCTTTAGTGGACTGACCATTACAGTAAAACGTTTCTTTTTGTTTTTCCTCAGAAAAGAAAACGGCAAATGGAGGGATTTCGATGGATAATATCGCTTTATGTAACAATGCCTGCACATTGCTGAATCGAATTTTAAAAACCACGTACCGGAGTCAACAGTTTAGTGGCCGTTGTTATTGTTTAGGATAGAATACCTGAAACAGTATGCATTTATTCTACATGTATTGCAGTACATACAGTATGTGTCTTCTATACAGTACCAGTACATACTGTACAGTACAATATGTGTCTTCTATTTTGTTTAATACTCTTGTGATGTGCAGTACTGATCATGCCTACAGTATATAGTACAGTATGCCTAGACAGTAGTGTACAATCTAGAAACACTGTATTTTGTTACAGTATCAAAGGAGACAATGGAACAATTTAAAACAAATCAACATGTTCTTTTATTGGAGGAGTAAGTGCAAAAACATTTATTTACAAATACTGTACAATGTAAAAACATTTTAAGTGCACAGCAATTCAAAATATCAACAGGTGTATGGTTTACTGCTATTGAAAACATTTATGTACAGAAAATAAAAACATTTACAGTCAGTCAGTATGGTTTACATGTTATAAAAAAAATTCTTTATTCATAAAATATACAAAACGCAACATCGCCTTTATTAAAGAATGGCAAGTCAAAACATTTACAGTGGGATGGTGTGCAGAACAGTCAGTCAGGCCTGCACCACTACAGTCCTCGAGGGCAGCAAACTGGCCCGGTTTTCAGGACAACCTTGAAAACCAGGCCCGTTTGCAGCCCTTGGGGACTGGAACAAAACATTTACCAAACATTTACAACAGTTGAACACTCACGCAAATGCGTACCCCACCAGATTGTCCTTCCATGGCGCAAAATGCCATTAATGTAGTCTCGAACGCCTTTCATTACAGGATCTGTAATTGAAAAATACCGCCGCAATTTATCCAGAATGGTCTTTCTTAAATTGTCAGGAAGCGCCTTTTTCTACGCGATTTCCTTCGTAGTTCACTTTGTAGGCCCACTCGCAGTACATCAAGTAGGACACATGGTGCTTAAAAAATAACAAGGCATACTTGTGGGGTACACCAGCACTCATCACCGTATACTTCTCCCTGAGTGCCGGTGGCATATCGCGCAGTATGATGTCGGGCACCGTATCGATGCGAGCGAATGTAGGTGTTCTTCTGTGAGCGGGTGTGCTTGTGGCGGCGGGCGAGGGTAGGTTGTCTGGGCGGAAGCTTTCCTCCTGTCTTGGTCGCCGTGTTGTCTCCTGGCATGGTCTTGACCGGGTTGTCATGTTATCCTCCTCCTCAACGGCATACATGCACACAAAATCTTCTGGTGGAGGGGGTGCGCTTGGTGATGGAAGGTGGTCGATGCTCCCATCAATCACATCCATGCCACCCTCCTGCTCCGGCGTCAGGGATACAGGGGCATGAACACCGAGCAAATTATGTATCCCCGCTATGTCAGGCTCTATCTTCTCCATCTGTCGATCCATCCGTTGATCCATATTTAGCATGGTCTCCAGAAGCAGATCTATCTTTTCAGGAAACAATAGAGTTCTCGGGGATATCCACACTTATCCCATTCAGCATCCGGTCTAACGAGCTGCTTCTTGTGCATGGCGTGCTGTGGACATCTGGGTGGATGGGTGCTATGGAGGATGAGATGGGGGTTCCATGGAGAGAAGCGGCAGCGTCGTCGAAGAAGGGTGGAGGAGGTGACTTGTTGATATCTGGGAGAGGAGAAGTGGCAGCATCGTCGAAGAGGGATGGAGAAAGTGACCTCTGGATTTCCGGGCGAGAAGCGGCAGAGTCGTCTAAGCGCAAAGGAGAAAGTGACCCGTGGATTTCAGAGGCACCAGCATCAGCGTTGTCAAATAGAACTGGCAAAGATGGCCTGTGGGTTTCCAGGAGGGCGGCGGCAGCGTCGAGGACGAGTAATGGAGAAGACGGGCTGAAGATTTCCGGGACAGCGGCGGCAGAGTCATCGAAGCGTATGGGAGGAAGTGGTCTACGGGTTCGATGTGTTGGCTGCCATTTGTTTTGCGTTGAGTGTACATCACCATATTTCTTCTTGACATAATAAGGCTGACGTCTATTAAAACCATTAGCCTTTGGAGTCAGCAGAAGGTTTTCTTTATTGGCCTTAGCCTGTCGCTTTGGCCTTTGTGTGGAAACGGCTACCGCCTTTCGCTTTTTCTGCATAACTGGCACGGCAGAGACGAGTGGGTTCCTGCGTCTGTAGAATCGGGGTTGATCCATGGAAGCAGATGGCACAATGCAGTATCTGGACAAGGGCAAGTTCAGATAAAGATCATCGAGTGGTGGGCTATGCAAAGTGTGTAAACTTTCATGCATGGCGACGAGGTACAGGTGTTGAAAGTGGGCGTACGCTAATGTGAGTCATTACCGTATAAATACACCATCCATTTTGTGGATTCACTGCACATTGAATACACATCGACTAAACATCGAATATACATTCTTGTGTTTGTATTTCTTTCTACTCGCAGCAATGCCTATTAAAAAGATTTCAAAGGAGCTCAGCATGCAAATTAAGGAGATGTACATGAGCGGACACCGAATTGCTGCTATCCAATGCTGGTTAGCTACTTCTGGCATTGTTGTGCCAGCAACCACCGTGAGCTATCATGCACACGGAATAAACAGAGAACGCAAAAGGACACCAACGGTAACTAACGCGTAAGTATATTTATATAATTTTTTTTTTTTTTATAAAATATTGTACTGTAGATCTATTAGTGTACTGTAATAGTGTACTGTAGATCTACTGTATCTAATTTTATAGTTATTTCGGTATATTTACAGTGTACCGTATAGCAACGGTATATGTATATTTTTTATATTGCTGCATATTAATAGAACAATATATTGTGTACTGTAGATCTACTGTATCTAATTTTATAGTTATTTCGGTATATTTATACAGTATAGCAATGGTATATGTATATTTTTACTATTACTGCATATTAATAGAACAATATATTGTGTACTGTAGATCTACTGTATCTAATTTTATAGTTATTTTGGTATATTTATATAACAGTATATACTGTATATTGTTTATATTGCTGCATATTAATAGAACAATATATTGTGTACTGTAGATCTACTGTATCTAATTTTATAGTTATTTCGGTATATTTATACAGTATAGCAACAGTATATTTTTTATATTGCTGCATATTAATAGAACCATATCTCATGTATACTATTTGTACACCAAATGATGTGCTGTGCTTGTGGCCTACTGTACTGTAACTTACCGGATTGTTTTTCTGTACATTGTAGAGAGACAGCTCTTCTGGTCGACAAAATAAGTGAGGAGAATGATGAGAAGAGTGCATTAAGGGTCAAATACACTCTGCAGGAAAATAACAATCTGACTGTATCCGAGACCAGCATAAAGAAGATGAGACGCAGAATTGGATGGAAATATGGACGTGTGAGGTTAGTACTGGACAGTACAGGAGGTAAAAGTGTTGTTTAAGAAACTGTACTGTACCTCTAAAATTATTTATTCCTTGTCATTACAGAGTGTACCCCATAATAAGGGATGTAAACAAAATCAAAAGAGTGGTCCAGGCCCAGGCATGGATCGACAGTGGGGAAACTTTCCAGGATTGCATCTTCACTGACGAGTCTTCTGTATCGCTGAAGAGATTTGCCACCTTTGCATTCCACAAAAAAGGTTGCATATCTATGAAGCCGTGGCCAAAACACCCAGTGAAGATGCATGTGTGGGGTGCCATCTCTAGGCGTGGACCAGGATGCATTGTCATCTTTGAAGGTAAAATATATCAAATATAATGTAGCCTTATGCACTGTACTGTACTAGTGTGCAGTTTTTTGAGCACCTTTTTTTTCTTGTTATAGGAATCATGAATAAAGCTTTATTCCAAGACAAAATTGTGCCTGAGATTGTGGAATACATCACACGCGAGTTCCCGGATGTTCACTGTTTCTACCAGGACAACGATCCGAAGCACACCGCGTCAACAGCGCATATACTTGAGCGCGGTATCAACTGGGTGAAGACGCCAGCGGAGTAAGTGCAGTAACCGTGTCTCATTTTTTTCCCACTATTTTTACTGTGTACTGTATCTCTTAAACTAATTGTCCTTTTTTTCCAATGACAGATCGCCAGACTTCAATCCGATCGAAATGGTCTGGCATCAGCTGAAGGACCATATCCGAAAAGTGGTGAAACCCTCCAAAAAGGATGAGTTGGCGAAAGGCATACTGAGTTTTTGGAACGATGTACTCACCGTGGAATGCTGCAATAAATATATTGGTCATATTGCGACTGTGTTGCCCATTGTGATCGCGCATAATGGGCAAGCATCAGGAAGGTAGCATGGTATAATACTGTACTGTAGTATTGTAAGTATAGTATGATACAGGTAAGTATGGCACAGATTTTTTCTTTCCTAGTAGTCAGAGTATACAGTAGTTTCATTATAGATTAGTTCGACAGTACTACAGTAACTGCATACTGTAGTCCAATATGGAGTTGCTATATAGTACACAATGCCATAATACAGTATGCACCTAACTGCTCATTTTTTTTCTTTCCAGAGAGAGCAGAACCAGCCATCCGGTTACATAGTATTTAACAGTAGTCAAAGTATACAGTAGTTCCTGTATAGACTAGTTTGACAGTATTAACTGCCTACTGTAGTCCAATGTGGAGTAGCTATACAGTACACAATGCCATAATACAGTATGCACCTAACTGCTCAATTTTTTTCTTTCCAGAGAGAGCAGCACCAGCCATCTGGTTGCAAAGTATTCAACAATAGTCACAGTATACAGTACAGTAGTTCCAGTATAGACAAGTTTAACAGTGCTACACAGCACACAATGCCATAATACAGTACGCACATAACTGCACTAATTTTTAGTTTTCTTGTTTTTCAGGAAAAAATGGATGGACTGGGAGAGAGGGGGGGGTGTTGTGTACAGTCTCAACTGTTTGTACAGTCAAGTGTACAGTATCTAAACAGCAGTAATGATGTACACAAAACCTCTCCTCTCTAAATGAACTACTGTACTGTACACAGAATGAGGAAGAAGATAAAGACGGAAAAAAATTATATTACTATATATATATATTATAAATGATATATTATTAAATAATATTATTATCAATGTGCATTATTCATGTTTATCCACCGGCACTCAATTTCAATCTACCAGAAGAACTTAATAAAGACTGCATTATTAATTATTCATGATTTTTTTTTATATTTGTATTTTTTGGTTCCTGATAAAATAAAATAAATATTTATTTACATTCCTGCTAATCATAATCATTGACAACAACACCTACAGTACACCTACAGTACACCAAAGAAAAAGAATGAAGGACAAAACAAAATGAATCAGTTAATGCTTTTTTTAACTCTCAATTCTCACAGTGCTGTGCAAATCAGAGTTACATATCAAATTCGAGAAGGGATTTTTCCAAAGCGTTACTGCAAACAAAGCCTCAAAGGGTTGGAGGGGGGGCGGGCTGGGTGAGTCATGCGCAGTAATCAGCTAGCTCCCATCTCAAAGAGGATTACACGCAGGCGCAGTGAGTTGACTGATGCTCGGCTAGGAAAGGATTAAAAACACAATGACAAGCTTCAGAAAATTAATGACTCTGTGGAGGTATAAGAGTTTCAAAACCTTGAGCGAGCCTTGTGTGTGTGCGTGGGGGAGGGCGTTGCATGAAGGATTAGCTGTGCAGCAGTTCAAAGAAATGACATAATTTCAAATGGCAGTTCATCATAATAATATGATCCCTACACCCCCAAATACAGTACGTAAAAAGCACACAAATCATCCAACACAAATCATCCATGTGCAGTCAAACGCACAGGGTCGCAGTCAAAAGCTACAGCACAGATTGAATATTGTAATACAGTATCAAGATGGTTTTTGCATGCTTGTGGAGAAAATAACAATTAAAAAATTAGAATAAAAATTTTTTTGGTCACTCTGTCAATCAAGCATTGGTGGGTGAAGTTACAGGCGCATGCGCAGTAATCAACTAGCTCCCATCCCAAAGAGAATTACACGCAGGCACATAGAGAGGTAATGCTCTGCTAGGGATTGGTTAAAATCACAATGGCAAGCGATCAGATTTACATATCAAATTCGAGAAGGGATTTTTCCAAAGCGTTACTGCAAACAAAGCCTCAAAGGGTTGGAGGGGGGGGGTGTTGGATGAGTCATGCGTAGTAATCAGCTAGCTCCAATCTCAAAGAGGAATACATGCAGGCTAGGGACGGATTAAAAATACAATGAAAAGCTTCAGAAAATGAATGACTCTGTGGAGGTGTCTGTCGATAAGAGTTTCAAATCCTTGAGCGAGCCTTGTATGTGTTTGTGGGGGAGGGGGCTACAGGGTACAGCTGCATGAAGTTCAAAGATAATGACATACTTTAATTTCAATAGGCAGTTCATCATAATAATATGATCCCTACACCCCCAAATACAGTACGTAAAAAGCACACAAATCAACCATGTGCAGTCAAACGCACAGGGTCGCAGTCAAAAGCTACAGCACAGATTGAATATCGTAATACAGTATCAAGATGGTTTTTGCAGGCTTGTGGAGAAAAAAATAAATAAAAAATTAGAATAATTTTTTTTTTTGGTCACTCACTCAAGCAAGCAGTGGGGGCGAAGTTACAGGCGCATGCGCAGTAATAACCTGCTGTCAAGCAGGAATGTGATTGAAACCAGACACACGTTCAAAGGAATGGTGTGGGAGAGATGTACTGCATTGTACAGAAGATAAGAAGTTGAAATACCCTGCAGTGCAGTTAATTATCCTGAGCGAGGGGAGAGCGCTGTATATGCCGAAATGTGACACTGTTACAGTACTGTACACGCCTATGCGTTTCAACAATTTTCAAATGAGACATACTGTACAGTACAGCACTGCAAATGCATTTATACTTTAAATATGCAAATTTACATTTACTGCGCTCGCACACGCAGACTGTGTACTGACGTAGGTTGAACCGCGAAGGTATTAGACTTCCAAGACAACAGCTAGCAAACGCCACCCTGAGTTTTTACACGGCATTGCAGTATTGCAGACAGCGAGAATAAAATGCTAATATCACGAGCGCTAAAATAACGCAATTCACTCCGGACCAAAAAAAAAACCACATCTGACCGAGATTATCAGAGAGCCGCGGATCTAGCCAATTTAGACTCAGGGCGGCCGCCACTGTACTAAGATCATATTATAATTTTTAATGTGCATCAAAATTGTAGTTCTGAAATATAGTCAAAACCTCTATAAATTGTGCATCAAACTGTAAAATAAAGCTTCTTTTGTGACTTCAAACATGACACATCATTCATTGTTTGAAATGTATTGATATAATTTACTGTACATTAAAATAGACTAATGTGCATTTTGTATGTATAACTAGTGATAATAAATATAAATTGGTAGTGCAATATTATTTATAATAGCCATACTTTGAAAATAGGACATTTTATTACTGTACTCTATATAATGAAACATCTGTGCTGAGTCAAATAACTTTTTGGTTCATACAGACATACAGTACATACAGTAAAAATATCAAAAGAAAAACTGGGAGCTCTAAAAGGTCAGTTTTGCTATAAGCAATTAAAAAACACTTATAATACAAATGTTTTGGTCGTATAGTCAGACCTTCATCAGGGCTTTTAGAGGTCTGATTATAGGATAAAAATGTTGGTATTATGGCAGTTTTTTTATTTGGTTATAATAAATCTGATTTTTTTTTAGAGTGCCCGGCTTGTGTTTTGATATTTTCATGTATGGTTCTGTTGAGTTGAGAGACCCTTGGCTATATCACTGTTACTATCACCGCTGTTACTTTCGCTGATTTCTATTTTGTTTTATGTTTGCATTTTGATTTTGTGTACCTGGTCTTATTGTGGTCTTACTGTGTTTTATGTTATACATCTGTAGTGACGTAATTCTGTGCTGATAATATAAATAGACGCTTTAGGACTTACGCCAGATTTAACTTGGCAGCCGATTTGGACACTTTTGACACTGCTTTTTGAGGGGCACATAGACATATATATTTTTTTTTTTTCAACTTAAATTTTTTATTTTGTTCAAAGCATAATTTACATACAGTGAGTAAGATAACGACGTCTTACAATATCAGCTTACTGCTTATGTCAATCTTCATTGTGAGTGGATAGACATCTTTGGACATACTGGGTAGACAGACAGACAAACTGGGGCGGGCCTCCGGCCAGGGGTTGGAGGGGGGGACAAACAAAGAGAAGGAAGGGGAAGGGGGTGGGGACGGGAGTTGGGGCTCTCCTTCTGTGGTTCCGCCTCTGCCTCACCTTCGCTGGTTCTCTGCGTCTGGGGAATCTGCACATACCCTGCAGGACAGCCATCTCTCAGCTGGTTTATCTCTCTCACTCTCCTATAGGTCCCTTCTGGGGTGAGCGGGGTTCTCAGGGGAGGGGAGTGGGGGGGGTTATCTATGTGTGTCGTGGATCCCGTCTCTGAACGCTCCCTCATGGGAGAACGCATTTTCTCTTATTAAAGCCAAATTGTGGTCTTTTCCACTCCCTGGATGTCTTTTTGGGCTAACCATGGTAGCCAAACTTTTTCAAAATGTTCACCAGTGTCGTTGACCAGACTTGTCAACATTTCCATCTGGCATACTGACGCAAATTCTATTTCTAATGTTTGTAATTGTGGGAATTATGTTTTGTTTCCAACGTGCTGCAATCTCCCCCCTCATCGCCATAGCAAAGTGAGCTATCAGTTTGTTTTCTCCTTTGGTGAACCCGTCTGCTGGTCTGTTCAAGAGAAACAGCCATGGGTCTAATGGGACGGGTTTACCTGTAATCTTATTCAACCAGTCCTTAATTGAGTCCCAGACTGGGACGATTTTGGGGCAGGACCACAGCATGTGTAACAGGTCTGCCTGCTGTCCACATTGTCTCGGACACAATGGGGAGTAACTGGGCAGGAATTTAGCTAGTTTTGTGGGAGTGTGGTACCATCGCATCATTACCTTATATGCGTTCTCCCTTAAGGTTGTGCATATGGAACTCTTGGAGGTCGCCGCAACTATTTTTGTCCAGTCCTCTACCTCTAATTCCTCACCCAGGTCTGTCTCCCACTGAGTCATGTATCTGTTTTTGTCCTTAACGATCGTGCTAGAACCGGTTACCTCCTTGTACATCTGCGATGTGAGTCTCGCCGTGGATGTCCCTGATCGACAGAGCTTTTCAAAATTCGTCATGGGGGTCTGCGGCTGAACTTTTTGATAGAACGCCCTGATCTGGAGGTACCTAAAGATCTCGGCATTAGGGATGTGATGATCTGATTTGACTATTTCAAATATTTTTATGCCTTGTCTCCCCTCCAGATCTATTAATCGCTTTATATTGTTTTGTTTCCAGATAGAGAATTCCATGTTGGACTGGCCCGGAGCAAAGAGGGGGTTGTTCCAAATTGGTGTCATGCCCGACGCCCTGCTAGTCAGGTCGCATTTGAGCCTCGTGCCTTCCCAGATCGAGAGCGAGTTGGTCATTGAGGATAGCGGCAGTTTGGTGCTATTGCGCACCTTCTTGGGGTACCAAATCAGGTGCTCCAATTCTAATGGGGAGCATGCCTCTCGTTCTAACGCGACCCATCTTTTGGAGTCGGAGTTAGTGTGCCATTGCACAATTTGACACAATTGTGCCGCCTTGTAATATGACAACAAACAAGGTACCGCTAGCCCTCCCGCCCCCGTTTGCTTGCACATTATTTGTTTGCTCACCCTCGCCTTCTTACCTCCCCAGATAAACTTGTCTATCTCAGTTTGGAGGGAGAGAGTGTCCTTCAAGCCTAACGGCACTGGAAGGGTTTGAAAAAGATACAGTAGGCGAGGGAGCAAGTTCATTTTTACGCAGTGGATTTTGCCGATCCATGAGATTTTATTTTTAGCCCACCTATGGATATCCTCTCTCAGGGTCCGCATCAGTCGCGGGTAATTTGCCTGATAAATTGTGTTATATGTCCGCGTGATATTAACCCCTAGGTATTTAATTTGTTGCTGTTGCCAGCGGAAATTGAAGTTTAGGGCAATTAATTTTTCAATATGTTTGGGGAGATTTATGTTAATAGCCTCCGATTTGCTCTGATTAATTTTGAAACCAGAGACCCTATTGAAACGCCCCAATAGATCGAGCAGGTTTGGCAGGGAGGTGAGGGGCTTGGTTATTGTCAGGAACACGTCATCCGCATAGAGTGCCACCTTATGCGTCTGGTTTCCGATGGCAATACCTGTGATATATTTGCTATCCCGAATCTGGACCGCCAGCGGCTCCATACACAGTGCAAAGAGGAGGGGGGAGAGCGGGCATCCCTGTCTTGTTCCGCTCTTAATTTGGAAGGGATCTGAAGCGAATCCCTGGTGGGTAACCCTAGCCGACGGGGCCGAATAGAGAGCGAATATAGCTTTTATCAATTTGTCCCCCATTCCAAATGCCCCAAGCGTGGCTTCCAGATATGGCCAGTCTATCCTGTCAAACGCTTTTTCTGCATCTTGACTGAGCGCCATAACTGGTATAGATTTGGAATTGGCTATCTCTATCAGATCAATAATCCGTCGGGTATTATCAGATGCTTGTCGACCCTGGATAAATCCGACTTGATCTGGGTGCACCAGTCTGGGTAGGATAAGACTCAATCTATTGGCCAGTAATTTGGAGTAAATTTTGATGTCCGAATTAATCAGGGATATAGGTCTGTAGCTCTTACAGTCCTGAGGGTCTTTCCCTGTCTTGTGAATTACTGAAATGGACGCTTGGAGCATCTGGCTAGGGAACGGAGATCCGTTCAGCACTCGGTTAAACATACGGAGTAGGTAAGGGGCTAGTTGTTTCCTAAACTTTTTGTAATAAAGATTTGAATATCCGTCGGGACCCGGGGCTTTAGAGGGTTTCAGGTTTTTCATAACCTCTGATAATTCCTCCATTGTAAAGTCTCTACCTATCACCTCTCTGTCCGTCCCGCTCAAGCTGGGTATATTTGAGCTTTGTAGAAAACTCAGGAGGGCCTCTTTGTTCCCTGCAGATCTGGTTACTTTAACCCCGTCATATAATTTTGCATAGAAGGCTTTAAATTCATCTACAATTTGCTTGGGATTGGCGGTAACCCCCCCCCCCCCCCGTTTCTCGTCATAAGGCTTGGATGCTATAATTACGTGTTTTGTAATTACGCATATTAGCTACTAAGGTATCTGGTTTGTTTGCTTTTTCGAAAAATCTTCTCTTTGACCAACTTAACGATTTCTCAGCCTGGGAGGTGAGGAGTAGGTTCAGTTTAATCTGAGTGTCTTTAATTTGCTGCAGAGTCGCCGCATTGGGTGTTCGTCTATGCTGTTCCCAAAGCTGCTTTAGCTCTGCTTGTTCCTTTATAATTTTTGCGTTGCGTTGTTTTTTCTTTTGGGCTGCCATACTAATCAAAACCCCCTCTGTGTTTCTTTATGTGCCTCCCAGAGGGTTATATGTGAGTCAACGCTACCTTTATTTTCATTGAAAAAGTATTTGATCTCGTCTTTGATCTTTCTCTCGAGGTCCGGGATCTTTAGAAGGGAGTCATTTAATTTCCAATTTGCTCTTGGCCTTTCCAAACCTATCTGAGTGCACCTCAGCTCGATCGATGCGTGATCAGACCATGAAATATCATGGATCCAAGAGTGGGTGATCGCGGAGACCAGTCTACTAGATACAAAGAAGTAATCGATTCTACTAAATGAGTCGTGTGGGTGTGAGTAGAAAGTGTATAGCCTTTCAAGCGGGTGGGTCTCTCTCCATGCGTCTATGAGTTGTAGGTCTTTCAAACCTTGCTCTAGCGCTGAAGATCGTGGTTTGGGCTTGTTCTTATGGGGACCTGATCTATCTAGGGCTGTATTCATAGCCATGTTGAAATCCCCTCCTAGAATTAGAGCTCCTTTGCTAAATTTTCTTAGGACGTTGAATGTCTTTGTGAAAAAATCTGCTTCATGGGTATTCGGGGCGTATAGCGTGGCTATTGTTATTGGTTGTGCATTAATGGATCCTATGAGCATCAAGAACCTGCCATCCTGATCTTTTTTCACTTTGTCTACCATTAAGCCCACCCTATTATGAACCAGGATTGCTACACCCCGCTTTTTCTCTGTAGCGGAAGATAGAAAAAACTGGTTGTATTGCTTGTCAAAATACTTGGGAGCACTAGTGGTGCTAAAATGTGTTTCCTGTAGTAGGATAAAGTCTGCCCCCTTTTTTTTGTAGTCTGTGAGTGCTATCTTATGTTTGCATGGGGAGTTTAGGCCCTTAGTGTTGTGTGATATAAATGTTAGAGGCATGGTGGTGTAGGGTACTGACCTTGTGCTCCTAGTGCTACCTTTTGATATGTCGGGCCACTACGGTGCCGTTTCTGTTCCTCTGCAGTACTCAGCTCTGTGCGGGGCTTCAGCGGGGAACCACTTATGGAGGAGACAGTGTGGGGGGGGTAGACACAATGGGTACATGGGATACATAAGGAAGGGAAAAAAACACATACAACACATACATCAACGTGGGAGAGTAATCGGTGGCATGAAACCACTTTCTCTCCCTTGCCTGTGGGTTGGTGGGTCTCTGGAACACGCCCTCTGTCATCCTCCTTCTCTGCAGGGCTGTGTTGAACCACCTCTTCCCCAGGACTTCCTCAGGATAAGGGCAGCTGCCCCCGCCCGAGGGTAGACACACACGGCGACTTTAGGACCGCCGTCTCAGCAGACAATCCAATAACTTTATTAGTCCAAACTGTATTATTGAATAGTTTCATAACTCAACAAGTCAGTGTAAAACCTCAAATGCAAAAAACCGAACCTATAACATTGAATTCCTCAACCTGACCCCTTCTCCCCTGTAATTCCAGTCTAACGTGTCGCTTGGAACAACTTTTTCCATTCTAGCTCCCTGTTAAGCTCATGCTCCCCCCTGTGTCTTTAAGGTATGTCCCAGTCTCCTCTGACCTTTGGCCTCAACTCTGCATCCTCCCTTGTTGTGCCTATGCGTCTATCCCTTTTTCTGGGTTTCTCTGCCCGCACTTCCCTTTCTTGCACCTTTATCTACTCTTGAGCCCCTAAGCCCTTCTCTCCTCCTCATCCCCTCCTCTCTATGTGGCTAGCTCACTCGTTCCCCCCCTCGCCTCTCTGATCTCACCTATCCTTCCCCTGCTAGCACCTTAACCTCTAACTCTTCCCCCCCTCTCTACTCCCTCCGCCCTCTACTCCTCACCTTCTCTCTGAATGAAGCCCCCTTCTTTCTGTAACCTGGCCTACGCTTCTCTGACCGCTATCATGTGGGTTCTCCTATCTTAACTCCTGTGCGTGAGCATCTCCTGCCGCTTCCGCAAGTGTGGCTGGGGTCGCCCTCCGATTCCTGCTGCTGCCCGTTACTGTAGTCGTCTCTTGCTGCATCACTTCTGCTTTCTTTCTTTGGCTCCCGCCCCTTCCGGCTCATCCGTGGCAGCCGCCATCTTGGATGTGGCACCGCGTTCCTGTTCTTCTCGCGAGATGTGGTATCTCCTCCCTTCCGACGTCATCCGATTCCGCCTCCTTCGCAGTTGGACTCCGGAGCTGCTCCAAGATGGCCGCTAGTCTCTGTCTGCTGCCATCGGGGATCAAGGTAAGTGGTGCAGAATTGGATTTGGGCCTGGGCGCTTCTGGGCATTGCTAGGGAAGTCATGAGGGGTGTAGCTGACAGGGAGAACTTAGTGGGACCTCAGCTGGTGGCTTGATCGAGCAGGGAGGGGGGGGGTCAACTATAACTGATATTGAACAGAGTGCCTCTGACAGTCCATTTAACGAGGGCTGCGGGCTTGTTTGTTCTTGTCCGATCTACCTGTCTCCCGCCATGTTGGGTCTGGAGCTGAGCTGTTTCCTGCCATTTCTTCCGTGATCTTCTCTTGCAGGCCCAGTTTAGTGAGAAAGGCCCCTCCATCTTCTGCCTTCCTTATCGTTGTGGATGCCCCGTTCCTGGACACCAGGAGGCCAAATGGAAAAATCCATCTGTATTTAACTCCTTCATCCCTGAGGATTTTAGTGATTGGGGTAAGTTGCTTCCTTTTCAGCAGAGTGGTGGGGGAAATATCCTGGAATACCTGGATCTTATGTGACTCAAATGAAGGATTATTACGAGTCATTTGGCAAAATAGTTCTTTTATTTTGAAGTAGTGAAAGCGGGCAATAATGTCTCTCGGGGGGTCTCCCGGCTGCGGCCTGGATCTAAGGGCCCTGTGGCAGCGATCTAATTGCAGCTCCTGGGTCGCCTTATCTGGCATAAGCTGGGTCAGCCACCGGCCCACGAAGTCCTCCGGATCGGGTTCTTCTTCTGAGACCCCTCTTATCCTTACGTTGTTGCGTCGCTCCCGGTTCTCTGAATCCTGCTGTTTGTCCAGGAGGTCGCGGATGGTGTCCTTGACTTGGGACAGTTGTTTGTCTGTTTTGTGGAGGGACTTGATGGTTGAGTCCAGCTTCCTTTCCAGGGAGTCTGTCCTGGCTCCGATGCTGCCAATGTCTGCTCTTAAGGCTGCCACTTCAGATTGTAAGCATTTTTTAATGTCCGCGCAAAACTCCTGCATGTCCCTCCTCCGCATAATTTGATTGCCGCGATCGTTGTCCTCTTCTTCATCTGAGTCAGATCCGCTTGGCGGGGGGCCCTCATGGCATTTGGCGCGCGCCTGATCCCCCTTTCCAAAATAGTCTGTCAATACCGTGGAGGGTCGCTTTGAGCGTGTCCCCTTCGACATCCTGGGGGTGTACGGGAGCT
Organism: Ascaphus truei; assembly: GCF_040206685.1. NCBI lineage: Eukaryota > Metazoa > Chordata > Amphibia > Anura > Ascaphidae > Ascaphus > Ascaphus truei. The sequence continues at coordinate 38,048,542 of NC_134485.1, read as the reverse complement.
CTGTGATCGGTTTTGGTCAAAATCGATTAGGTTTTAGCGCATTTAATATTTATATATTGTCGGCTGAGAACGGAGCTGTGAACTTAAGCGTCCATTCAGTCCGTTGTCGCGCATGCGCAGCGACATATATATTTTTTTAATGCATACAGTATCCATATAATATACATCTTTATGCTTATTGCAGTCAATTTTTGTGCTTCAAAAAAAGGGTAATTTTTTTGGACGCAGATTAAGAAATTTCAAGTTAGTACAAAGTTGAACTTTGAAGACCAGTATTTTACCAGTAAACATCATCCTATTTTCTTTATGCCAGCTTGCAATTACCTGTCTAGGGAAATGATCAGTGTTCACCAAGATAGAGAACATAATACCTAAAATCCCAAAATTATTTATACCTACACAAGCTGTTTTCTTTTAGTTTGCAAAGGCATTTATCCATACATATTTGCTATGAGTTATGTACTGTACTCATGTGAGCCTTATGTGAACCTGACAAAAAATACAGTATCTACAAAACAGGGAACCTGCACTAGAGAAGGAATTTTCTATTTCCATTAGATGTTGGGAAGCTGCAACATTTATTATTTGTCTTCTGTTAATTTGTATTCTTATGATGCTCCCCTAGCTAAATTGTTTTGAGCATCATTGGGTCATATTTCTGGCAATTCTTGATAAGACTACTTGCTACAAAGTACTATTTTACAACAAATATTAATACAGTTTGGTGAAGGTGCATTACAAAATGCCAAGAACGATGATTTACAGTACCATTTTTAAGTAGAATTCAGCAAGGCACCTAATAGTGATCTTAAATCACTTCACATTATCTTTATGAGAAGCAATTCTTAACTTTAGACCAAGCAAGATGCTCATTCCGTAAAAACATATCTCCAACTGAGACATACAGAAAAATACCCAGGAAAAATAAAAACCTAAAAAAACAAGTTTTTTAACCAGATATCAGTCTTTAATTAAAATGTGTTAATCAACTCAGGTAAATTTATTTCAGGTACATTTTCTTTTTTCGTGAGAAAGCATGGATACTGTTGCAGCCAGTCTCATTGGGGCCTATTCAAAAAGCAGTGATAAGTGGTTTAGTGGGTGATAAATGGCTTTATAGCGTGATACTGCATGATCTGCTCTTCACAAAGCAGTGATAACAGTGCAGTGTCATGCTAGAAAGGCTTTTTATCACCCCTAAACAGTCAGAGACAAAAAAAGTTGTGTGATAGGCCATAAAAAGGAATACTCAATGGTTTTTGCCCGTAACTGATATTCACAAAGCAGTGATAAGTTTATTGTACTATATAAGCTCGCCATCTTTTTTCACCACCTAAAGGCTGGCGCAAAAGAGATTGAGACATGCGTGAAATCATGTTTTTTTTCAGCACTGGTATCAATCCTGAGGCCAGCGGGGGTCCGGGTGATCCCCGCATGTGTCCAGAGGCCCCTTTGGGATCCTCAGATGGTCCCTGTGGATGGACAAAGGGCCCCACGAGGTCCAGGGTTCCTAAGGTGGTTCCTGCGGGTATCCAGAGGCCCCATGAGGATCCTCGGGTGGTTCCTTTAGGTGTCTGGGGGGCCCACAGTGGTCTGGGCAACCTCAGGTGATCCCTGCTGGTGTCCAGATAACCAATGGGTGTCCAGTGGACTTCAAGTTATTCCCGTGGGTGTCTGGGGGGCCCACAGGGGTCTGGGTGTCTTCAGGTGGTTCCTACAGGTGTTCATGGGGTCCACGGGTTATTCCCACATGTTTCTGGAGGCCCAATGGGGGTCCAGTGGTCCTCGGGTGGTTCCCACAGGTGTCCGGTGTCCCCACGTGTGTCCGGGGGTCCTCGGATGGTTCAAGAGGATGTCCGGGGTCCCCGCTGGCCTGCAATACAAAAAAATGTGCAATATACTAATATAAATACACCCCCCCCCAATGCATACAGTACAGTAATGGGCAAAATTACTATAATCCAGATATGGATAATAGTGCATTTGCCCATTTAAAATAAAACATAAATCACCAGCATAAAGTAAATACAACTTGCATTTACCCCTGCCATGATGAATGTCGTCCTCATCCTCATCATCATCTTTATCATTTTGTTCTTAATAAATGAACTCGTCACATACAGTATTATGCTATGGAGCTGGCACTACTTTATATATATATATATATATATATATATATATATATATATATATATATATATATATACACTAGTCCATGAAACAGCTTTTGAGTCAATTGTCCAATTACTTTTGGTCCCTTGAAAAAAAGGGGGTTACATATTAAGGAGATGCAATTCCTAAACCTTTCCTCCAATTTGGATGTGAATACCCTCAAATTAAAGCTGATAGACTGCACTTTAAAACCATATCATTATTTAACTGTAACTTGAATTTTTTTTTGGTACACAGCCGAAATAACAAAACTTATATCAGTGTCCAATTATTTCCAGACCTAACTGTATATATTAAAAAAATTAAATTTTCTATAATGATAATAATATGAATAAAAAATAAAATTTTCTTTATATATATATATATATATATATATATATATATATATATATATATATATATATATAAAGACAATTTAATTTTTTTAATATATACAGTTAGGTCTGGAAATAATTGAACACTGATATAAGTTTTGTTATTTCGGCTGTGTACCAAAAATAAATTCAAGTTACAGTTAAATAATGATATGGTTTTAAAGTGCAGTCTATCAGCTTTAATTTGAGGGTATTCACATCCAAATTGGAGGAAAGGTTTAGGAATGGCATCTCCTTAATATGTAACCCCCTTTTTTTCAAGGGACCAAAAGTAATTGGACAATTGACTCAAAAGCTGTTTCATGGACTAGTGTGGACTATTCCTTCATTATTTCATCTTCAGTTAAGCAGGTAAAAAGTCTGGAGTTGATTCCAGGTGTGGCATTCACATTTGGAAGCTGTTGCTGTCAACCCACAACATGCGATCAAATGAGCTCTCAATGCAAGTGAAACAGGGCCTCCTTAGGCTGAAAAAAAAAAAGAAAATCCATCAGAGAGATAGCAGGATCTTTAGGAGAGGCCAAATCAATAGTTTGGTACATTCTGAGAAAAAAAGAACGCACGGGTGAGCTCTGCAACACAAAAAGGCCTGGACGTTCACGGAAGACAACAGTGGTGGATGATCGTAGGATCCTTTCCATGGTAAAGAAAAACCCCTTCACAACATCCAGCCAAGTGAAGAACACTCTCCAGGAGGTAAGCATATCATTATCAAAGTCTACCATAAAGAGAAGATGTCACAAGATTCAAATACAGAGGGTTCACCACAAGTTGCAAACCATTCATAAGCCTCAAGAATAGAACGGCCAGATTAGACTTTGCCAAACAATATCTATAAAAAGCCAGCCCAGTTCATGAACAGCATTCTTTGGACAGATGAAACTAAGGTCAACCTGTACCAGAATGATGGGAAGAAAAAAGTATGGAGAAGGCTTGGAACGGCTCATGATCTGAAACATATCACATAATCTGTCAAACATGGTGGAGGCAGTGTGATGGCATGGACATGCATGGTTTACAATGGCACTGGGTCACTAGTGTTTATTGATGATGTGACAGAAGACAGAAGCAGCCGGATACATTCTGAAGTGTATAGGGATATATTGTCTGCTCAGATTCAGCCAAATTCAGTGAAGTTGATTGGATAGTGCTTAACTTTACAGATCGACAATGACCCAAAACATACTGCGAAAGCAACCCAGGAGTTTTTAAGGCAAAGAAGTGAAATATTCTGCAATGGCCGAGTCAATCACCTGATCTCAACCCGATCGAGCATGCATTTCACTTGCTGAAGACAAAACTTAAGGCAGAAAGACCCACGAACAAACAACAACTGAAGATAGCTGCAGTAAATGCCTGGCAAACCATCACAAAGGAGGAAACACAGCGTTTGGTGATGTCCCTGCATTCCAGACTTCAAGCAATCATTGCCTGCAAAGGATTCTCGATAAAGTATTAAAAATTAACATTTTATTTATGATTGTGTTAATTTGTCCAATTACATTCGAGCCCCTGATGTAAGGGGACTGTGTATGAAAATGGCTGCAATTCCTAAACATTTCATACGATATTTTTGTTCAACCCCTTGAATTAAAGCTGAAAGTCTGCACTTCTATTGCATCTCAGTTGTTTCATTTCAAATCCATTGTGGTGGCATACAGAGCCAAAATTATGAAAATTGTGTCAGTGTCCAATTATTTCCGGACCTAACTGTATATAAAACCACTAATACTTAAATAGGTGGTAGTCTTCTTAAAAATTAAATTTATTATAAAACTTCCTTACGTACAAAAATAAAAAACATCAATGGTTAGTTGAGAGAGGATTACACTGAATAATATAGTTGGAATAAGTGTCCCAATTTGTATCCAAGCCTTTAAAAAGACTTTGAACAACCTGTTAAATCCGTGGGAAAAGTTCCTATAGCATATGGTATAGCTCACACATAAAATACAATCGAAGTGCGTCTCCTTACCCTCCTTGATGTTCATCTGGGTGGTGGGAAATGAGATATTATGAACTTCTTGTCATCTGCATTGATGTTTTTTATTTTTGTACTTAAGGAAGCTTTATAATACATTTTATTTTAAGAAGACTACACCTATTTAAGTATTACTGGTTATATTACCTACAGAATTCCATTTACAGTGAAGCAATAACAGTCTCACTGAATGCAGCTACAATTTTTTCCCATTTGGATATAGTGATAATTTGTTTCAGGATCCCCTTCAACTAAAGTGCCTCATAATTTTTCAATATAGTGTGGATTTATAATTTTTTCACATTCCTGTTTCTTTCCCAATTGCGCCTAGGTTATCTTCACCAGTATATATATATTTGTGGGTAGTAAGGGCTACTGCTTACCTCACCTTATCATGCTTTCATTTTATTTCCATTATTTTTTTTAAATAGGAAATATTTTTTATATATATATATATATATATATATATATATATATATATTTATATATATATATATATATTAGCTGATATACCCGGCGTTGCCCGGGCGTGGAAGGGCAGGGGGCATGGAGTGGAAGGGCGGGGGGGGAGGGGAGTGGAAGGACGGGGTGGGAGGGGCGTGGAAGGGCGGGGGGCACCAAGGGGCGTGGAGGGCAAAGGTCGGGGTAGCAAAGGGCAGGGAGGGGCAAAGGCAGGGAGGGGCGGGGGGAAAAGGGCAGGGAGGGGCTGGGGGGCAAAAGGCAGGGAGGGGTGGGGGGGCAAAGGGCAGGGATGGGCGGGGGGGCAAAGGGCAGGGAGGGGCACGGAGGCATCACAGGCACCCACTGACACGGGGGCATCACAGGCACCCACTGACACGGTGGCATCACAGGCACCCACTGACACGGGGGCATCACAGGCACCCACTGACACGGGGGCATCACAGCCACAGGCTTCACCCACTGACACAGGGAAGTTCACAGCCACAGGCTGCACCTTGTCCGACAGACAGAGCTGCACCCACTACCAGGCTAAGGACAGACACACTCACGTCCTGTACAAAGGCCGTGGCACTTACACACCCCCTGCACACCGGCTGCGGGTGGCACTGACCTGCCGGTAGCTGCTTTCCGTGGGGTTGAAGTCGCTGCCCCCGGGCCACAGGGAGAGCAGCAGGTGTGGGAACCCATGCAGCCAGTACACCCACCAGGGAGGCAGGTATTCCACGTGAGACATCCTCCCACCCGCGGCGGGCGGGTCACAGTGCGGAGAGTGCGGGGAGCGGACACACCGTCATCCCGGGGAGGAGGAGAGCGTGGGGGCGCGCGGCGCGTGCACACAATTGAGAGCCGTGGTGAGGTGAGAGTCCCCCGCTGTGTCCCGGGCGCTCGCTCCGCTCCCCCACTGACTGTAGCAGCGCCAGAGGGGTGGGGGGAGGAAAAAGCACGGGAAACCGGGAGACCTGCGGAGAGGAGGAGGTGCGTGCGGGTCCCGATGAGCGCCGCGCACTGCGGCTGTGATGAGTTGGATTTCAGGCTGATGTTCGCGGAGGAAGCGGCGGAGCCTCCGGGACCGGCGGGTAAGAGGTGTGTGTGTGTGTGTGCGTTGGACCTTTGGCCCGTCACTCCGCCTCAGGCCAATGAGAGGTGTGCGGGGGCGGGCGGTCCAACGGACCAATCAGATTGCCGCAAGGGACAGTGCAGACAGGGACACATACAATGCTTTCAGAAATATATAGTAAGATATATGTATATAGTCAATACGTTACCGCACATAGACGAATATCAGAGGCAGCACTCCAGATGGTTATCAAAAATAATGTATTTATTCAACAAGACATCATTCCAACGTTTCGGTCCGCAAACGGGATCTTTGTCAAGGTGATAACTTCATCACCTTGACAAAGGTCCCATTTGCAGACCGAAACGTTGGAATGATGTCTTGTTGAATAAATACATTATGTTTGATAACCATCTGGAGTGCTGCCTCTGATATTCGTCTACGTGCGGTATCGTATTGCCTATCTTTCTGTACAGGATTTGCACCAACTTTTTTAGCCATTTAGACGGAGTGCCTAGGGTTCTTTTTTCTTTTTTATATATGTATATATATATATATTATATATATATATATATATATATATATATATATATATATATATATATATATAAATATATATATATATATATATATATATATATATAAAATATTAAATATATATATATAATATATATATATATATATATATATTATATATTATATATTAAATATTAAATATATATATATATATTTAAAAAAAATATTATATTATATTCATATATTATATTAATATTATATTTATATTCATATATTATATTCATATATATATATATATATATATATATATTAAAAACAGGCGGAAGCCTGAAAGATCCAATATCGTGCTTTTAGTTCTCTTTGTTAACCCTAGAAGACTGTGTCATAAAGAGCCCAGACAGACGGCAGCACTACGTAAAGGAGCCATTTGTCATATATTATATATATAGTATTTTATATTATCTAATATATTATATTTTATATTATATATAATATATCTACATACACATACACCATAGCGGGCTAAATCAATGTGCTCCTATTCACAACGACAGAGGATGAGACACACACTCAATATCAATGGTAATAGAGGTGGGGTACTTAGCTGCCGGTGCGCTGGTCCTGGGGATCTCCTGTAGTCCCAAATGTTCCAGTACAAAGAAGAAGAAGCAGGCACACGGTCTTACTCAAAAGGAGGTTTAATATGCCATAAAGTCCAACGTTTCGGCAGTCAAATACAGCCTTCACCTTGAGAAAGGCTGTATTTGACTGCCGAAAGGTTGGACTTTATGGCATATTAAACCTCCTTTTGAGTAAGACCGTGTGCCTGCATCTTCTTCTTTCTCCTATTCACAACCCCAGCAAAGATTGTGAGGGTAGAAAATATTATATGAATATATGTTTATCCATTATTCCGAGAGTTATCCAACTCAGCAATGCAAACAGATATTGTACAGTAAAGATGGCGCCTGTATCCGGGAACACACCCTGAGATTATCCTGTAATGAAGACATCCGGCTGATGAAAGATGTACAAACAACTGGCTTATCAGCACGAGCTGACTCACGAGCTGATCACGCACCCATGCACGAAGGAATGTACACCAATGAGAGACGAAAGAGTGTCCCGGATCAAGATATAAACGGCTTAAGCCCAACCCCTGCCTCGCCCCATTGCTATGCTATATAAACTATGTGAGCTGAATAATAAAGCAGCAGTTCCTGTGTTACCCCCGGGATAACGCATGTACTGAGATAGAAGCTGAACCTTGTGTCAGAGTCTTTCTTAGTGAGCTAGCGCATGCATGACTGAATTTGGAGCAAGTGACTGAAGAGAGAGACCCTGATATAGTGAGATTCACGACCTCATTATTTGGCGCCCAACGTGGAAGGGGGGAGCAGCGTGACTCCGGCTCACCACGAGAGACTGACCTGTCGCTGATTTTGCTGCAGAGACCGTGACACACCGAACCGAGGACTGATCACCCTCATTGTCAAGGTAAGCTCTTGCATACAATTTGTGTGTTATCTTGCCTGTGACAAGTCGGTGGGTTGCTGCCTAGGTAGTATAATCTGTTTAGGTCTTTCACTCACGTTGATGTGATACAACGGTGTGATCTTTAGAGTCACGCTCTGTTTAGAACTGTTAAAAATATCATACTCTTCAGTTGCTTGTGGTCACCTATAAGTTGCTAAATTGTACGAATGTTTGCATGTTATATATGCTAGTCAGTGCCGCAAGTGGGAGCCCGAAGTGGAGTGGGATTTTTGTCGGCTGACTGGAGGTCGTATATGTATGTGTATTAATGCATTAGTGTTGGGAATTTAGGTGACCGAGTGGGTATTAATGGGAAATAGACTGCGGGTTGTCTGATTGTTTTTCTGACTAGTAATTGCAAAATCCCTGAATGAGAGTGCAGGCTGTCAGCCCGAGATAAGGGAACAGGACAGGCACTGATGATCTGAGGGCGGTAACCTGGAAAAGTGGTTCCCTCGAGACGGCGAAGTAGTACTCTGTCTCCGGTACCGGGTGTCTGGGGTCAGGGACCCAACGTCTGAGGGCGGTAACCAAGCAGTGGTTCCCTCGAGACGGTGACACAGGACCGGCCACGAGATATTAGTGGGACGAACAGAGAATTCAGAGATGTTGCACTTATTTAAGAAAAAACATGTGTTGCCCACAGGGGCACAGACAGCACTAGATTTAGTCCGCACTCGAGAAGGAAAGAAATATACCAAACATGCTACTAATCTATATAAACTGGCTGGAGTCCCGCCTACGGGAAGATTACAACCCAGCATATGGTCTAAAATGATAACCGAATCCCGGGGAATGCTGGAAGACAAAGGTCTTTTAGAGGTAGCACAGGCTCATCTCCGAGTAGCGGGAAAATTGTGTGATGAAGGTTATGAAGAAGTACGGGGGGAGGGTGGAGCAGAAAATACTGATCCCCTATATGGATATATGAAGCTTGTTAAAACTGAGGAAACCCCATATCCGCCGCCATACCAAGATGGCGCCCGCCCTAGTCCAAAGGGGTGGGTCTGTCACCATTGTGGTATGCAAAACCCGGAATGGCGGAGTTTCTGCTATAATTGTGGTGTGCCCCGTCCCGGCCCACCGCCCATCTTATCCGAGAAGTCCGCCCCTTCCTCTCCCGCCCAGACGCTCCCTCCCGCCCCTCTATATCCTATCCTCACCCCTTCCGGTTCCTTTTACCAAGGCCCGGATACAGGAAAAGGACCTAGTGACACGCAAGGCCCTAAGCCTGCTGGAACGCAAGGCCCGATGGTCAGTGAAACGCATGACGCTATGTCTACACTACAAGTACTTTTTCCCTTCACCTCGCTTCAAGAATTTCTCACTTCCCCAGAAGCCATCGCTGCGCGTCAACAAAGGCGACAGGCAATACGACCTGATAGTAGGTCGGAGTCCGAAACATCAAATCTAGCGGACTTTGACGACCCTTTATATCCAGGCCCTAATCCACCACCCACCTCTACGCCCAGGGCTCCGCCGCTCATAATCAATCCCACGCCAGTAGTTCCTATCAGACCACCTCTTTCTGACACACTTCCCCGGGCACCGGAACAGTGGCTTCCGGCACTATCCAAACCGTTTGTCACACGACAGGGCAAGCAAGTTATTGTCACTGTAGGAACTGGGGACATAACCACAGCGGTGGTAGATGTAATAGTTAACCCTGCTAACTCCCAACTCCAACACGGGAGTGGACTGGCCCGGAGTATCTCACTTGCCGCAGGCCCCTCCATGCAGCGGGATTGCAACCTAATCATTTCACGCACAGGCCAAGTACCCCCGGGACAAATTGCTGTCACTGGCCCCGGTAACTTGCCTATAGCCCTTATAATACATGCCGTAGGTCCCCGGTATGACCCTGATTCTGCCGAAGTATGCGAATCTCAATTAAAGTCCGTCGTCTGGAATACCCTTATTCATTTGTCAGACCAGGCCTGTGTTGAGCGCGGAATCTCCTCTGTTGCTTTTCCTTTGGTATCCACGGGGTTATTTAGGTACCCACTCAAACCTGCTGTAAATACTATCATATCTACCATATTAGAATTTGTGGCCACCCAACCTACTACACTCTCAGAGATCAGAATAGTCACTGATGATCCCGATAGAATGCCAGTCCTTCAGTCAGCTTTGCAATCCAAGGGCACACTCTCAGATATAGTGCCCTCGGCCGTGCCCCCACTTCCCGGTTCCCAGATTTATCATACCCAAGGGATATCAGCTATAAAAACGGAGCCCACGGCAGAAGGCCAAACCAATAATGCGACACATAACACACCCAAGCTTGGTCTTCAGTATGTTACGTTCACCCCTACACAAGTTTCCACTCTGGTGTCTGGTCTACCTGACCCGGAGAAACAGCCTATGCCGTTCTACAGACGAATGTGCCAGATACAGAAAACCTACGGATGCACCTGGCAGGATCTACAATCTCTCACGGAGATTAAATGCACAGACAGTTTCCTGCCACTGATGGCCCCGGCATTCGACCTAAGTCAGTCACAACCTATTGATACATACTCTTCGGGACTCACTTATTGTCAACAACTCAAACTCTGGGCCCAGGAAGCACTCACAGAGTTACAGGGCTCACTCCAAGAGATTACACAACAAACGGATGAATCTGTGGAACAGTACGGCTCCAGGATCAGAATACTGTTCCACAGATTCATCCGTTTGTTGTGTAATCTCTTGGAGTGAGCCCTGTAACTCTGTGAGTGCTTCCTGGGCCCAGAGTTTGAGTTGTTGACAATAAGTGAGTCCCGAAGAGTATGTATCAATAGGTTGTGACTGACTTAGGTCGAATGCCGGGGCCATCAGTGGCAGGAAACTGTCTGTGCATTTAATCTCCGTGAGAGATTGTAGATCCTGCCAGGTGCATCCGTAGGTTTTCTGTATCTGGCACATTCGTCTGTAGAACGGCATAGGCTGTTTCTCCGGGTCAGGTAGACCAGACACCAGAGTGGAAACTTGTGTAGGGGTGAACGTAACATACTGAAGACCAAGCTTGGGTGTGTTATGTGTCGCATTATTGGTTTGGCCTTCTGCCGTGGGCTCCGTTTTTATAGCTGATATCCCTTGGGTATGATAAATCTGGGAACCGGGAAGTGGGGGCACGGCCGAGGGCACTATATCTGAGAGTGTGCCCTTGGATTGCAAAGCTGACTGAAGGACTGGCATTCTATCGGGATCATCAGTGACTATTCTGATCTCTGAGAGTGTAGTAGGTTGGGTGGCCACAAATTCTAATATGGTAGATATGATAGTATTTACAGCAGGTTTGAGTGGGTACCTAAATAACCCCGTGGATACCAAAGGAAAAGCAACAGAGGAGATTCCGCGCTCAACACAGGCCTGGTCTGACAAATGAATAAGGGTATTCCAGACGACGGACTTTAATTGAGATTCGCATACTTCGGCAGAATCAGGGTCATACCGGGGACCTACGGCATGTATTATAAGGGCTATAGGCAAGTTACCGGGGCCAGTGACAGCAATTTGTCCCGGGGGTACTTGGCCTGTGCGTGAAATGATTAGGTTGCAATCCCGCTGCATGGAGGGGCCTGCGGCAAGAGAGATACTCCGGGCCAGTCCACTCCCGTGTTGGAGTTGGGAGTTAGCAGGGTTAACTATTACATCTACCACCGCTGTGGTTATGTCCCCAGTTCCTACAGTGACAATAACTTGCTTGCCCTGTCGTGTGACAAACGGTTTGGATAGTGCCGGAAGCCACTGTTCCGGTGCCCGGGGAAGTGTGTCAGAAAGAGGTGGTCTGGTAGGAACTACTGGCGTGGGATTGATTATGAGCGGCGGAGCCCTGGGCGTAGAGGTGGGTGGTGGATTAGGGCCTGGATATAAAGGGTCGTCAAAGTCCGCTAGATTTGATGTTTCGGACTCCGACCTACTATCAGGTCGTATTGCCTGTCGCCTTTGTTGACGCGCAGCGATGGCTTCTGGGGAAGTGAGAAATTCTTGAAGCGAGGTGAAGGGAAAAAGTACTTGTAGTGTAGACATAGCGTCATGCGTTTCACTGACCATCGGGCCTTGCGTTCCAGCAGGCTTAGGGCCTTGCGTGTCACTAGGTCCTTTTCCTGTATCCGGGCCTTGGTAAAAGGAACCGGAAGGGGTGAGGATAGGATATAGAGGGGCGGGAGGGAGCGTCTGGGCGGGAGAGGAAGGGGCGGACTTCTCGGATAAGATGGGCGGTGGGCCGGGACGGGGCACACCACAATTATAGCAGAAACTCCGCCATTCCGGGTTTTGCATACCACAATGGTGACAGACCCACCCCTTTGGACTAGGGTGGGCGCCATCTTGGTATGGCGGCGGATATGGGGTTTCCTCAGTTTTAACAAGCTTCATATATCCATATAGGGGATCAGTATTTTCTGCTCCACCCTCCCCCCGTACTTCTTCATAACCTTCATCACACAATTTTCCCGCTACTCGGAGATGAGCCTGTGCTACCTCTAAAAGACCTTTGTCTTCCAGCATTCCCCGGGATTCGGTTATCATTTTAGACCATATGCTGGGTTGTAATCTTCCCGTAGGCGGGACTCCAGCCAGTTTATATAGATTAGTAGCATGTTTGGTATATTTCTTTCCTTCTCGAGTGCGGACTAAATCTAGTGCTGTCTGTGCCCCTGTGGGCAACACATGTTTTTTCTTAAATAAGTGCAACATCTCTGAATTCTCTGTTCGTCCCACTAATATCTCGTGGCCGGTCCTGCACGCTTAATAATGAGGTCGTGAATCTCACTATATCAGGGTCTCTCTCTTCAGTCACTTGCTCCAAATTCAGTCATGCATGCGCTAGCTCACTAAGAAAGACTCTGACACAAGGTTCAGCTTCTATCTCAGTACATGCGTTATCCCGGGGGTAACACAGGAACTGCTGCTTTATTATTCAGCTCACATAGTTTATATAGCATAGCAATGGGGCGAGGCAGGGGTTGGGCTTAAGCCGTTTATATCTTGATCCGGGACACTCTTTCGTCTCTCATTGGTGTACATTCCTTCGTGCATGGGTGCGTGATCAGCTCGTGAGTCAGCTCGTGCTGATAAGCCAGTTGTTTGTACATCTTTCATCAGCCGGATGTCTTCATTACAGGATAATCTCAGGGTGTGTTCCCGGATACAGGCGCCATCTTTACTGTACAATATCTGTTTGCATTGCTGAGTTGGATAACTCTCGGAATAATGGATAAACATATATTCATATAATATTTTCTACCCTCACAATCCCCCCTTGAATCTATGTTTATTCGTTCACTCCCTAGGGGATACAAGCTGTCCTACGATGTGGGGAATGGGTAAAGGATTTCTTCACTTGACTACTGGCACAATACATCCCTAACAGATGTTCATACCTTCCATCAAGACTGTCAACATCGTAGGAGTCTCTCTCCCCAGATACCTTGAACCTCACAATAGAGAATTACGCATAATATATTTCTGCCTTGGGGGGCTTCGGGTAGGCATATCCGGCTTAGCTTTAGTTTGCAAAAATGATTCCAGTTCACTTCCTGTATTCATCATTGTTTCTGCTCCGACCACTTTATACATTAGTTTCCGATAAAGAGGAATGACACAGCAAAGCACAAGGATAGCAAAGACAAATAAACATAACAAAATCAGTCCAATAGTCGTGAGAATTGACTTCCAACCTCCAGTCCAATCTGCCAGCCAGTTGGCCCAGCTGGTATCCACCCCTGAATTCCTCTTAACTTCTGCCGCTAGATCCCTGATCTGGTTGAGTGCTTTAACCGTCTTTCCATCTATCACAGAGTTTTCTGGGATAAACGTGCAACATTCTTCTCCAAACATTGAACATACCCCCCCTTTCTCTGCTAAAAGCATATCCAAGGCCATTCGATTCTGAAGAGTCATTCGGGTATTTGGCCCTAGTTCCTCAATTATACCTTGGAAAGCGTCCCTACTATAATTGATAAATCTCTGTTGGTTGTAATACAGATAATTGATCCAATCAACATTTTTATTAATTTGTACTTGGGGAACCATTGATGCGAATCCAGCAAAAATTTGGTCTTGGGCCTTAAATTCATCAGGGACCCCCCTTGGGACCCCTATGGCATCTCTATATACCAAATTATCACTTTGCAGGGCTGTTGCTATACTTCTTTTTGATCTTGACAGAGAGAGAGACTTCCTGAATAGGCACTGCTCTTCTGGTTCCCATGGGAGTATTCTGAAAGGCATAACTACCTTAACTAATGCACACTGTCCTTGCCACATTTGGGGTAGAATATTTCGGAGTTTACCATTTCCGCATAACCAATATATATCAAGCATATGGCCAGTGTGATCCTGGAGGTCGGCAGAAGGGATAGACGAGTTAGAAACGCAAAACCCTGGGTTAAATCTTCCTAAGTTTGTTCCCGTATCGTTATTTGCTATAAAGCATGTATAATTTCCGTTATGTACTATAACTTCCCTAGGGGGTTTAACGCTGGTTTCCAGGGATACCAGTGGTCTTAACTCTGGACAGTCAGTAGAGTTCTTACCTCTTAATAGAGTAATCAGGCATTCTGTTTCATTGTCGGAGAGAAACAGGGGAACCGTAGTTAAATGAGCATTAGCGGCTGCACAGGCTATACAGCTGACATTCTGCCCAGAACTTTTAACCGTATATTTTACCCATTCTAGCCACAGATTCTTCCTAACATCTGTCTGTGTTTCTATTCGGAATACATCTTCCCATGTCAAGCCCGGAATAGGTAATACCTCTTGAATTCGGGCATCTAATTTTTCTTTATTAGTGGGTTGGGAGGTTGGTGACACGGGTCTATTTTTGATATCTTTGAGCTCCACTTGTCCCAATTTTTTGGTGAGAGAACCCCCGTACATGCCAAGCACATATTTTCCCATATCTCCCTCGGAAGGATTTTCCAGTTGTAAATAAAAGGGTAGACAACCTTGTCGTACTTTACCTTTGCATTTGGTAGTACCCCAAACTCCTTTAGTGAGGGTTAGACGGGTGAGGAGAGATTTGCCATTCTCATCCTTTCTATCTAGTCCCCCCTTTGGCTTATACGCCCAATCATTTCCTGTGTTCCATCCTACATTTGACCAGGAGGAGCACCATTCATTCCCTGTACTGGTGACACACAGATATATTTGGGCCTGCTTATGTATAGGGGATCTTGAATCATATGAGGGATCATAATAGTAGTTAATAGGTTTAAGGGACCAGGGCTGTGCGGACAAGAGAGAGTCCTCATAAATACCACAATTTGCGACATTACAAAAATCTGCGGTGAATGTTTGTAGAGGCAGGGAAGTGTTTACCCAGAAGGTTACTGGGGCAGTTTCAACAGTACTTAAGAGCACCATAGTGAAAAGGATATACATCATGGAGCTTCAACGGGAGATTTCTTGCAGTGAGAGGCGTGGATCCAGGGTCCTTTCCCTTCAAGCTTCACTGCCGTAGGTGTTATCAGCAGGACTCGATATGGACCTTCAAATCTGGGCTCCAAACAATCGGGTCTCACGTGTTTCTTCAGATACACGCTATCCCCAGGTTGGAAGGGGTGTACTGTGTCTCCTGTGGACTCTGGAAGAGAAGCAGATACTACAGAACGAGAGTTAGACAATTCTTGCGCAAGTGAAATCACAAATTGTACTACCTTGTCCTGACCTTTTTGTAATTCCTGACTGTCTATCTCTGGTATTCTGGGAGGGGACCCAAATAGGACTTCATATGGGGTAAGCCCATGCTTGGCCTGGGGCGTGTGTCTGACATGATATAACGCTATAGGCAATAGATCTGGCCAGGGGAGGGGGTGATCTTGACTCATCTTAAGTAGTTTGGTTTTCAGTGTGCCGTTCATCCTTTCCACCTTTCCCGAACTTTGTGGGTGATAGGGAGTGTGGAGTCCTTGATGAGATCCCAACATAAACCATAGTTCCCCAAAAATAGAGGCTGTGAACGCCGGTCCTTGGTCACTTTCGATCACTTCAGGTATACCAAACCTGCATGCTATTTCGATAAGCATTTTCTTCGCTGTCACCTTTGCCGTCATATTCTTGACTGGGTAAGCTTCGGGCCATCCTGAAAACATATCCACTACTACCAATACATACTCGTATCCCCCGGCCGGGGGCATGTGAATATGGTCCACTTGGATTCTCTGCCATGGGTAGTCGGGCTTGGCTAAATGCTGGGTGGGTACGGTCTGTGTGCTGCTGGGATTACAGGTTTGACAAACCTGACAGGCTCGGTTGTATGCGGCCAATGTGGTACTGATCCCAGGAGCATAGTAGAACTTCCTTACATATGCGAGGGCTTGATTCTTTCCTCGGTGTGTGGCTCCATGTGCCCATGTTGCTACGGCTGGATACATTCTTCTTGGAAGACAGTACACATTATCCTTTTTCCACAGACCAGTTTTCTTTTCCACGGTCGCCCCATCTTTCCTCCACTGCTTCTTTTCTTCTGATAATACTTTTGCCTGTTCCTGTTGTAGTTTAACAACTGGAGGTCGTGCTGTATTAATTTCGGGAAACTCTTCAGCCTCGATTTGTGCCTCTGTTTCCTCCCGTTGTTTCTTTTCTTGTGCCCGCGTGCTTACCATTGCTACTTCCATGTCTTCCATGGCTAGCCATCTCTCTGACACAGATCCCAAGGCAGCTTGTTTGGCGGCTTGGTCAGCTAATTGATTTCCTTTTGTTTCCGTGCTGTCCACTTTTCCATGTGCCTTGACCTTGAGAACCGCTACCTGGATAGGTAGCCCCATAGCATGCATAAGTCCTTGGATAAGGGTGGCATGCTTCACCGGTGTTCCTGAGGAGGTTATGAATCCTCTATTTCTCCAGATAGTACCAAAATCATGGGCAATGCCAAAAGCATATCGTGAGTCTGTTCTTATATTCACCCTTTTTCCTTCTGCCATCTCCAATGCTGTTTGTAACGCAATCAATTCCGCTTCCTGGGCTGACCTGCTTGGTGGCAATGCTTCAGCGTAGAGAATCTCTTTCTCCGTGGTGACGGCAAAACCGGTATGAAATCTGCCGCTATCATCGGCATACCTTGAGCCATCTGTCCAGAGTTCTAGGTCAGCGCCTGGAATCGCAGTAGTAGACATATTCTGTGGTTCTGACGTGTCTTGCTGTAAAGTGAGTAAACAGTCATGGGGGGACACTGGTGGACTAGAAGTGTTTAATTCTTCCATTGGTTCCTCTCCCCCCTTTGGGATATGTGGCAGAAGAGTTGCTGGGTTGATAGTGGTACATCGTTGAAAAGAAACATAAGACGGAAGAAGCAATGAGCACTGAAGTCTTAAATGACGTTGATGCGAGAGATGTCGGGGTAATGTCAGCGAGAGAACAGCAGCCAAGTCATGTGGAGCTTGAATAATAACATCATGTCCGAGAGTGATGTCCGCCACTTTATCCAGCAGTACTTGGGCGGAATGGGCGGCTTTGAGACAACTCGGAGAAGTACGTGCAACCGGATCCAGCCTGCAGGAGTAGTAACCGACAGGGCGCTGTTTTTCCCGATGGGATTGTGTAAGAACTCCAGAAGCATGGCCTTCCTGCTCGGACACATATAGATTGAATGGCTTGGTATAATCTGGAAGGCCCAGTGCTGGTGCACTTGAAATGGCTTCCTTCAGAAGATTGAAACAGCGTCGATATAATTGATAGGCAACTGGGTCGGCCACATCGTCTTCCTTGGGGCCAGTTTTCAGCGCATCATATAGCGGTTGCATAAGCCTGGAAGCGTCAGGTATCCACTGTCTACAGTAGGTGATAAGTCCAAGGAATGATTGCAGTTGGCTGATTGTGGATGGATAAGAGACAGATACAATAGCTTGTTTCCTTTCATCTGTCAGATGTCTGATTCCTTGTGATATACAATGCCCCAGAAAAACGACCTTAGGGAGGCACCATTGGAGTTTTGACTTAGAGACTTTACATTGGATGGAGGACAGATGCTGCAACAGGGAGACGGAGAGTGATTCCATCTGTTGGCTGTCGATTGGGCCACATAGCAGAAGGTCATCAACATACTGGAGTAGCGTAGCTTCAGGGTGAGCTAACACCCATGGTGAAAGAGAGAGTTTCAAAGCTTGGGAAAACTGGTTAGGGCTATTCTGGGCCCCTTGGGGTATTCTTGTCCATGTCAGTTGAGCTCCTTGGAAAGTAAAAGAAAATAAAAATTGGGAGTCCACATGAAGGGGAACACTGAAAAAAGCATTGGCCAGGTCTATAACTGTGAAGAGACTGGCCTCGGGAGGGACTCCGCTGAGGAGAGTATTCGGATTGGGGACAACAGGGGTTTCCAGTATTGTTGCCGCATTGACAGCACGCAGATCTTGTACCAATCGATATTTATCAGGTTGACCTTTGACACTTTTCTTCTTGACAGGAAACAGAGGAGTATTGCAAGGTGAAGTGCAATACCTGAGCACCCCTTTCTCCAAATATGCATGAATTTGTATCTTCAGACTGGCTTCCTGTGCAGCTTTGAGAGGGTATTGCGGGATTCTTGGGTAAGGGACTCCAGGTTTCATCTGTACAACCACTGGGGGAACGGGAAGAAGCCCCACATCTTCAGGTCCCACAGACCATAAACTAGAAGAAACTTGAGGTTCAATATGGCTGGGGAAACCAGTATTTGGGTTGGATTGTTCTTGTAACAGCATCAGCGGTAAAGCTCGGATGATGCAGATATCTGGGGGGGTGTCTCCCCCTTCCGGGCGATGGAGAATAAGTTGCATGCCGCACTCATCATATAAAATATTTGCCCTTAGTCTTTGTAAAATATCGGACCCTAATAGATTTAGAGGGCAGGTGTTCGATACCAGAAATCTAGCAGCGACTTCTGAGAACGGTCCGAGAGGTACAGGAACAGTAAGGCGGCTGTTTTGCGGTTTTCCCTCTACCCCCATTGATGTCATCCAATCATCGGAAAGTTCTATAGTGGGGGGGAGCAATTTTTTGGATATAACGGACGTGGACGCCCCTGAGTCCACCAGGAAATCCATAGGGACCTCTGCTACTGTGAGAGTGACTTTCCCACAAACAGCAGTTTGCCCCACTGCTGCCATGGCGGTCCCAGGTTGTCCCCCCTTTCAGGACCGGGGTGGAGGTCCCTCAGGTAGTTGGTCTGGTCTGGGCTTCCTACATTCTCTCCTAACATGTCCAACTATTCCACAGTTCCAGCAGGTTGGTCCACCTTGGCTGCGGCCTCCTCCGTTTTGTCTCCGGTCTTGCCGAGGCCCATTGTTTGGGTAGTATCCTTGTTGGGGGGTGTGCTGTGGATAATAGGGAGTGTAGGCCGGGGCAGGGGCAGGGTAGGGGTATGGCTGTGGGTAAGGAGGGAAAGGAGGGGGCGGGTACGGATTATTACTGGGGGGTTGGAAAGGGGCGGGGGCAGACGGTGGAGGGAAAGAAGCGGGAGCGGGAGGTGAGGTATTAAGGGAGGGACATAAAACTGCATCTGTGCATTCATTTTCTTGCATCATTAGAGCAAGTGCTTTCTTTTTCCCTTTGTCTTTCAGTTCCTTTGCTTGTGACCGGGCAAAACCTTTAGCTACTAATATAGCGTCTTGTAATGTTCCCCCAATACAATCTGGGCGTATTGACATAATCTTGTCTTTCAGCTGTTCATTGAGTCCATCTATAAAAGCCTTAGTCAGGATCATACGGTGAGCCTTGGCTTGAGTGGCAAAGCCAAGATCTTCGAACAGTATTCTGATCCTGGAGCCGTACTGTTCCACAGATTCATCCGTTTGTTGTGTAATCTCTTGGAGTGAGCCCTGTAACTCTGTGAGTGCTTCCTGGGCCCAGAGTTTGAGTTGTTGACAATAAGTGAGTCCCGAAGAGTATGTATCAATAGGTTGTGACTGACTTAGGTCGAATGCCGGGGCCATCAGTGGCAGGAAACTGTCTGTGCATTTAATCTCCGTGAGAGATTGTAGATCCTGCCAGGTGCATCCGTAGGTTGCAGGTTGGACTTTATGGCATATTAAACCTCCTTTTGAGTAAGACCGTGTGCCTGCATCTTCTTCTTTCTCCTATTCACAACCCCAGCAAAGATGAAGGCCATCCTCATCTTCCTCAGTGGTCAGTAACCCTTTTAGTACCTTAGCAGGTAGTGAACACTATGATAAATAAGGGTTTAACCCTCCTGCTACCCCAGTGAATGCCTAACCACCATCACTATGGGCAACTACCCCCTTTACCCACCCCCTCTTCCTCGACCACACACAGTTATGGCAATAGCCCTATTAGCCAGATCTGGCAAATAACACTTTTACCCATTTTTGAAGCTTAAAAAATACACATTACAAAGTACATTAAAATACAGTATACATTACAATAAAATTAAATAGCCATCAAATCCATTTATTGATACTGTGGTTATCTATGCCCTCAAAGGGGACACAGATAGAACATTGTCAATATATGGGCACCCTACAACCCCCATATGCTGGGGGAGTAGTTGGGGGAAAGGGGGTGGGTAATGGGGGGAGTAGGGTGTCCATTGATTGCCAATGTGAGTGTCTGTGCCTTAGATAACCACAGTGACAATCAATGGATTAATTATTATGAGAAATTGAAGTACAATAAGAAAGTGAGCTTGTGAGTTAGTACTTCAAATCATATAAATGATAAAGACAGTTGTCCATATTTACTAAAGAGTAAAGTAGTGTTCTGCCATAAGGCACTGTTGATGCTGGAAAACATTTCAGCCAATTCAAAAAAATGAACTGTAAGATGTCTTTCCATGCCAAAAGGTGTCTCATAGTCGAATACTATTTATTAGGTATGCTCCTCTATCCCAGAGGAGGGTAACATGCTTTGTACAGGTATGAGCACTCAATGAGAAATAGCACTCAAACTATGTATGCTATGATAGTGGTGCTATCCATCAGCTGGTTTAGCTCACACGTCTAGAGCTGTTGTCCTGAATAATAGGGGTTGTATGGGTTCAACGTCTGATCCTGTTGAGTCTTACACCATACCCTATTCCTCATAAGGTGCCTTAGACTTGTCAACCTAATAACACTTTGTGCTCTGTGGGAAGCCAGATGAATAACTTCCTACAGTTTGCAGAGTTATATTTATTTTAAACTAAAGTACTGTAGTTCAATTCATTATGTGTCATGCACCTTAGTTATGCCCCTTTTTCAGCATAGGCATGTCTCTCTAATTTTTTGGGAGTTACATTTTTTTATACTACTGGCAAGCCTTGTTTAATTTGAAGCTGCCCTTTTTGAGACTGATTCGCAGACCAAAGGAACTAGCATACCCAAATTGGCCCCAAAAAATGTCCCATCTTTAAAAAAGCAAAGGGGAAGTGAAACACACATGACCATATCCTAAAAATATTTTTTTTCTTTTTGTAGTTTTAAAAAAATATATATTTTAAATATAAATTCTTAATTGTTGTATATATTTTTTTTTATATGTATGATGTATATTTTGTATAGTTTTTCTTTCATATCATTATGGAGTATACAATTAAATTACTTGGATGGGATGATTTATTATTGGATTTTTTTATTATGAATTCATTTTGGTAATGTATACATATATTTATAGCTTTACTATATATGTGTCACATGAAAATAATTTTTAACATACACAATATGAATATTCATATGTGAACTATTGAACTTGGTGGGATGTTAGGGATTTTTTGTAATAATAACTGGATTTCACTTGTTCGTATTTGGGTTTATTTATTATGGTATAATACGTTTATATGCCCTCCACTCTAGTTCCTTGCATTCCAGCAGCCGTTTGATTGGAGCACATGATGTAATATGATGACTTGATATTGTGTACAGATACCAGAGGACTCATCTGAAGAATCTATGGGAGAATTGGTGTAATTTCCGGTCCACAAAACCTCAAAACTATCTATATACTGCATTTGCCCTTTTGTATTCTTTTTTTCTTACTAAAAATGAAAAAATTTATTTATTTATGGTTTATGGAGGAATTTTTTTAGTGCTTTGATGGTGTTCTCAGCTTTTTATTTTTGATTACTATAATGTACTTCAGTAGGACACATTATCCCCCTCCATCTTAAGCAAGTAATTTCCCACCACTTAAGAAATTGCCTTTGCAACTTTCCCCTTTAGCTTAATCAACATGTGCACAGCTAAGTGCTGTGTACAGGCCTGAAAAATATGTATATAAAGAAAATAGTTTTAAACCTTCATGCACCTACTGAAATCCTGTGAGACTCATTCCCAATTTTCTCTAAAGCTTTTCTTTTTTAACGGGTAACTGTTAGAGAGGAAGGAACAGGAGAAAGGGAAGACTATCTGATTGGGCAGTTTATTGTTGGCATTTAAATGTTTTTCCCAGTGTTTGACTTTGAGAATGTTCAGGCATAATACATCAGGATTTCTATAATGAGAAGGTATTAATATGAAACTCTTCCCCAAACATCTAACATGTCCACTTGGTGTTCCCCTGCTGAGTGGTTTATTCTAATGTAAAACAATAAGATGACACTGATTATGTCTGTTCACAGAGTGAGTCTGAGAGCAGGTTCTGATACATGCAGCCAACTATATACATACAGTAATGTACAGTACATAGAGCAAATAAATGGAGAAGATAGGGGAAGACAGGTAGAGAACAAACACATGAATTGCAGATAGAGATGTGTAAATACTCTGAAGTGTTGTGTTTGAATGTAATGTCATTTTTTGGCTTTACTCAGTGTTTATTTTCTTGGTCATTTTGTCTCAGTAAATGGTAAGAGCAGGTCAGACAAAGACGTAATAATAATACAATAACTCTGTTGCAATAATACTCTCAATACCAGAGATATATTTTGGCGAGGTGCAGAGCCTTGTTGGCCTTTTAATGGCATCCATAGTTCTCCAACATAGCAATTAACTACTTAAAATGTGGGGTGCCTAACATGAATGGTATAAAAAAAAGTGGGGAGATGCCCTGTCAGATTTAATGTTCTTGTAGGACTTGCACTGAGCAGTTTCTAAAAATTAACACAGGACTCAATTCTATGAAGCAAGAGCTGCAAGAGTTAACCTGGCTGCAATCAGATGATCAAAAATGTCCCTTATTACAACCCTTATATGGTAGAACCCTGTAAAATCTCATGGAAAGACCAAGGCTATTTGAAAAGAGAACTCAACAGCAACAAAAGTGAAACAGGCAAAATCCAAGAACAACACTTTAGCGATCATAAAAGACAAAAAACAGCGCAAAACGCAAATAGTGAAGTATATCAAAACATTTTAGTGTAAAAAAGGGGGTAAGTATTCTGCTTACATAAAAATGATAGATCAATGATAGATGCAGCTGGTGTGAGTGATTTCGCAATCACTCAAGGTAACGTCTGGGGGAGGACACAGAGCGCAATATTCCTCTCCAAGGTGGAACAATCACTTGGAATCTCAAATCGAAAAAGGCAGCATACAGTATGTAAAGAAAAAAGAAAGAATATAGTGCAACACAATTTAATTAATAACACACTCGAGCAAGGAGGCTACAATACACTCACATGCTCCAGGAAATAAAAAAGCAGTTTAACCACTCTGGGTTCAGATGCAGTAAGTAAGTTTCAGTCAGCTGCTGCACATCCACTTCTTCCGCATACAAGCGGCGTCTGACGTCACGGACCGGCTCTCTCAGCATTCCAGCAATAGAGGAGGATTGCAAGGCTCCGTGGTAGTTGGTCAGCAGTGCAGGACGCACAAGCGGGAAGGCGCAGCAAAAAGCACAGCTGATCTCAAGACGGAGGGGTGCTGACTGCTTCACGAAGTCTGAACGCACAGGAGAAAACCCTACACGTTTCGTCCGATAGTACGGACTTCTTCAGGGGTGTGTGTCCCTGATAATCCCAAAATAATTTTCAAAAAGGTCAAAAATTTGAAAAACATCATTGCTCCATGCGCCCTTAAAAAATTTGAAACTAAAGATAAAGGGTGGTACCAAAAACTAGAAGGTTTCTTTGGTTGTTCAACTTGCAAGGCCTGTGAATACAAGCAACAAGATAAAAAGAACTTTAAATCTAATAAAAAGAATGAAATCTTTCAGATTAAACAATATATGAACTGTTATACCGAATATGTTATTTACCTATTGGAATGCCCTTGTGGGTTACAGTATGTGGGAAAAAACGAAAAGAGCAATTAAGAAACGCATTATTGAACACCTCAGTAACATTAGACGGAGTGTGATGACGCATAGCGTATCCAAACATTTTGCGCTTTTCCATCACTCAAACCCAAGCGGCCTTGTATTCACCACCATAGAAAATGTCATGCAACATTGGAGAGGCCGTAGTAGAAATATTGATTTGAGCAAACGTGAGATGTATTGGATCCACAAACTGAATATCTAAATACATAATGGACTTAATGTCGATTTTGAACTAGCACCATTCCTAAATATAATTCAGTAATTATTATATGACTTTATTCATTTATGTTCATAGATCCCTCTTAAGTTTATTCATTTACTATTCCCTGGTGAATATGGGACCTATAGGGATGTTTATTCCCTTTTAATTATTGATTACTTTATCTTGTATTACTTTTTATTTTTTATTCTTTATAGAATATTTTATTACTTAATATCATTGCATTAAGCTGTTATTATGTAATTAACACAACCTTTCTCTCTCTCCAAGCTCGCTTTGTATCATCGCTTTTTCGAGTTGCTATATCCATATATTTTAGTTCTTTTATTTTATTAATAAAGTTTTATTTAATTTATTTTATTAATAAAGTTTTTAATTGCTTAATCTGTATTTGAATACAGAGTTATGTACTCCCTGTGAGAGAACCTGTGAATAAATTATTAATTAATTAACCAATTATCTAACACACTATTTAACCATTATACCCATTATGGGTGCCAATTATCCTGATGAAGCTAACGCTAGTTCAGCGAAACGCGTAGAGCTTCAACTTCGCATGCAGTAATCTCCGTTCCAGAGGTGAAGAGACTACTGTGGCGTGTATCCGTTCCTTCTCCAGCCTAACCGGAAGCTGTCCAGCCCGTAACGGATGTGACGTCAGACGCCGTCCAACGCTGTCTGATTGTGAGAGCTTCAAAGGAAGACAGCCTGATCACCACCTCTGTCGACGTGAGATTCACTGCCTTTACACTATTATACTGTATGTGCCTATTCTTATTGTACACATTGAGTACGAGTGAATACATTTCTTAAGCTTTTTTATTGTGATAAACCGTTTGCTGGTCTGCACTATGGTCTCTTTCTGCTGTGTTTTCGCATGAGTATCATCCTGAGTGAGAGCCCTCCTGAGTTCCTACACACCTTGTTCCCCGTAAATGCTGATTCTTCACCTGCTTTTTGTAAGTAGGTAATCTACATGAGCCAAGTTTCTTTGCTTCATCATACATTTGTGATTTTATTGCACCATCATTTGTTCATTTTATTTTGGGGTGTTCCTGAATGATCGCTCCCTAGTTATAGCTCTCACATCAGGTCCCTATATATTGTACTCAAAGTACATATTTTAGTGTCATTAATGTGATGTAATCATCAGAAATTCCATTGTTCCTATAGAAAAGGGTATTCAATACACCCATATGTACTACTGACATAAAGAAACATACAGTATAATGAAAATAATAAAAATGTATTTACCATCAACAACGACAATTTGCGAAAATATTTACAGTGATAATTAAAATCCCCAACAAGGGGCAAACTAATAATACTGACCAAATATGAATATCTAAATATATAGTATATAGGTCTAGTAATAACGATTGGTATCCGGATTGATATAGCAGACTCCCTTTATATCTAGTAGTAGATAGAAAATATTGTACTATAGGACATGTAGTAGCTGAAAATAGAGTATATGAATGTAACAATTATCTAATAAGATCCACTAATTGGTAGTAATGGAACATACCCAGCGTATATCTACAGTATGTTACTTATTAACGAACGCTGGGTATATTCCACTAATAATGTAGTAAGTTATAGCTGAAATTGTGTAAACGGATTATTGGCTACGGGGAGATACTGTAAGGGGTAGAGTCACTAAGCATACACAAAGACTGATTGTAATGGTTTTTGGTGACCTAGGAGGTGGTTAGTAGGGCTATAGTGTGTATTTTTTGTATTGTGGGTAACAGTGGTGGTGAAGGGGGTATTAGCCCCAAGGATGGGTGTTTATGCCTGCTGCTAAGTTAATGAAGGGGTTAAGTCCACCCACAACCCCCCGCAAGGCCTAAACACCCACCAAGGGCCAAATACCAACTTCACCCACCCGCGCTACCCACAATAAGCATGGCACTTGTGGATTACCCCTACATTGCCTTAGCGGTTAGCCGATAAGATAATGAAGTTTACTGTAAATGCATTTTTATTGCATGGGATTCATGCCGGGGGTTTCCAGTGCTGATATTAATGGATATCAGCTCCGGAGCCCCCGGCATCAATCCAATGCAGGAAAAAAAGCCTTTTTTTTTTCTAAGTTCCGTCTCGCCGCTTCTAAGCAAGTTAACAACACCCTCATGCCAAATTTTCCTGGCGTGGTGATGTGGACTGAAATTTGCCATTTTAGAGCCGCAATAGGCGTTGATAACCTAATTGCTGCTACTAGAATTGCACGAGTTTATGAACTTGCAGAAAAGCGGCGATTATTGGCTTTTCGCCACTCACGCAGAGATTTTTTTTTAAACAAATTTTTTGGGGCAACTCAGTCTTTTATCTCCCACTTATCGACGCTTACTTAATTGGAGTAGGCATTTTGGGTGATAAGAGCTTGATATGTGGCTTAGTGCTTAGGTCCCTTAGATGCTTGAGTGTCAGCCCTGCTTCCCTAATTCTTTTTAGCACCCTGCTATATGCACTAGATGTGATTCCCAGGAATTACTGAACACAGCTAGATCATCCAGGTATGCCCTTGCAAAGCTTTACATGCCTTCCAGTAACCTATTGACCAAGAGTTGGAAAGTAGCCGGGGCATTCTTCATCCTGAATGGCATAACTAAAAATTCATATAAGCCACTCGGAGTGATGAAGGCTGACTTCTCCTGGGTCAGAGGGATTTGCCAGTACCCCCTGGACAAATCCATGGTAGTCAGATACCTTGCCTTTGCAAGCTCATCTAATAGCTTTTCATTGCGGGCCATAGGATAGGCATCCGACACCGTCTGAGTGTTGAGCTGCCGGTAGTCCACACAAAACCGAGCTGTCCCATCCTTCTTAGATACCAGGATTACCGTTGAAGCCTAAGGACTCTGAGATGCTACAATTACCCCTGGGGCATCTCTTCTACCTCCTCCTCTATGCTGCTCTTCACCTCCACTGATACCCGATAGGTATTCTTATGCAGAGGCCAATTATCCCCAGGGTGGGCTGGGTGATCAGAAATATGGGTCCTGCCTGGCTTATCTGTGAACAGGACCTTGTACTACTCTAACATGGCTGGTGCCTGCACCATCTGGGGTGCCTCGAGCTGGGGACCTATCTCTACCTTATTTACTGTGCCACCCTTCCTAGCCTCCCCTAGGAGATTGGGCAGAGCTTGGCCCGCCGGGTACCCCATTGGTAGGCTACAGATAGCCAGCACTGATGGCAAACTCATAAAATATGCTTTTAACATATTTATTTGGTATGTCCTATGTCTACCTGTCTCCTCATCTACAATATAGTTGCACTCGTTCATCCGCCGGAGTACCGTATACAGTCCAGCCCAGGCAACCATGAGTTTGTTCTGCCGAGTGGGCTTCAGAATAAGCACTTGCTGCCCAGGGATGAACTGTCTGCTATGGGCAAGTTTGTCATGCCAACGCTTTTGTTTGGTCTGAGCATCTTTCAGGTTAGTCTTTGCTAACCCCATGAGCTTTTCTAACCAGCCCCTGAGCTCTACTACATATTGTAGCACAGAATCATCAGTAGTCTCCCCTTCCCATCCCTCACAGAACAGGTCAAGTGATCCCTGGAACCTGCAACCATATAGAAGCTCAAAAGGTGAGAACCGGTGGACTCTTGTATTACCTCTCGGTATGCAAACAGCAAATGCTGTAAATGAGCCTCCCAGTCTCCTTGTTTAGCGTCTACAACAGCTTGCAGCATCTGCTTCAGGGAGCAATTGAACCGCTCACACAGTCCGTTTTTGTCTGGGGGTGGTAAGGGGCAGTATGGAAGGCTGTCACCCTGCACATAGCCCTGCGACACTGGAGCAATTCAGACATGAATTGCGCCCCTTGATTGGTCAGAATCTCTCTAGGGAACCCTACTCTAGTAAAAATCCCTATCAGAGCTTCTGCCACTTTCCTAGCCTCAATGGGAGATAGCCACGCACAAGAGCTGGCGCGTGCACTCTACATCGCGATGCTTGCACCCTGAGTGCAGCCTAAGGCACTCACCACTCCCCTTACTTGAATCTCTCCGTTGTTTTACTTCCGGTAGTGACGCACTTCCGGTCCCGGATGTAGGAGGATAAGGGCAGAAGGAAGCCAGCAGTCCACTAGAGATGACTCTACATGTTTCGCATAGGCAGCTTCATCAGGAGTTTTAGCTTAAAAGTTCTCCTTCTATATACCCCATTCCACGCTGTGATAGGTCCATAATGAGAACTATCTCTGACATCATTTAAACGGCGCAAATAGATCAACAAACACTAACTTAATAAGATATTTTAACATATAGATTGGAGACAATAAATATCCGAATAATTTTTACAATACAACATATTAATATATCAAAAACAATAAATATAGCCTATATTAGCAGCATATATTAAAGAATGTGGAAAGACAAATATTATGGGATGTGGAAAACATCTCACAACCTCCAAAAATAATTTAAGACATTTTTAAGTGGCAGACAACTAAAATAAATGGTCTAATTCATCTTACAGTTTACTGTACTCACAACACATTGAGGGAGACTTGTCTTAAAACACAGCTGCATTCAATCTGAACCTCTCCAGTCTACATCTGAATTGCCCCAAAGGCACACAGCTTTTGGCGCAGCCAAGGGGTGTGAGCCATTTGCTGCCATTCACTGATTTTTGTTGGTGTTAAAATTGCTGTATTTCAATCTGAAACTCACCAAGCCTTTTATCCCCTGTACCCAATTTTCCAACTCTAACTGTCCATGAAATGTCTGCGAATTGACTGTATAACCCTGTTCATTTAATGTAACTATGTATTGTTATAACTCTGTTCCCAGGACATTCTTGAAAACAAAAGGTAACTCTCAATGTATTACTTCTTGGTAAAACATTTTATAAATAAAATAAATAAATAACCCCTGTGTTTGCCTTAGTGGTTTGTAAAGAATTGTGTGCAATGCTTTACTAGCACTAAGGTTGTCACGGGGGGTGGGTAGTGTATTTTCGGTGTATTAACTGCTTTAATACCTGTGGCTTAGACGCCTTAGCCATCAAAAGGATTAATGTTATTTCTACCATAGGGTTCTGTAATAACAGAAATTACAGAACCCTGTGATATAAATATTAGTAATTAGATTGTGATGCGGAAATTAATAGATTATTAACGTTCATATTAATTCCTTCATCGTGACTATGGGTAAAATATCACACCTGATAAATTAGTACTACAATCTTGATGACTACTATCATAAAATTGCGGTACTAAGATGTACAGTATTTTTTTTATACCACATGCTATATTAACTAAATTTCACGTTACTACATTCTCCAGTTTTACGGGTGATTTGAATTATCAGGAGATCAGCAATATAATTGAATGGAGCTGTGAGTAATCAAATTACATGACTGGCATACCGCAATGTTCTATTTAGTGCCCTATTGTGTGATAAAGGGTGCAATACCATCTGCTACATCTGTAAACTGGTTCTATTTCAATGTCCATAAAATCGGGTCAGGATTTCCCCCCACAATTCCCTGGTAATAACCATCTGGGTTATACTCTAGGAATAAAATTCTGATATGGCTATCATCATTGTGTTAAAAATACAGTGCGAAAAAAGCTACTCAGACTAGCCCTTGAATCTTATATACTGTATGACAACATTCAATGTGATTGAAACAATTTCCTTTACTGGATATTAAAACTTGCACTGCTTTATTTTCAATTAAAACCTGGTTTTGTCTTTTTTAAATGGCAAAAATATGTAACGGACTCAGATTATAATTTACCATGTTGAGTTCTGCATTCCACTTGCCCCCTGTCTTGTCTTTGTAAAGGAAATGTCCAGGAAAATAATGGTGGGCATAGTGCATATATTGCCAGGTATCCTTCTTGGCTACTAATCTGCTCTGCCTAACACATAAACTCTAGGATCATCGCAGGCAGTGTTAGGGTTAATCCACATTTTCCCCTGCAGTAAGCAGCTCCTTTGAGTGACGGGGGGAGGAAGGGGTGGTGGGCTAAGGCCTGTGTACTACCCTATCAGGTGCTCAAACCTTGGACCCTCCCTCGCGGTACAAAATAGGTTGCACATCCAACTTTAGTTGAGTTCTCTGGAGAGATCCTCTCCCTCAGGGGAGTGGGAAAATTACCCTTCAGCCACCAGGGGATGAGGGAAGAGATCAGGTAGGCCCTTGGGGCCTCAAGCCTCCTGGGTTGAGTCCAGGGACCATCCAAAAGAGGAAAAGATTACATCCAGTTATATGCTGTATTCAGTGACGTCATCGGCGGGCTCCCTACGAGGCGAAGCAGCGTGCTGTCGGCGTTTGGCAGTGGTGGTACTGATGGAGGCTGCTGTACCTTGTTACGGGACCTGTGTGTGGGACTTTACACTGTGGACATACCATCCTATCACCTGGAAACGGAGTGAGTGTACTCCACGGACTCAGAGGGCCCTCCTGTCTGGATAGATGATCGCTGGTCTCCTGTTTCCTCCTCTACATCGGGTGAAGAGTGACGATTCCAGCTGTCCCCCTGTGTGGTAACCCCACTAATCCATTGCTTGATTTTATTTATTCTGATGTACGCAGAACTTATTATCCTTTAGTAAAAAAAAATAATATGCTGTATTCGCTGTTAAAGAATAAAGCCGTTCCAGTTTTATATATTCCGGCCTGAAACTTCAATTAATAATGGGGAGTATTAGAAGAGGATTCTCCTGCAGGGATTCCATCAATGCTACTGGATCCTGCTGGAGATGGAGGCGCTGCACCATTGAGAAAGAACCAACTATCAAGCCAAAAGCCTGTCCTGTCTTCCCCATTAACAATGGCGAAAACTCAACGATTCTGTGAGCCAGCAGGTAACCAGCACAACACACCGTGTAATAGTGAGATCTCTCAGAGGGTCGGGGGAAACCTGATACACATATATACTAAGTTATTTGGTGGCATGTCACCCCACTTGGCTTTGACTTGCCTTCATCTTAAGTAGACATCCTTTCACCTGGAGTGGACGTCTCTGCATGATGACTGAACTTTCCATCAGATTATTACAATTTTCATGATCTCTACAAATTTCTTTCTTGCTCCTTGAGTTCACATACTGTACCTGAATTTTGTTATTAATTTGCACATCTTTTATACCCTGTTATGGATGGTTCCAGAGCGCAACGTGACTGGGTCCATGCAACATGGCTTTAACAATGTTACAATTAGTATATATCTGTATATAGGGATATACTTGATACACCTGATAATCAGTATAAACCATATAATGTTTAAGCCTATAAAGTTTCCATGCACAGGTACAGCTACTCTAGAATTATATTGACCATATAGTTAAAATAACTGTACAGTAGTTACCTCACTTAAAAAATGTTTCTTAGTCAACTACTTTACCATGATCTTTTTTGTGTTGGTAAAAAATTGCATAGGGTAGAGGTGAGGGTTTTTTTAATTGGAAGGTGTGAGGTTCTGGAGAATGTTAATGTAATGGTGTAACACAGC
This sequence comes from Ascaphus truei, assembly GCF_040206685.1. Lineage (NCBI taxonomy): Eukaryota > Metazoa > Chordata > Amphibia > Anura > Ascaphidae > Ascaphus > Ascaphus truei. The sequence goes on along the minus strand of NC_134485.1, from coordinate 38,016,595 downwards.
TGTAGCTGTGCCATTTGGCTGACCGATATTAAAAAATAGGAAAATACATGCCTAACCAACCGAATGTCATGTTGTAGGCTTTTCAGGCATAGCTGCGTTAACCAAGTCTTCTCGTTGATCGAATCTCGCACCTTGCCCCAATACCAGACTGGAAGCAGGACGTCTTGCTATAGCTGTACAGTATACACCTAAATATATTAAACATTTTTGCCCATGTCTCTTGTAGAGATGGGTGAATTTGTCTAGCAGGAGGAGACTCCATATTTGTCCTTCAGTCTTCAAGACGAAGAACCCTGCTCTACAAGAAACGCAAAGGAAGCATAAAGGGCAAATTAATAACTTATTCCATGGCAACAAATACTGATAACTTGTGGCAAAAATGTGTGGCAAAAATGTGTTTATTTTGTTAGTAACTAAAAGACATCTTACAATACACATACTTTATCTCTTGCTTACGTCTTCTATAACAGTCAAAAACATGGGGGACTTCCGGTGACGTCACCATGAATGGTTGGCTAGGTGAAGAGCTCCCGGCACCCTCCAGTAAAAGAGATTAAATCTAGCATCCCACACGGCTAAAAAAAAAAAACAAAAGTGGCCATTACCCTTCCTGAGAGCTCGGACATGGCAGGAAAGCATCAGAGGAAATCCCAAATCCCAGTCACAAAGATTTTTCCGCCTGCACAGAGACAGATGGAGCCGTCCTCTGACTCTCAAGATGGCGGCGAGGAGCTCGCGCACACCGCTGAGACCGCAATGCTTGGCCAATTCAATTCGTCCCAGCAGCAACTGAATAAAGACTTTTTCGAGTCCCTGTTCCTCAGAATGAGAAGGGGCTTTCTTGAAGACCTAGAAACGGCCCTCCAGGGCATTAGATCAGACCTGGGCACCCTCACCACGAGAACCGAGGTATTGGAGGCCAAAATGGACGCAGTTTCGACAGCCCACTCTAACACAGAGGATGATATGGCCAGAATGGGGCACGAAATTGCAGAACTTAGAAGCGCCCTCGAGGATCACGAAAACCGTGACCGAAGACAAAATCTGCGCTTCAGAGGTATCCCTGAGTCAGTGCCGCCAGAATCTATCCAAACATACCTCAAGAAAGTATTCCTAAACTTGGTCCCTGAGCTGTCTGAGCACGACCTCCAGCTCGATAGAGCACACAGAGCCCTGGGACAAAAATCCCCAAACCGCTCTAGGGACGTGATAGTGAAGTTTCATGCCTATACCGCAAAGGAAAGGATAATGGAGGCCGCGAGAAGAGCAGGAGATGTTCAAGTGGACGATTACACCATCCATATCTTCAGTGACTTATCCAGGACCACGGTCATGAAGAGGAAGGAGATGAAGCCCCTCACAACTCTCCTACGAGATCGGGGATTTAAATATAGATGGGGCTTCCCCTTCAAATTAATATTTCCCAGGAATGGCAGATTTTTTACCATCTCGGACCCTGAGGACTCAAATGATTTTCTAAAGGCCATCTGCATTACTTCCCCGCGGGAGGAGGATGTCCCCCTCGCGCCATGGCATGGACAGAGTCTGTGGAGACCCCACAAGCTTCCGAACATCTCACCAACCAGAGGATCCACTGAGCCAAACACCAACCAGCTATGTGCCAGACGGCCCATCTTTCCGCTCCCCCACACGGGCACCCCCATACCCAGCAACCTGCTTACTTTCTTCAATGCAATCCTGCTCTACCCCGTTAGCTGTTAAAAAGACGATCTGTTAGTGGCTGGCATTACATCCCACCCCCCTCCTCCCCTCCTCCTCCCCTCCCCTCCTCCCCCCCTCCCCATACAGTGGCATACCCCCGATCAAAACTATCCGAGATACCCAACCCCCACTCCTCCCCTCCCTCGCCTTGCTTTGCCTCGCCCCACCGCACCCGAACTTACCACACCGCGCCTCGTCCGACAGCCGTCACCCTGTCTCGTCGGATCCCTCCCGAGGAACCGCTGAAGGGAAAGCGCCCCGCGAGACCTATCCTCCCTCCACACCGACAGACCTGGAACAGTGAAAGACCGCCTACCAGCGCACCTCACCGCACAGCGATCCATGGAGACCTGCAGAATGGGGATCATCTCTGATCAGAGACGCTGAGCAGAGCACACTCCAGGACCGCTTTTCTCTGGGAAATTTGTACGTCAAGCCCCAGTTACCCAGACAAAGCAGTAGATAATCTCCCCAGACCTAACAGCTGCTGCGCAAGCTCGGAACCCGGAGCAGAGGACTTATACCCCTCTCCAACAGCCCCTGAGGGAAGGTCGTATATCTCAAATCTTCCCCTCTCCCCACCCCAATCCGCAAACCCAACCCCCCGCTCACTTCCATACTCCCGCTCCCAAAGGTTTGACCCCCCCAAAGCTCACTACAGAAGTACAGCAATATGTCAAATATGCACGGCTAACTGAGTTTCATGTATGTTCCATTACTATGTTTTTTAGTGCACCTCCCCCCCTTGTCCCCTCTCCCCCCCGTTACCCCCCCTCGCCCCTTCTCCCCCCCCCCCTCTCCCCCTTCCGCTCTCCCCCCTCCCTCCCACCCCCTCCCCTCACCCCCCCGGATTTATGAGTTAAAAGGACGCTTTGAGCTCTCCTCCACGACCCCTTGTATCATGTGATGGCCCACCTAGCAGCCCCCAAGAGGGAAGAAAGCTATGTTGTCTATAAAGTGATAGTATTGTCTTGTTTCTCTATGAATGTGATGCTTCCATAAATGCCTATCCTGTCACCCCCCTCCCCCCTGTCCCCTCCCCCCCCTCACCTCCCCATCCCCCCACCTACTCCCCATGTATTTAAGTTAAAAGGGCACTCTAAGCTCTCCTTCACAATTGTATGCACCCCTCATGGTTACCTGTATTAAAACGAAGCTCCCAAAAGTGCCAAGGGTGAAAAAGGCTATATTGATTAAACAATGAGGGTAAAGTGTGGCACCTGTCCTAATGCAATGCTCCCAAAAGATCCTATCTCCCCCAGTGCCCCCCATCTCCCCCCTTTTTTGTTCCCCTCCCATACCCTCACCCCCCCCCTCCTACCCTCATCCCCCTCCTACCCTCATCCCCCCCACATACCCTCACTCCCCACCCTCTTGGACATATGGGTAAAAGGGGCACCCTGAGTTCTCCTCCACGCCTATATGCACATCCAGGGCATGGGATGATCTCTCAAACAGAAGATAAAGGAGAAGAATACTATGTTGATTGTACAGTGATGAAAATGTGTTGCACTTGTTCTAATGCCTTGTTCCCAAGAGCACCCGTCTCCCCTAACCCCCCCTCTCTTCCCCTCCCCATCTCCCCCCTCCCCCCTACCCCCTCCCCCTCCCTCCTCCTACCCCTACCTCCCCCCTCTCCCTACCCCTCACTCCCTCCTCCCACCCCTCTCCCCCACATCTCCCATAACTACCCCCCAAACCAGCCCCCAGCACAGTGGTTTATAATGGTTAATATGTTCAAAGTGTTATCTTCCTCTCCCCGCAACTCGCAGACCCCTCGACAGAAATGTCCCTAGTTTCCCTATGTTATTCCCCCTCCTCCTGCTACATGCAGATTTCCTACCTGATTCAAATCTGAAGGGTGTCGGACCTCCCACCCTGGCCACGCCCCATGATTGGCACCCCGGAAGGATCTCCAGGGGTTCTGAACCCCCTTCCTTTGCCACCACGGTGCCAAAGGAAATCTCTATTGGGCCCCCGGAAAGCCTGCATCTTCTCTGCCCATATGTGTCTTCTCCCTCCCCCCACCCAGCACCCCTCCCCTACCCCCCACTCTCCTGCCTCTTCCACCCATAAGGACCCCAGTGAAGACAACACGAGCCTCATCTACCCCCCCCCCTCAAAGAGCCAAACTAACCCCGTCATGGGAGACACACGGGGCCCAGAGTATTTATCTCTGGGAACAAAATGTTCAAATAATGTCGTCAATTAAAATGATCTCCCTTAATGTTAAGGGCCTCAACTCAGTTAAAAAACGTAAATTAGCACTCCAAGAACTTAGAATAACCAAAGGCGACATTATCTGCATTCAAGAAACCCACTTTAACTCAAATGACCCCCATAACACGTTCAAGCATGCCTTCCCACAAGCTTTTTTCGCATCATCCCCTAACAAAAAGAGAGGAGTTGCTGTACTGATAAAAAACAATGTCCCCTTCGCCCCCACTAAGATAACTAGAGACCCGGAGGGAAGATACTTGCTCCTACAGGGCACTCTGTCGGGATCTCCGATCTCTATCATTAATGTATATGCCCCCAACGAAAACCAGGTCCAATTCCTCCAAAGCCTGCTTGACTCCTTAGACCAATCCATCCTTTCCTCTTTGCTAGTGGTTGGAGACCTCAATATGGTCCTCTCCCCAGACCACGACAAATCCACAATGCCCACAACCACCCACACCGCCCAAACTCATAAAAAGGCCAAAAAGTTCAGAGAGACCATACAAAACTTCTCTCTTATAGATATCTAGAGGGCCCAGCACGTAGGCCAGAGGGACTACATGTTCTTCTCAGCTCCGCATCAGTCCTACTCGCGGATCGATTATTGTCTAGGCACCACAAACGTTCTCCAGGCATCCTCCCACTCCAATATAGGCCCAATCACATGGTCCGATCACGCTCCAGTGGAACTGATCCTCTCCCTGCCCTTTGTTAAGAGCTCCGCATATAAGTGGAAACTCAATGACTCCCTTCTCAACGACCCGCAGATAGTGGAATCAATCAAACAAAAACTAACCTCATACTTTGAAATAAACAGAGGTTCTGCCTCAGCAGCGGCAACGCTCTGGGAAGCACACAAAGCTACAATTAGGGGGGATCTTATCTCGCTAGCCACCCATAAGAAAAAAATGAAGCTTAAAACGCAGAAAACACTGACGGATAAGATCTCAGCCCTAGAGCAACAACACAAAAAGGCTCCCTCCAAAAGATTCTTTAGAATACTTGACAAAACAAGAGCGGAGCTAAAACTATCCCAGCTCGAAGAGGTATAGAGAGCACTAAAATGGACCAATCAAAGGTTCTACGACAAGGGTAACAAGGCAGATAAACTCCTGGCCTCAAAACTCAGAGGTATAAAGGCAAAAGCCCAAATCACGAAGATTCGCACAAATAGTGGACAGATTTCCTATGTTGAGAAAGAAATCGCTCAGGAGTTTGCGAACTTCTATGAAGATCTTTACAATCTTCACCCCCTTAACCAAGAGAAGGATAGTACCGAATTAGCCTCACAATACCTGGCTCGGTGTAATCTACCCTCTCTAACTAATGTGGAGCTCGAAACCCTGAACCAAAAAATCTCACAAGAGGAACTGACCCAAGCCATAAGCTCTCTTAAAATAGCCAAAACACCAGGCCCAGATGGCTTTTCCAACGCCTACTACAAACAAATCACGACATCCCTTTCCCCCTACCTAATCGATATGTTCAACTCCTTCCTAGAGGGAGCACCGATCCCAGGCACAATTTCGGCTGCCAACCTAGCCATTATCCACAAGGAAGGAAGGGACCTGCTGCAATGCGGTAATTACAGACCGATCTCCCTGATAAATACAGACCTTAAACTCTTCAGCAAGTTTCTTGTCAAACAGACTAAACCATATTCTCCCCAGACTAATTCATATAGACCAAGTGGGCTTTGTGTCAGGTAGACAGGCCTCTGACAACACCCGCAAAATCATTGACATTATTGACCCCGTGCATCTCAATAAACTCCAAGCCATGATACTAAGCCTTGACACCGAGAAGGCATTTGACTCAATCAAATGGGCCTTTCTTGACCAAACTATGATCAAATTTGGTTTCACAGGCCCCTTCCTAGAGGGAGTTCGTGCCCTATATCAGAATCCCACCGCATACCTAAAACTCCCAGACGGACAGTCAAACCCAATCCCAATAAAAAATGGTACCAGACAGGGCTGCCCCTTTCCCCCCTATTATTTGCTATTTCAATTAAACCCCTAGCGGCCCAAATCAGAGTCGAACCAAGCATCAAAGGCATAACGATCGCTGGCATAGAATATAAAATCTCACTTTTCGCTGATGATGTTATACTCACCCTTGCCGACCCACATATTTCCCTCCCCAATCTACAGAAACTATTAGACCAATTTAGCCAGGTCTCAGACTACAAGATAAACACGGACAAATCCAAAGCACTTAATCTATCCTTCCAAGACACCATTTGGAAACTACTGCAGTCGAATTATAAATATAAATGGAACACCTCCCACATAAAATACCTAGGAATAAAAATAACTAACTCATATAGTTCTCTATATCGAACTAACTACCCACCCCTATTTCACCAAATCAAAAGAGACTTGGACGCTTGGAACTCCCACCAGATATCATGGTTTGGTAGAATTGTGTCCGCTAAAATGAATATCCTCCCCCGCCTACTATATTACTTCCAAACACTCCCAGTACCAATCCCATTAGCGGAACTAAGGAACATACAGTCCCACATCCTACGCTTCATTTGGAGACAGCGCAAACCCAGGGTCCCGAGATCGGTGCTCCTGTCCTCAAAGACAAGAGGGTGTTTGGGGGCCCCAGATGTGGTCATATCAGTTGAGACAAGCGGTGGTTTGGAATAATCCCCCGAACTCCAACTGCTGGCTAGCAATAGAGTCCCACCACACTTTCCCCACCCCCCTCCCAGTTTTGCTCTGGTCACAGGCGCACAAAGAAAAGAGACCCCAAAAACTTGAGCTTGGGGCGATGAAATACACGTGGTCCACCTGGATCAAAAACAAAGGGAAATATGGCCTAGCTTCATCCCCCTCCCAACTCACCCCCATCTTCAGAAACCCAGAATTCCCGCCTGGGTGCTCCCGTACCCAAATTGGTCAATTCCAGGACCTAGATATTAGAATGGTTGCAGATCTGCTGAAGAATGACGAAGCTCTGTCCTTCCAAGAGCTCAAAACTAAATTCTTAGCCCCCAACCTCCCCATTTTCAAATTCCTTCAGATAAGGCATTTCCTTGGAGCTCTGTCCCAAACTTCAAAATTCCCCCCGCAGACCAGATTCGAGTCCCTCTGCCGAAAAGGCGAATACCAGAGAGGACTAATCTCTGAAATTTACAGAATAATCGAGGCCTCCCACCCCCCACCTTCCCATACCTATATGCAAAAATGATGCGCGTATCTAAACACACAAATGGACCTTGAGGACTGGGAGGATGTCTGGGAAGCAGCTTCCAAAATGTCGATTTGCTCCATCACAAAAGAGAACATCTACAAAATACTATTTCAATGGTACCTGACCCCGAGCAGACTGAGCCAGATCTTCCCCGGCACGGATGATTTGTGCTGGAGAGGATGTGGTCAAAATGGTGACATGGCCCATATCTGGTGGTCATGCCCAGAGATCCAGAAATTCTGGACCAGAGTCCAAAGACTCATATAAGAAACCCTAGGACTGAGGTCCCCCTGGATCCTCTGGCATACGTGCTGTGGAAACCAATAGAAGACCTCCCCAGAGGTATCTGCTACACTAACGGCAGCCAGATGCTCAGTTGCGGCGGCCTGGAAACAAATAAAAGCCCCCTCCAGGAGGACAATTGTTAACAGGATAAACACAGTTATGAATATGGAAAGGCTCACAGCTATGCTGAAACAGAAAATGCCCCAATTCTATAAAACTTGGGAACCATGGCCGGTCTCGGGGGCACAGTCCCTTCTGCAGGTCCTAGTCAACAACTGACCCACCCCTGGCTGGGAGTGATCAGAGACTTCCCCGACCCACCACCCCCCCTCTCCCTATCCAACCTCCCCCCCTCTCTCTCCCGCTCCTCTTGTCGCCCCCATCTATCTCCCCGTCCTGCGTCTCCCCTCTTTCCAACACAAAAACGGGAAAATGATTTGTTGGTGCATCTCATATATCTCGCAGTCATGTGCCTATGACTTCTAGGGGCCTATGCAGAGAGCAGCGAATTTTAAAATTGGCGAGTTTAATAAAAAGTAGCTTTTTTGGAGAGTTTTATTCTCCATATGCAGAAATGTGCGAATTCTGCTATGTTTAACATGAATGCGTGTGGCGAGTTTAAATTGGCGAGATGCGCGCTGCAGAAATGTGTTAAAAAAAAATTGCGCCTTTTTTTTTCCTTTGCTATGGCCGCGAGCGGCAGCTTCTTGCCAACTTTTCCTGGCGAGGCAAAAAGGAGACAATCGCGCCATTTTATTGGCGCGAACAGCCGCTAGATGCCGTTCGCGCCTCTCTGCATAAGGATATTTTTAAAACTGGCGAGATGGAGGTTCTCGCCAGCCGCGAGGCGAGTTTTACAAATAGAAAAAAAAATTGGCGCGTTTTTCGTAACTCGCCATTTTCTGCTGTTTTCTGCGCGATTTTCTCCAAAAAATTGCGAGTTTTGAAATAGCGCTGCTCTCTGCATAGGCCCCCTAATCTTTCTGTACTGACCTGACTGTTATGTTAATATATGCTTCCAATAAAGGAAAAAAAGATTGGGGGGAAAAAAAAAATCAAAAACATAAAAAATACTGTACTATACTTTGGTGATGGCAATACCCTCTGTTTCGTCTAAGTTTTCAACTTTTAAATTATAGTAATCATGTGTGGAACATAAGTCATTTATAGAAGTGCTTTCTTTGCTTTTAAGTATTGCAGTTTCAGTTTGGGACCATGGAATCTAGGACAAAGATCACAAGTCAAACCAATGTCTCAATAAAAAGCATTTTCAGTATGCTTTCAAGAATATAGTACTTCTGTCTATTTAAACACATACTGTGTCCATTTCCCTTGATAAAATTGCTTTAAAATGAACACAAAGAAAACAAAAAACCTAATAGACTTAAATGTTATATCTTTAAAAAAAATCTTGTCATTTGCCAGTTTGGAGCAATATTTGTCAATTGGTTTGGTAACTCAAAGGAAATAGTTAGCAGCAGTTGTTAGAGATTGACAAACACACATTACCTAGCAAGCTCAGAACCCCTACACCCACCACATCACATATATATATATATATATATATATATATATATATATATATATATATATATATATATATAACAAAAAAAGAGAATGCGCACATTTTATAGCGTTAAAAGCGTATAAAATATTTAATAAAATTGTTGAGGAGAGGGAGACAAGCTCGCTCACAAACAATAAAGAATAACAGGCATGTATATATATATAGGTATATAGTATATATCACCACCACGGGACCAGCACGGCAAGATATCCTGCAGCATCAGATGTATGGACGCTGTCAGCTAATGCTCCAATGCTTCAGATCTCATGGATGGTAACACACTGATGAATGCGGAAGTCCTTAGTAGTGAGTCCCTCCAAACCAGAACTGCGCTCATCCGCGCCAACTCTGGGCTCAGTGTGTCTGACGAAAAGCGTCAGGACAGCAGCACCGACATTACGTCATCACCAAGGGTCGGAAGGAGTGGCAAGCTTCCAGCCCTGCTGGACAGGTATCCCTCACTCTGGTACTACAGGGCAGTGTCTCTATCTATGGGCCTGTCCCTGTAGCAATCACAAGCTGAGGGGAGTGTTGACCTAACTGGGTCTCTTTGCAATTTTCAAGGCTGTACGGTTTACCATCACATTCTAAATTATGGTGGGTAAAAAAGACACACGTGCATGTCATTTGCATGTCATTTACCTGAATCCCTTGCTGCAGTGGAAACACAGTATGCTGGGTGATAATGGTGTAAGGCAGTGTTGCAGACCTGCCTAAGACATGTGAATGTGCTCACAAGTGATCTTTTTATTTGCTATATACAATACGGGGGAGGTTTCTTGTTGCCCTTTTCACCCACATACAGTAACTTAAAACGTGATGGTAAATCCTACTGCCTTGAAAATTTCAAAGCCAGCAGTACAACCAACTACACACTGATGTTACCCATTAAGTTTGAAACATGTCTGTGAATGGTTTCTCTGGTTTTGGATCTGATTCCCATATTGTGCCTTAAAACTGTGTTAACAGAGATCATTAGCTTATATGGGCTCCATGTAACAATGGTTTTTCAGGCAAAAGGTGACACGATGTGCTCATTTGCATGTCCTTTCCCAGAATCCCTTGCTGCAGTGGAAACACTGTATGCTGGGTGGTAATGGTGAAAGTATACAAAAGAAAAGGAACATAATATATTAACACTCAGTCAAACTAAATGTATAATGATATTTTTAAAATACTTTATTGGCAAACAATGAATAAAAAAATGGGCTTTAAAATAAAAATGTGTCAAACAGCACTTGATTGTGATCATTTGTAACTTAACTAAAGGTAGTTAAGTAGTGTGTACATGTGGAGATCCTTGATAGATATTTAAAATCTGATGCTATGTATATAGCCTCCTATGGATATGGAGATAAGTCCGTGATGTAACCACCACACAGATGATGTCAGTCCTGATGTAAATTCTCAGAGCGTGTGTTGATAAGCGCTCTGCACCAAGGTGACATATATACAGTATATATGATGTATAGGTATAACATCTAAGCAAAGCAAGTCAGGAATCTATGTGTGACCATCTGTTAATGTGTGACTGCTGTATAAGTCCCATTCAAACACCAGAAGCTGCTTAATATTGAGGAGGCACTCTATAAGTATAACTCCTAGAACCTGATAAAACAAAAGTCTGTAGGTATATACTCAATATGAGGATTGATGCAAACCCCCTTAATAGGGTACCTAAGACAATGTTTTAGCCCTGGTAGTGTAGACAAAATAGTGGCTTGGCTATGGCACTAGTGAAGGGAATACTCGTGCATCCTCAGTGAGGTCATAGGCAGCTAACAGTGTATATCCTCTGTACAAGATATATATTGGCTGCGATGGTGCAGAAAGTGTATACCATTAATCTACACAGACCCCCATGTTTAGGGAAATGCTGGTTGGTAAATGCATACACCCATATGCAGCCAGACTGGAGGTATGAACAGCTAATAGTATGGATCTTCAACATGCGGTGGATATAGTTGCAGTGGTAAGTATAGTGTATAACAAAACCAATATACACCCACCCAGTCAGGGAAGTGTTAAAGGGTAGTCTGCAATAGAAACACTCATGGATGGCTGATCCGTAAAGTTATTCACGGACAGAGATCCTTGAAAAGGGATATAACCCCTTTAAATCCCGTCAGCCCAAATAGCACATAGAGATAATGTTTATCCAGTAGAACTTCCTCAATAGGATAATAGTTTCAATTAATATGGGCTACTTGTGCTAAGGGTCACTTGGATGATCACTAAAGTGCTTCTAACAAACCGGCATGCAACAGCTGATTGAGGCAGAGCCCCGGCGGCAGGTAGGTATCATATGGTGAGGTTTGGTGCAGACCGATAGCCCCACGAACCCCCTAATCAGCAGGTAAGTGCTAGATCATGCATTTAAAACAGATGGAACACATGTATAAATATCTGGCAATGCAGTATCCCCTACATCATCGCTGATCATCAGTATATCAGCGCTGATATGCTCGAGGACAAGCCTAATTGTATGGTGGATCGATAACGGACCCTGTAATTCAGAGAGATCCTACAGTGTAATTCTCACACGTAGGAGCAAAGTTTCAAACCACACGTGGGGCGCTGAGAGTACCGCAGCTTGGAACAATGTCAATAATTCTGCATTCAAATGAAAAGGCTTCCCGTGTGTTAGAGTAGGTGATTTGCAAACTTTGCTCCTACAAAACATTGTCTTAGGTACCCTATTAAGGGGGTTTGCATCAATCCTCATATTGAGTATATACCTACAGACTTTTGTTTTATCAGGATCTAGGGGTTATACTTATAGAGTGCCTTCTCAATATTAAGCAGCTTCTAGTGTTTGAATGGGACTTATACAGCAGTCACACATTAACAGATGGTCACACATAGATTCCTGCCTTGCTTTGCTTAGATGTTATACCTATACATCATATATATATATATATATATATATATATATATATATATATATATATATATATATATGTCACCTTGATGCAGAGCGCTTATCAACACACGATCTGAGAATTTACATCAGGACTGACATCATCTGTGTGGTGGTTACATCACAGACTTATCTCCATATCCATAGGAGGCTATATACAGTGGCGACACATCTTATTCTAACACTGCCGCCACGGCAGTATGCGTTCAGGCCGCGTGGTGATGCGGCATGTCCGCGCGTCACTGTGACATCTATATTAGGTTCCTTTTCTTTTGTGTACTCTAATCCTTTACCTAGTAAGCACCTCCACGTGGTTCACATTGTGGCGGTGCGGGAGTTTCCTTTGTGTGTTGATAATGGTGAAAGTCGGGCTTGCAGACCTGCCTAAGACATGGGAATGTGCTCACAAGTGGTAATTTTATTTGCCAGTGACAGTTGTTACATTATACATTTTTGGATCTATGTACTGAGTGTGTAGTCTCTTCCCTGCTACATGGTCTTAGGACTCTTGGTCTGCCTGGTAAGGAGCCTTTATATATATATATAAACTGAGTGTTTGCTATTGGAAAATAAATATATACCTGTAAAACAACTAACAAACTTGACACAAATTCACCACTTAAGGACAACACACCGAGAGAGACATGATGAAAATGGAAATAAAAATAAAATAAACGTTAAAAAGAACATTAAAATAAGACATAATTAGAGTGGATTACTTCCATACTAAAAACTAAGTAGTTCATTGATTCATACTGTTTGAACAATATAACAATAGACAATGGGGCTTATGCAGAGAGGAGCGTGATTTGCTTTGAAAACGGCAATAACATAGCCACATATTTGGCATAAATTATGGCCGTATGCAGAAAGCGCATTTACCTTCTGTTAGCAGATAGTAGTCAAATTGCCAAGGTTTTCTGGCGACCTGGAACACGCCATATTATAGGTCAGAATGGCGTGTTCCAGCGATTCGGTCCTTCGTGCATTGCACGCTATATTAGCATGGCGAGTTCCAGGTTCTCGCCACGAGTTTGGCGACTTTTAAACTTCTGAAAACTTTTCTGCCAGAAGATGGCGCAATTTCCATATCTACTGCTGCGGCACAGTTTATTCGAGCATTTGCCCGTTCTGTGCCGCAGCAGTAGCCTGGCGCGCGCCCGAGTGTGACGGGCGCACGCCGAAGCAGCGGAAGAGCGCCCTCCGATCGGGGCGCTCTCCCTACCGCTGCCGGGTCCGCCGGGTCCCCCGGAACCCCCTGCCGCTGTCCCGCGATCGCGGGACACCAGGGCTCCCTCGGGGAGCCCCTGGACACGCGTGCAGCGGGTGCACGCTCCCGATGACGCGTGACCGCGCGTCTATGACGCGCGGCACGCCAAGGGGCGGCCACTAGCAAGCCGGGAGATTTCCCGGCTTGCGGTACCGACCACACTTCAATAAAGTGTGTCGGTAGTGTATGCTCTCTGCATAAGCCCCTATGTCACTAACAATCCATGACATGATGATTGAATACTAAAAATATAATTAAAATGATATGCAATGATGCAATGATACCATAAGAAATCCAATAAGGTCTTGATAAAATTTAGATAAAATTGTGAAAAAAAATCTAAATAAAATTATGAAAAAATTCTTAAAAATATATAAATATTTTTTTAAACAGAGGATGATGAGACCAAAAAAGTGGTGAATTCCTGAACCAAGACTAGATGAGTGTACTAATATCTATATTCTCATTAAAGCCTTTGGGAGCCAGTGTATCTAGTGTATATATCCAGAAAGTCTCTCGGAGACAGAGCTTCCTGAATCTGTCACCTCCCAACACTGATACTGGGATTTGTTCCAAACCTATTATACTCAAAGATGAAGGATCTTTGTTGTGTTTGCTTAGGAAATGTTTGGACAGCTAGAAGCTTGGTTACCATTGATAACATTCCTTCTATGCTCAAGGAATCTAGTACTAATTGTACGAATTGTTCTTCCCACATTCTAGGGGGCCACAGGAACATGATATGAGGTAAATTACAAATGTTGAGAGACGGTTGATATTCCCTTTTACCTCATATTTTTTATTATTTGAAAAAGAGCGGAAGACATTGCTGACAACCAAATGTTTACATGTGGGACAATGTTTGCGCCCACATGCACGGTTGCCGCCATGTTGATTACTTGAACTAGATAGATCATTAACAATATCTCTTAACCGACTTGGTGCTAAAATGTTCTTCATATTTTTTCGACGGGTATAGTGACAGATATAGGTTTTTAGTGACAGGTATAGCTGATGGCAGAGTGGGTTCAAGAACAGGATCACGTTTCAAGATATTCCAATGTTTACCTAAGACACACTTGATTGTAGAAGTTGCCTGTTTATATTTTGTGATAAACCTTGGACAATTATCTTATTTTTATTCCTTTTCAAAATTGACAACACAAAGAGTACCCTCTGGGGGCGTCTAACATGATTCCTCATCTTAGATTCCATCATAAGACTATTTCTATGAATCTGTTTCACTTAATTAAAAGTTCTCAATACAAGATCTTTATTGTACCATTTCTTAATGAATTTCGTAACTAAACTCTGACCCTGTTTATCAAAGTAGAGAAGTTCAGTTTCTTCTTATTCTATAGAACTGACTTTTTGGTATATTCTCCAACCATTTGACATGGTGGTTGCTTGATGCATGCAAATAGCTATTTACAGCTACTTCCTAAAAATGCGTTCTTGTAGAAACAAGATCCTCATCCTCATATGTAGAGTTCGAAGTCCAAGAAATTGATCTGCTTGGATTGTATCTCGAACGTAAAAACCAGACCCATCTCGTTCTCATTGAACGTCTGGAGAATCGCAGACAATACAGGTTCCTCTCCATCCCATATAGGGATGATGTCACTGTAACAGCCATAGAACACTAGGCCCGCCCCCAGTCTAGAATTAGCCCACACATGAAGGTCCTTCCACAACCCCATTTACAGGTTCGCATAGCTGGGGGAGAACCACGTGCCCATGGCTATTTCACATGTCTGTAAATTAAACTTGTTTTCAAATAGGAAGTAGGTATGTTGTAATATAAAGTTAATGCTAGAAAGCAAAAAATCCTTCTAATCTTGATGTAACGAAAGATCTTGATCGAAAAAGTAGTTCACTGCCTTTACACCCTTGTGATGCTCTATATAGGTGTATAAAGAAGAGACATTGCAAGTAGCCAACAGGTAAGTGGATTTCCATCAAATGTCCTTTGTGGAGTCGATAACATTCAGCTAGTCCCTCAGATAGGATCTGAGTGAGGTGACATAAGACTGCAGATAGTGATCTACATAATTGGACATGCTGGATGTCATCAACTCCACACCCACACAATCTGTCGCACTGGTGGACACTCCAAGCTTTGTGAATCATAGGGAGATGGTAGAAGATAGGAATCCTTGGATGCTCTATGTACAGGAATTTATACTTGGACTGAGTAATAATGTTTTTGTCTCTCGCTGTACCAGATGTTCTTGAAATAAAAGTTGCTATTCATTGGTAGGATATTCAATCAATAATTGCTAAAATAATTTATTTTGTAATAAACAGTTTGCTTCCTGCACTTATGACAACCTATCCTGAATCACAATACCACCTCTCTTATCAGCCTGACAAATAACAATATGGTCCAGATCTCTAAACTCCCTCAGGGCAACAGATTTGAGGGAAGATGTATTCCTCCTAACCATGGGTTTGGAAGAAAGATTCTCCAAATCCTGAAGTACCATGGTGTAACAGGGGAGTTATCCCTTTTCAGGAAATGTGCCTCTAATTCAGCAGTGTGGTGGTTAACTGCTGGTAGTCAATTAACCAACACCACCTGCCTGATTAGGTTTCTAGAAAAGCCTGTCTTTGAGACAGGAAGAGAGATTGTTCCTGAGTCTTACAAATTGTGAGATTGACCATGGGGATAGATGTCTTGAGCCTGCCAGAAGAAACATCAGAGCTGCTTGCAAGACACAGGGGAAAGCACCTCTAAACCTGAATGCTGACAAAACCTGAGGAAAAAGGCAGGGACCCAGGAACAGAGAAGACTTTCCCTCCAACCACGAGAAACAGATAAGACTTTCTTTTATAAGACTTTTGGTATATCTGCTCATATCGAGATATATGTTTGGGGCTGGGAGACATGCTTATCTAAAGGGAGTTGTGGACTGCATAGGTTTCACTAGAAATACTCCCAAGTGAATAGAAGCTTTGTTTGACCTCTTGTTTGGATGGTTTTATGATGTGAAGGAAACAGGCGCAATAAAAGACCAGAGTTAAAGGGACACACCCAGGCAGGAAATCTACACTGCACTAAAACTTACAAAACCACAGATGGACTCTTTTCCCCGATTCCAAGACGAGAGAGAGAGAGACCGTGTTGAAGCAGGTAAACCTTATTTGCCTATCACAAATAAAGTGTAATATGGTCATTGAAATAGGGGGTTTTCCTTCCAGCTGTAGTCAGGGTTCAAGAAGTAAGTTAGCCCTTAAAAGGGATAGGCGTTTGTTGTTTTCAAATGTTTCGCTGAAACAGTGAATACAAATGGTGACACACGAGCGGTACTTATTCTGCAACTAAAGGCTGCCACACCGCACAGGACTACCAGTTGTGAATGGAGTATATGCAGAAAAGTGTGAAAATTGATGCAGGACTGTGCTGAAGCAAGTGAATTTTCAGTAAACAAGTGCTGAGGGTAAAATTGCCCTACTGGGGAAAAAGGAATTGCTGAGCTGTGTAAAAGGTATCCCAACGTGTGAAGAGTGAATGCCATAATACCCAAAGTTGAGATTGAACATTACTGAACTCAAGCAGAAAACCACATTATTTGGTTGAAGCAGAGGGTATTGCACCTAGCAAGTAAATGGTGTAAAGCAAACAGACTTTTTACCTGGCAACTGCACATTCAGTATACCTAATGAGAGAGAATGTGTGCACAGTACTGCTGATATTGTAAAACTTACCCAAGAAAAAGAAAAGTCTACAGAGATGCCTGTGAGAGCCACGACCTGTACAAGCAAAATATGCCCACCTGTAGGACTACCACAATTGGGGGTTCTAGCAAATACAGTGGCAACACCTGCAATAGCACCTCCTGAGGTCAGGAAGAAAACTACACCTGATAGCTCCAAAATGGAGGACAAGATGCAGCATTCCTGTAATGAACCCCACCCCACGGAAGAGTGGCCCTTCCAGTCCAATAAAGAGGAAGACATCTCTTACGGGGAACCCGAACTGAGTCACACCCACAAATTACCCCAAGAAGGGTGGGGGTGCCTGAACTCGGCACGAACAGAAAAGACCGCTCTCTATGATGACGAATATGGTCGACAAAAGAAAGAGCGGGAGCAGCAGATCACCCAATATTTCTGTCAGCTAAAGCAACTGCAAGAAAAGCCTGGCGTATATAATGAAGCTGCTGAAGTATCAAATAAAGAAGGAGACCCCAGTATTCCTGATGGGACGGAGTCATCCAAAACAAAAAGGCGGAAAAAGAAAAAGAAAAGCGGTTCTTCACTTACCGTGGAAGGAACAGACACGTCCGCAGATCCTGTGGAGAAAAAGGGGGACCGAGTTGCTCTGCAGCCCAGAGAAAATGGAGAATTTGTCCCACAATTAACCGAATATCCAGAGGGCCCAAGGCAGAAGTCGTGTACCCCAAAGAAGTGTCTGTCCGGTGCCAGCAGTGAGGAATCCTCCACCAACCATCCCAGGGAAGCGGAGCCGGAACCAGTGAGTGTCGATCCCTTGACCAGCCCTGAAGATGCCCTGAAAAATGCCAGGCATGACTGTGATATGCTCCTTGAACAATTGAAACAAAAGAAAGATGGTTACACAGAGCTACAGAAAAATAACGTGAAGCTACAGAAAGATGTGCTCACAATTTACTCTTTGGCCAGGACAGAATTGGACGATCTCAAGACTGAGCTAGAAACTGCAAACACTACTATTTCCGCCATGGATGAAAAGCAGAGCCAATCTAATAAAATGATGGCTAAGCTGAAGCGGAAGTATGAGGCGGCACTGAAGCAGATGACAGTCTTTCAGCAAGAGGTTCACACTCTTCAGATAGAGCTGAATGCCTCACAACAGGAGGTCAACAGTGTCCGGATAGAGGTGGACGTATCTCAGAAAGAGGTTCAGAAACTCCACAGATCACTGGATGCCTCATATCATGAGACCAACAGCTGCCGCACAGACCTGGAAGTCTCCAGAAAGGAACTACACAGTCTCACTGAGGAGCTGGACATTTCTAAAGAAACTATTTTCAATCTTAATACAGATCTCAAAGTCTCTCAGAAGGAGCGTCAGACCCTCAACCTAGAGAAGGAAGTCTCACGCCAGGAGACTGTCATTCTCAAAGCAGATGTGCGTAAATGGAAGGAGGACTGCAAGGAGGCCCTGAATAGTACAGAGACTGAAAAAGGAGAAAATGTAAGATTAAAAAGAGAGAACTTAAAACTGGAAGAAGAAAATTCTCATTTGACTGACGAAGTCAAGGAAAAGAATGAAAAGCTGCTTAAAGAAATAAATAGACTTTTGGAAGGTGAGAAGTTTGAAGCAGAGCACCGACTGCAGAACCAACTGCAAGGTCTTCGTACGCACCTCCAGATGGCCGAGGAGAAGCAGCGAACTCTACAGGAAGACAATCTGCAGGCTGTTAAAGAAATACAAGTGCTGCAGTAACGTCTGATTACCCAGTATGTCCCCGCAAAGCAGCATGAGAAACTGAAGGCTAACCTGAGCATCACCAAAGCATCACTAGATGCCAAGCTTAGAACCCAGGTGACTCGGCACAAAAGGGAGCACAAGAGGGTCCAGAAACTGAGACAAGTAACTGTGGCACAAGCAAAGATATTCATAGTTCTTCACAATGCAGTGAAAATGTGGAAGCAAGCTCAGAGAAAGCAAAGTGTGCAGACAAATTCCCTGAGAAGAGATTTGCAAGACGCGCTCAAAAAACTGGGATCTCTCGCGGATGAGATTACAGTTCTACAAGGACAAGTATTGACCCTGACTAAGAGTCAGTATCCCACAGCCACAAAAACCCATGAAGACAAGGGTACAGTGAGAGCTGGGAATACAGCTCGTCTGAAAAACAAGGTTGCAAAATTTGAACCACCTAAACAAGCACTAGCAAAACCTTCAGCCACCCAACAGGCAATAAAAGAAGGTACACGTACTGAATCAAAACCAGAAGAATACTTAGCTGATGAAGCTGAAAAGATGGGACATTCTCTGGAAGTGCAAGTGGAATTGCAACTCAATCCCAAAGAGGCTGAACTAGCAACTCCATTGAGTGGGAAAAGTGCAGAGACAGCTTCAAGAGCGGAAAACTCAAAAGGCTGTTTAAACGCTCTGCAACAGCTGCCATACAGTCTGCCTACAATAAGACGAGCACCCGACGCGAGGGAAATCTCATGACCGCGCACGTAGCAAAACGACTATACTTAGAAAAAGTCCTCCTCGAGCGACTGAGGAGTGCTGATCTCAAGCACCTTCGGGAGAAGACATGAAAAAACTGGACAAAGGGCTCCAATCCCAGCGGGACTGAGGGTTCTCTTCCTCCATCCACTCTCATTGAAGTCACAAAGATATCTAGAATGAGAGTGGAAGGATGGGCTTTGGCCGTGGCAAGCCCGAGCTTCCCACAAACAGGGGAGGTATGTAACAGGGGAGTTATCCCTGTTCAGGAAATGTGCCTCTAATTCAGCAGTGTGGTGGTTAACTGCTGGTAGTCAATTAACCAACACCACCTGCCTGATTAGGTTTTCTAGAAAAGCCTGTCTTTGAGACAGGAAGAGAGATTGTTCCTGAGTCTCACAAATTGTGAGATTGACCATGGGGACAGATGTCTTGAGCCTGCCAGAAGAAACAGCAGAGCTGTTTGCAAGACACAGGGGAAAGCACCTCTAAACCTGAATGCTGACAAAACCTGAGGAAAAAGGCAGTGATCTACAAAGCAAGAGATATTGCCGCTCACCAATTATATAAACATATTGTGACAAACTCCCCTCTTTTGTAGCGCTGACGTCTGTCTGGGTTCTTCCCGACACAGTCTTTCAGGGTTATTTATACAAAAAACAGGATCATGCAAAGTATTATGCTGCTTAACTCAGGCTTCTGCCTGCTTTATTTTCATCCAAGTAAGGTACTACAGCTTTAACAAGTGTAGATTAGAGGTACTCAGATACTTTCAATCAGCAGTTCACTCATTTCAGTGTTACAGTATTTCCCACACTGTTATTTTAAAGAAATAAAACCAAAATCATATAAACAAAATCCTATCCCTTTCAGGGATCTAACTACACATCAGAATCAGTCTCTCTAACAGCTGCTGGCCAACTAACCTGGTTCCCCAGCTTAATACAATACTCTCTTATTTAGGGTCACTAGATACAGCACAGTCTTTTAGCAACAGCAATAAACATTTGTTTTGTCCTATCTGTTCGTGATGGGAACTCGGTCCCAAGTGTCCAGGCAAATCCTCTGGTACTGTGATACTTGGAGGGGCCATCCACCCCAAACTGGATTCCGGGGAGCAGCGATACCCCCAGCCTCCAGGCTCTAAGGAGAGAGAGTGAAATGCAAAACCTCTCTGCTCTAAATACCTGTGCATGTGATTAGAAGAGCAGGTGAGGGAGAACTAGAGCCATTGTAATCTAAGGTCTGGATTTTCCATCCAGCTGCCTGAGTAAATGGGAAGCTGTGGAACGGATCATTTTTAACTATTCCTGCACTTTCTGACCTAAAATGGGGCAGAAAGCTGACTAACATCTTTGGATTATGTCACATATCCGCCTCCCCAGCTCACACCTACTGGGGTGAGCGGCCATGGACCTCACTGGGGTGAGCGTCCTACCTGAAATACTTGAGCTAACTCCTAAGTACAATATTAAGTATTCACATGACACGAATATGAACTTTTTCCACAGCAATTATGGACAATTTGCTAGCTGCAATTTCACTCACTTCAGCAACTTACATACAGCACTTGCTAGCTGCAAATTCACTCACTTCAGCAAAAGGCATTAGCTTTACAAACAGCACTTGCTAGATGCAATTTTTTTTTTTCTTCAGCAAAACATTTTGGTTTTCTGTTTGGGTTCAGGGTGCTATTGCATCCACACATCGCACATTCTCTGTGTATGCTAGAAGCACAACTGATATACACAGTGGGACAGACTTCACTCATAGCATCTGTACTTTAGTTCAGCTGGGCGGCCATTTTAAACCCCCGCATTTATTTGCAAACCCACAGATTTTTAGTGTTGACCCGCATTCTCCACCATATGTGACAAACACCCCTCTTTTGTAGCGCTGACGTCTGTCTGGGTTCTTCCCGACACAGTCTTCTATGGTTATTTATACAAAAAACAGGATCATGCAAAGTATTATGCTGCTTAACTCAGGCTTCTGCCTGCTTTATTTTCATCCAAGTAAGGTACTGCAGCTTTAACAAGTGTAGATTAGAGGTACTCAGATACTTTCATTCAGCAGTTCACTCATTTCAGTGTTACAGTATTTCCCACACTGTTATTTTTAAGAAATAAAACCGAAATCATATAAACAAAATCCTATCCCTTTCAGGGATCTAACTACACATCAGAATCAGTCTCTCTAACAGCTGCTGGCCAACTAACCTTGTTCCCCAGCTTAAAACAATGCTCTCTTATTTAGGGTCACTAGATACAGCACAGTCTTTTAGCAACAGCAATAATCATTTGTTTTGTCTTATCTGTTCGTGGTGGGAACTCGGTCCCAAGTGTCCAGGCAAATCCTCTGGTACTGTGATACTTGGAGGGGCCGTCCACCCCGAACTGGATTCCGGGGAGCAGTGATACCCCCAGCCTCCAGGCTCTAAGGAGAGAGAGTGAAATGCAAAACCTCTCTGCTCTAAATACCTGTGCATGTGATTAGAAGAGCAGGTGAGGGAGAACTAGAGCCATTGTAATCTGTGGTCTGGATTTTCCATCCAGCTGCCTGAGTTAATGGGAAGCTGTGGAACGGATCATTTTTAACTATTCCTGCACTTTCTGACCTAAAATGGGGCAGAAAGCTGCCTAACATCTTTGGACTATGTCACAATATATATAGGGCAGGGTTGCATACAGGAACTTGACATATAGATCAAAGGAGGGAAGGGTTAAAGAAAAACCCAAAAGAGAACCTATTTGCACTCCCCCGAGTGCAAATAGGTTCTCTTTTGGGTTTTTCTTTAACCCTTCCCTCCTTTGAAAAAGGCAGTGACCCAGGAACAGAGAAGACTTTCCCTCCAACCACGAGAAACAGATAAGACTTTCTTTATAAGACTTTTGGTATATCTGCTCATATCGAGATATATGTTTGGGGCTGGGAGACATGCTTATCTAAAGGAAGTTGTGGACTGCATAGGTTTCACTAGAAATACTCCCAGTGAATAGAAGCTTTGTTTGACCCCTTGTTTCGGTGGTTTTCTGATGTTAAGGAAACAGGCACAATAAAAGCCTTATTTAATTTCACCATAAAAAGTCTCCCTTGCATACCTCTGTGCGCGTCCCCCTACACATGGTATAAAATGTGTCAACATAACTGCCTTTAGATTGATAAGGGAAAAACATTGATTTGGGCCCAAATGGTGAATTCCTAATAACTGGTTATACCATAGAACATGATGGATGAATAGTAAACTGTGAATCATTAATACCTTCAAGCAAGTCAACATCAGCTGACTCGACCAGTTCCCCCCTGGGGTAAATCAGATTTACAAAAGTTTGTTATGTGATTTTGTTCCATTAATATTGATGTCAAAGCTTGTGTACATGTTTCCTCCTGAGTACTAAAATCAGGTATAGGCACCTCATGGAGATTCTTCATAATGAAGTATCATTTTAAAGTAATTTTTCGAATAAACTTAATTAAATCCATGCAGACAATTGCCCCCAAAAACATTGAAATTCACAAACCCACCCACAACCATCCCACCCACGGTTTCCACAACAACCCTATACCCCCCTAACATACATAAACTATTTTTTTTATGCACAGGAATGATACTATAGGCCTACGATGGCCCTCGGTTGGTCCCCTCAGGTATCTGGGGTCCCCGCTTGCCTGCAATACCAATCCTGTGCCCCCCCCCAAAAAAAATCACACAATACTTTTAAATAAATACACCCCCTCCCTCTCCCTGCCCCCTAACACATACAGTACAAAATTGGCCAAAATTACTATTATCCACATATGGATAATAGGGCATTTGCCCATTTAAAATACATTAGGCAGCATAAATAAAATAAATAAATCACCCCTGCCAGGCTGCCACGATGAAGGCCTCACTCATCCTCATCACAGTCCATGTCCTCTGTTGCCACAAACAATACAGTACAATAAAAAAAGACAATCTAATGTCCCCTAACCCATTAAGCACCTTAGCGGTTAGCAACCCAATTAAGGGTTAACCCACCCTCTCCCACTTCCCACACATGAGGCCTAACAAACCTCCCCCAGACAACTACCCCCACTCTTCATCCATTCATTGGTACAGTGGGTACATCATGCCCATATGATATGAGCATGATTTAACACTATAGCAAGAAATGGTGAAGGAATAAAAAAAACAGGGGCAAATAAAACCACATTCCATTGCAAAATAAAACACATTACATAGCCAAATAAACACATAACAAATGCCAATAAAACAATTGAATGGCATAGTGGGTATATCATGGCCATATAATATGGGCATGATTGAACACTATGCAAGTCAATGGTCAACCTAAAAGAAAACAATCACGAACAAGATCCAATGCATTCCAAACAATCACAAAATAAAAACAAATTAAGAAGTAAACCTAACAAAATGACCACAAATTAATTAATCCAATCTAAAATAAAGACCAGAATAAACAATTAAAGCACCAAAATAAAACCATGAATAAATAAAATTAATAATAATAAATAAAATACATATCTAAATAAACAGCATCATTCAAAATGAAAAGTAAAAAAATTATCCAAAATTAAAAACACCAATCAAAAGCCGGAACTAAACAAATAAAAACACCACCAAAAAAGCCAGCATACAAAATCCAAACACAAAATATATAGCATTAAAAATAAAAAAAAACAAAGTACCAAAATAGATGGATAGGTGAAGAGGAACTTGCTCCTAACTCCTACTGAAATACGCGTGCTGCCAGGGAGATGGATGCTAGATAGTTTTGTGGTCTGTATCCAAAGCCGGATACAGTAAGATCCCTATTGTGGCACACCGCAGACCTTTATATTATAAGTGGTCAGAGTTGGCAAAAAAAAGGTGTATTTAAAATCAAATTTATTCGCATTCATATGCAATATTTAAAAATAGACATATATGTGTCTATGTGTTCTACTCTAGTCACCTAGTAGATTCTTGTGAATAGATAGTGGTGACTATATCTAGGTATGTTGTTCTTGGTCCTATATATATCTCTTATTCTGGATAATAGAATTCGTGATTATTCATGTCGCTTTACAGATTGTCTCTGGTGGAAATAATGCCCCTTCAGAGGTATAGGTCTACCAGGATGGATATTGAAGTTATTTTAGTTTATAGTGTTACTAGCTGAGAGACCCGGCGCTGCCCGGGATGTAATTTTTTTGGGGGGGGGGCGTACGACAGGGTTAGGCTTCCCCCCCCTTGACAGCTAGGTGGGTGACTGAGTTGACTGAGTGTGTGGGTGACTGTGTGGGTGGGTGGGTGACACTTGACTGAGTGGGTGGGTGGGTTGGTGACTGAGTGGGTGACTTTGGGTCGGTGACTGGGTGGGTGACTTTGGGTCGGTGACTGGGTGACTTTGGGTCGGTGGGTGGGTGACTTTGGGTCGGTGGGTGGGTGACTTTGGGTCGGTGGGTGGGTGACTTTGGGTCGGTGGGTGGGTGGGTGACTTTGGGTTGGTGGGTGGGTGACTTTGGGTCGGTGGGTGGGTGACTTTGGGTCGGTTTGACTTTGGGTCGGTGGGTGGGTGACTTTGGGTCGGTGGGTGATTTTGGGTCGGTGGTTGGGTGGGTGAGTTGGGTCGGTGGGTGGGTGAGTTGGGTCGGGGGGTGGATGACTTTGGGTCGGTGGGTGGGTGACTTTGGGTCGGTGGGTGGGTGACTTTGGGTCGGTGGGTGGGTGGGTGACTTTGGGTGGGTGGGTGACTTTGGGTGGGTGGGTGACTTTGGGTCGGTGGGTGGGTCGGTGACTGGGTGACTTTTTCAGGGTCGGTGACTGGGTGGGTCAGTGACTGGGGTCGGTGACTGGGTGGGTCAGTGAGTGGGTAGGTGGGGTCGGTGAGTGGGTGGGTGGGGTCGGTGAGTGGGTGGGTGGGGTCAGTGACTGGGTGGGTGGTTTTGGGTGAGACTGGGTGGGTGAGTGTGAGACTGAATGGGTGGGTGAGTGTGAGACTGAATGGGTGGGTGAGTGTGAGACTGAATGGGTGGGTGAGTGTGAGACTGAATGGGTGGGTGAGTGTGAGACTGAATGGGTGGGTGAGTGGGAGACTGAATGGGTGGGTGAGTGGGAGACTGAATGGGTGGGTGGGTGAGTGGGAGACTGAATGGGTGGGTGAGTGGGAAACTGAATGGGTGGATGAGTGGGAAACTGAATGGGTGGATGAGTGGGAAACTGAATGGGTGGGTGAGTGGGAAACTGAATGGGTGGGTGAGTGGGAAACTGAATGGGTGGGTGAGTGGGAAACTGAATGGGTGGGTGAGTGGGAAACTGAATGGGTGGGTGAGTGGGAAACTGAATGGGTGGGTGAGTGGGAAACTGAATGGGTGGGTGAGTGGGAGACTGAGTGGGAGACTGAGTGGGAGAGTGGGTGGGAGACTGACTGGGTGGGAGACTGACTGGGTGGGAGACTGACTGGGTGGGATACTGACTGGGTGGGTGAGTGGGAGACTGACTGGGTGGGTGAGTGGGAGACTGACTGGGTGGGTGAGTGGGAGACTGACTGGGTGGGTGAGTGTGAGACTGACTGGGTGGGTGAGTGTGAGACTGACTGGGTGGGTGAGTGGGAGACTGACTGGGTGGGTGAGTGGGAGACTGACTGGGTGGGTGAGTGTGAGACTGACTGGGTGGGTGAGTGTGAGACTGAATGGGTGGATGAGTGTGAGACTGAATGGGTGGGTGAGTGTGAGACTGAATGGGTGGGTGAGTGGGAGACTGAATGGGTGGGTGAGTGGGAGACTGACTGGGTGGGTAAGTGGGAGACTGACTGGGTGGGTGAGTGGGTGACTGACTGGGTGGGTGAGTGTGTGACTGACTGGGTGACTGACTGGGTGGGTGAGTGGGTGACTGAGTGGGTGGGTGAGTGGGTGACTGACTGGGTGGGTGAGTGGGTGACTGAGTGGGTGGGTGAGTGGGTGACTGACTGGGTGGGTGAGTGGGTGACTGACTGGGTGGGTGAGTGGGTGACTGACTGGGTGGGTGAGTGGGTGACTGACTGGGTGGGTGAGTGGGTGACTGACTGGGTGGGTGAGTGGGTGACTGACTGGGTGGGTGAGTGGGAGACTGACTGGGTGGGTGAGTGGGAGACTGACTGGGTGGGTGAGTGGGTGATTGACTGGGTGACTGACTGGGTGGGTGAGTGGGTGACTGACTGGGTGGGTGAGTGGGTGACTGACTGGGTGAGTGACTGAGTGACTGAGTGACTGGGTGGGTGACTGAGTGACTGGGTGGGTGACTGAGTGACTGGGTGGGTGACTGAGTGACTTGAGTGGGTGGGTGACTGAGTTGACTGAGTGTGTGGGTGGGTGGGTGACTGGGTGGGTGGGTGACTTTGGGTGACTGGGTGGGTGGGTGACTGGGTGAAAGTGACTGGGTGGGTGTGTGGGTGGGTGACTGGGTGGGTGACTGGGAGGGTGACTGACTGACTGGGTGGGTGGGTGGGTGACTGGGTGTGTGGGTGACTTGACTGGGTGGGTGGGTGACTGGGTGGGTGGGTGACTTGACTGGGTGGGTGGTTGACTTGACTTTGACTTGACTAGGTGGGTGGGTGGGTGACTTGACTTGGTTTTGACTTGACTGGGTTTTGACTTGACTGGGTTGACTTGACTTTGGGTGACTTGACTTTGGGTGACTTGACTTGGGTGACTAAGTGAGTTTTTGGGTGACTAAGTGAGTGGGTGGGTGGGTGACTGGGTGAAAGTGACTGGGTGGGTGACTGAGTGGGTGGGTGGGTGACTGAGTGGGTGGGTGGGTGACTGACTGGGTGAGTGACTGAGTGACTGAGTGACTGGGTGGGTGACTGAGTGACTGGGTGGGTGACTGAGTGACTGGGTGGGTGACTGAGTGACTTGAGTGGGTGGGTGACTGAGTTGACTGAGTGGGTGGGTGGGTGACTGGGTGGGTGGGTGACTTTGGGTGACTGGGTGGGTGGGTGACTGGGTGAAAGTGACTGGGTGGGTGTGTGGGTGGGTGACTGGGTGGGTGACTGGGAGGGTGACTGACTGACTGGGTGGGTGGGTGGGTGGGTGACTGGGTGTGTGGGTGACTTGACTGGGTGGGTGGGTGGGTGACTGGGTGGGTGGGTGACTTGACTGGGTGGGTGGTTGACTTGACTTTGACTTGACTAGGTGGGTGGGTGGGTGACTTGACTGGGTTTTGACTTGACTGGGTTTTGACTTGACTGGGTTGACTTGACTTTGGGTGACTTGACTTTGGGTGACTTGACTTGGGTGACTAAGTGAGTTTTTGGGTGACTAAGTGAGTGGGTGGGTGGGTGACTGGGTGAAAGTGACTGGGTGGGTGACTGAGTGGGTGGGTGGGTGACTGAGTGGGTGGGTGGGTGACTGAGTGGGTGGGTGACTGAGTGAGTGGGTGGGTGACTGGGTGGGTGACTGGGTGAAAGTGACTGGGTGGGTGTGTGGGTGACTGTGTGGGTGACTGGGTGACAGTGCGTGGGTGGGAGACGGTGGGTGACTTACCTTGACCCCGTGGCATCTGGCTGGGGCAGGAGGTGAGTTCGGGAAGCTGGGGGGGGGCAAGAGTGGCAGGAGACCCACGCCGCGCTTCCCCTCCGTCCGGTAGCGGCGCACGTGAGGGGGAGTCCCGCGCCGCGCTTCCCCTCCGGTGAGGGTGATGGTGCGGCTGGGGATGTTGCGGAGCGTGGGGATTTGGGTGAGGTGGGAGGAGAGAGTGAGGGGCACCGGGAGAGGAGGGGGGGGGTGTGTGTGGAAGGTGAGCTGCGGTCCAACTGACGGGGGAGAGTGAGGGTGTGTGTGTGTGTGTGAGGGGGGTGTGTGTGTGAGGGGTGTGTGTGTGTGTGTGTGTGTGTGTGTGTGTGTGTGTGTGTGTGTGTGTGTGTGTGTGTGTGTGTGTGTGTGTGTGTGTGTGTGTGTGTGTTTTTGCCCGTCACTCTGCCTCAGGCCAATGAGAGGTGCGGGGGCGGGCAGGCCAAGGGACCAATGAGATTGCCGCTAGGGACGCAGACATACAGTGCTTTCAGAAATATATAGTAGATGATCTTGGTAGATCTATGTTAGGGAGGGATGTTTTGAGTCTATAGTTCCTTGCAGGGGATATCATAGTGGCCGTGGTGGCTAGTGTGTATATAGTATGAGAACTTCAAAAGTGGCTGTTACTTTTGATCATATATCACTTGTAAACTTTGCAGGTACCTTGTGTGTGTACTTAGTTAATTAGTTAGATACAGTGCAAGGTACAACCCTTGATCATCTGGGTGTTGATGTTGACTACTATTCCCTATCCCATACTGTAATATCTGTCTCAGATTCTCACTGCACATGAGTCATTCAAATTTTGTAAGACTCCCTTTCTGATCATGTATACAGTGTGCGGAGAGGGGACCAGGTAAGTGAAACCTGAATTTTGTATCCCCAATTATGCAGCAGGATCGATTGGAGAGAAATGATGTTATACCAGTGAAAGCAGTCGTTTGTGTACAAATATGTCAGTGTGTTCCTTGGTTGAGTTTGATGTAACTTGGATTCCTTCTAATCACAATACACTTTCTCAGTGCGCATACGTCACCGTCGTCCTCAATATATTGTTTTTCGGATCAAGGCAGTGTGTCACGAGGAAAAAACAGGACAGGTTTTTACTCTTATCTCAGCGCAGGTCTATCTTTCGGAGAGTGTATTCAGTGGATGGCATATATGCAATGATGTTAGCGTCGCTTATAGTACATAGCTCCTAGCGATCTATAATGGGTGAACTCAAAAAAGCCTGCCCTATTGGTATTTAACAGGAGGAGAAGGACCCAACTGTAAAGTTATTATGAATACAATTTTCATGGGACGAGAACACAGAGAACATTGCCCTGTGTTAGTGCTTAGACACCTCTTTACGTGGGTGTATCAGAGTGCAGTTCCCTTTCCCGTATTGTAGTACCTTTCTCAGAGTCTCACTGCGCATGCGTTGTTCATATTTTGCAAAACCCCATTCCTACTCATGTACACAGTGTGCGGAGGAGGGACAAGGTAGGTAAAACCTAGTTGATATGTTCCTAATCATACAGCACGATCGATTGGGACTGTTCTTATGCCAGTTTAAGTCATCCTTTATCTACACATATGTCAGTCTGTTCCTCACTTGAGTCTAGTATAACTTTAGATTCCTTCTAGCCAGAAAACACTGTCTCAGCGCGCATGTGTCGCCATTGTCCAATGTGTGTATTGATTTTCGGATCAAAACAGTGTACCATGGAGAGAGAAACGGGGACAGGTTTTTACTTTTGTTTCAACGCTGATCTATCTTTCGGAGAGTGTGTTTAATGAATGGCATATACACAGTGATACCGATGTCACTTATAGCACGCCGCTCATAGCGTTTGTGTACTATATAAGGAAACTAACCCTTTGATGTATAGTGAAGGGAGAATGACTTAGCTGATAAGTTGTGATGAATATAGTTTATAATTGTTATTTATATCAACAGTGAGAGCTCAGAGAGCATTGCCCTATAGCAGTGCTTAGACACCTCTTTAAATGGGTGTATCAGAATAGAGATAGTAAGTTATAAGTCAGAGTATAGCGTTTAGTATACGTTTCAGTGAACTTGTGCTAAGCCATCGGCACAACTCGTAAACCCCACGATCATACTGAGTGTGACTACAAGTAGAACCTGTCGGCAAAGACCCGACGTACAGTACGTTTCATCGCTGTCTGCGACTTCTTCCGGGGTGGGCGTATCCGCGTCCCTGTCGGCCCCTATATACGTGATTGTTGCCATAGCAACTTAGGGATGCTAATTGGAGCCAGTGTACAACAGTGGTGGTACTTAGGTACTGCTCCCTAAATAGTCCATGGTAACACATAGGTTTTATT
This sequence comes from Ascaphus truei, assembly GCF_040206685.1. Lineage (NCBI taxonomy): Eukaryota > Metazoa > Chordata > Amphibia > Anura > Ascaphidae > Ascaphus > Ascaphus truei. Next base: position 37,986,369 of record NC_134485.1, on the reverse strand, counting down.
CATTCTGACATTTAGGTATACTGTTTATAGTTTTAAAACAGATTCTACTTGATGTGGACAGGCTGAACAAGGGTCCAGAATAGTGTTAGTCCTTTCTAATCATAGAAAGGATGTGTATACAAAGCCTTCATTGATGCCAGATGGATATTGAGTGTGTATCAGATATATTCATCTGGCTTCACACTGTAGCAGTGTTTTATCCCAATTACCCTTGCGTATGTTCGGAGGTATGTGGTCAATTCCTTGAAATGTAAGCGTGTTGACATTTCCTGCATGTTTTTCCCGCACATGTCGTATGAAAGAAAGTAAAACATTTACCAACACAGGAGATACAAAGACCTTTACAATCAAGGACTTCATTAACTGCAAAAGCGTAGGGATAATCTACCTAATTACATGTTCATGTGGAATGAAGTATGTTGGCAAGACCAAAAGGGAATTAAGAAGAAGAGTACTAGAACATCTTGGATCAATTAGAAATTTGATAGACACCCCAGTCTCCTGACATGTGCGGGAAAAACATGCAGGAAATGTCAACACGCTTACATTTCAAGTAATCATTATGATCGTGGGGTTTGCGAGTTGTGCCTTTTGGCACACATTATTTGTCTAATATACATACTCTATTTAATTAATAGACATGCTTCCTAGCTCAATGTAGGAATGTGCATAGCATTTATTTGACGACAGAAAATGTTGTACTCACTGCAGCCAATGTCCATTTTTTTTATTACTAAAAGGATGTTACTCTGGTTGTAATGTTAAATGGCAGATTTATCCGTTAGCGTTTTTTTTTCTTCCTACAATGGATTAGACTTTTTTCTTACATTACAACGATGGATTAGAAATAAACATAACCCAAGGAATGGATTTAGGTTAATCCAGCCTGGGGGTCATTTTAAACCCACATAACCGAGCTAAATAGTGGGATTTTAATTAATTTGCACGGAGTGAAGTTGGCACAATCTGTCTGTAGCTTTTATCCGATGGGAATTGTTTTTAAAGGAAAGCCCGGGAAATCCCAGAGAACAGTTGGCAGGTTCTCGCATCTCTATTATTGGATCCAATTACAGAAAATGGTGAAAACTAATTTCAGTTCCAGTGAAAAAGACACCAAATGGACCACCATCAATATAAATAAGAAAAGAAAGCTGGGAAGTACAGTATAGAACAAAGCAGAACACCAGAATGACTGGTGGGACCTCAGAAGCCCACGAAGATGGTTGTTAGGTAGCAAGATTTAAACAACAAAATAGTAATCAGAGTTAACATAGAGCAACAATAGACACAATTAGTATGTACTTAGATGCAAAATGGATACTTACAAGATTCATTCTACACTGAGACAGAAACAAGACAAAATGACAAAAAAGTTAGTGAACACAACATTAACAAAGGCACAGAAATAGTGTAATCAGAAATTCCCAGGGGAAATGGTAGTAGAGGAAAAAATACCCTCATAGTAAGGTACCAGCAAAGCTACAGTATACTATTAAAAGTGAATAACAATCCAAAACACAGAAAATGCAGCAATCAAAACCACAATATGTTAGACAGATTACTATAAAGATAGGGCAAATGCCCTATTTTCTTTTTTCTTTCTTTTTCTTTCATTTTTTTCATGTCTATGCTGAAGCAAGGCTCATCAGAATGGATAGCATCATCCAGTACACATTATAAAGAATAAGATTCCAGAAATGGAGACAAATACAATAGGCATAAAAATAAACATTTGTAGAATTCACACAACACCGTTTAAAGTCTTGGAAGATGAAAGATTCTAATGTTCCAAGAGCGGCACATCTGTTTTCACATAACTGGGGTTTGCACAGGGGATGGAATAAGGAATACAAGCCATTTACAATTCACATGGAAAATGCAAATAGAAAAAGCAATATACTCAATTTCAGATTATAGAACTAGCTTTCTACCTCCATGAAGTGACTTTGTCCCAATATCACAAAGAAAAATGCAAAATGATTAGATTTGTAGCCCAGACCCCCAGTAACTGTGTTTTCTCCTGTATATTGTAATCCATTGTGGGTACATCTGTTTCTAAGGAATAAATCGCAATTTGTTTTACTTCTTGGTTTTGCTCAGTGATATGATCCCGGTATAAAGTTGTAAATACCTGGTCTCCCGTGACAACCACTAAGGTAATGAAGGAGTTAAACCCACCCACTATCCACCCATGAGGCCTAACCACCCACCCCAGGGCAACTACCCCCTTCACCCACACCCTCTACCCCCAATACAAATTAAAATACAATACAACAAAAAATACTAGCTAATACTCCCATTGATTGCCACTGGGTTACCTATGCACACCATGGGAACACAGATAACCGCAATGGAAATGAATAGGCACCATACTACCCACCCTCTCTACCACCCCCCCCCCCAAATATCTTGGTAATATTTTCAGTCTGTAGTTCCAGCCACGACTGCTACGTTCTCTTCTCAGCACTTGGCCCCGAAAGTGGGACTTAGAAAATGTCTTGACTTGAAAATCTCTGAAGCTGGTCGACGCTATTTCTCCAAGAGCATCTTATGATGAGTTCAAAGTTACCGCTGCTGTTTTGGCACATAGAATCTGAGGACCAGATTGGCTACAGGGTTTCTTATAGTATTTCAGATACATTCATTTAATACTACAACCAATCCGAGCCTTTGAACTTTGTAACCAGCCAATCAGAGGGCTGCCAGTCTTCCAAAGCGGTTCTACTGAAAGTAACAAGGGCATGCGAAAGTTTGCCACTTTAGCCACTTGATATTCAGAAGCCACCCGCTGGGTTAGATGCCTCTAAGCCTGGGAAGGCAAATGCTAGCCTGCATTGTTTCCCGGACATGGGTACTCCACTTAACCATCCAGCCCAAATGGCTTTACCACCTCTGACAGAATCTGTGGCTTTCAAGTACGGACCTAGAGCATACTTAGTGGATCCACAAATTGGCAGCCCACTAGCCCCCCTCAGAGTACTTTCTTTAAAAGTCCCAGCTTATATGTATAATACATTTACAAACATCTCAGTTTAATAAAAATATACTTTTACACTTTTACCTAGTCTAAGTCTTTTGGGCAATGATGGATAGAATGGGACTATATACTTGTATTACCACTAGCCATATCCCTCACACACTGTAAACCTGACTTAGACTGTAAAAAATTATAGCCACATTGGCTATTAAACATTTTAGGAAACATAAAAAATATTTCCCATTTTTCTTCTAAGTCCTTCAGTGAAATATAAAGAGGCTTAGCTTCAATCTCAGTGCTGTGGCTCCTTCCCTTAAGGAAACCTAATTTTCTTTAGAACCAAAAAATGTTTAGGCACACTTTTAGGACTGTATCTCTTTCCTTTACTGAAACAAGGACCTAGGTTTCACAAAACCTTTCGCAACTTAATATACGGTTGTAGAAACACCTCAGAACCTCTATACTGATTCAGGGGTACCGGACATATACTGGTGGACCCTCACTAATTTAGGGAACCTTGACTGTACCCGGGATACATAAATCCCTATGCTCTCATTTACCTTTATGATCTGTGCTGAAGCAGGGAAACCTGGCGGTGAGTCGCGTAACTGTTTTCAAGGGAGGATTTTAAACGGAGTGATGTGTCCGTATGTCTCCGGGAATCTGACCTGATTCCCGGATACATTTTTGGGGTTACCAGCAACTCTGGACCCCAGCTCCTAGACATAATCTGACTGCAAAACCCCCTTGAAACTCATAGCCTGATAATCTTCACTGGTTAGTACTCCTGGAAAGGTAAAACACATATAAAATCTTTATTTTCATACAATTACATTCATTGCAGGCACAATACAAAGGCTAAAGAGCTGACATCATACAACCTGAAATAGGGCTCAGAGGTAACCAGCCAGGCATAAAACCTTTATAGATGGTCTGGTTACCCCTTCACCATCACAGCGGTAGTAACCGCTAAGGTAATGAAGGGTTAGCATCTCCCGCAACTTTTCCTTTAGGCACAACTACCCACTCTGGGGCAACTACCCCCTTCACCCACACCCTCTACCCCAACAAACGAGGTAATTTGGTTTTATAACCTTCATTACCTTAGCAGCCAGCTCTTATTTTATTTTAATGACATAGGATTGATGCAGGGGGTTCCCAGAGCTGAACCCCATTAATTTCAGCCCATGGGACCCCCTGCTTCCCGAGGTACGGGACCCAGTATGGAGTTCTTGTATCTCCCTGCATGTGTAAATCTCCTGCATCATGTGACCGGTATATTTAAATGCACAGGAGATATCGGCCCCCCATACCAGGCGTATCTTGGGAAGCATGGGTCCCCTGGGCTGAATTAATGCGGTTCAGCTCTGAAGACCCCCTACATCAATAATATTTTATTAAAATAAAAACTGCACAATCCTCTGTTATATGTGCACAGAGAGAGGGACTGATTCTGTTTTTTCTCACGGTGTGTCTCTTACAGACTGATTCGGTCCGGTAGTATTCACACAGCGGGAGTCCCATTTAGATGCAGGGACCCCCACTGTCTTAATTCTGATCAACCATTAGTCTAGTTGTGGGGATTCATGAGCACATGGGACCAGGACCGTACCCATGGCGTATTCCTCGCCGACTGAGTAACCAAGCTACATCTTTATGTGAAGGATTTTTTTTTGAATAAGCATGAATTAAAATACAGAAAATTACCTGGCAGTATTGATGGATGTGATTCTTGCATGAACACTGTGTTGTAATCAACCTTCAAAATCTGCAAAACCTGAATGACCCAAAGAATTAAACAATGACTACAGTGTGATTTTTTGCATTTTTGAATACTAGAAAAAGACAATAATACAATGTTCTTCAACCGCCAACTGACATTTTAACATGTTCAAATGTTAAATAATTGTGAGATTGTTTTTAGAGAATAAAATACTGTAGATGCATGACTTAAAATACAATACATTACCTAGCAGTATTAGCAGTATTTATGGATATGTTTCCTGCATGAACACAATGTTGTCATCAGCCTGCCAAACCTGCAAAACCAAAATGAGAAAAGAATAAAACAATAACTACATTAAAGAACTCAATTAAAACATGTTCTGTAATTTTTTTTATTATCTTGAAAATATTTTAGAAAAAACTATCTACTGTATTTAGTAAAGATAGTTCTTCTTTGTCCAGAGCACACTAGCCATGAGCCCTATGATACTGCAAAAGGGCATTGATGTTGTCTTTGATGGATTTGAAATGTGCAGCAGTCATTTTAAATTGTTTCTTTACTTCATTTATAATGACTCTCTTCAAATTGGTGGGAATCGCCTTCTTCCCCCTCAAGATGTCAAAGTTAAATTGTTTGAACCACTGGAAATAAAGGTCAAAACTGACATGGTGTTACGCCGGTGCTGCCTGCAGACCAGACCCGTCCCCTGTGCTGAGGTGAAACGAAGGGATACATGCACCCGCAGCAAAGGGAGCGCGTCCGGAGTGTGGTGTTAGTGTTGCCAGGCCAGGTATAGTAAGGAAGACAATACTTGCTGGTACCGGTAGTAGAGGAGGAGTAGTTATTGCCGTTGCCAAGATCAGGGATTGGAGAGTTGCGGATGGTCGAAGGTATAAGCCGTGTTACAGGGATGCCAGAAGTCATGAAGTCCAAGTAGAGCCGAAGTCGAGAGCCAGAGGGGGTAGTCGTCCAATCCGCGTCAATACCTGAGGAGTCACTGAGACAGTAGTCAAATGCTTCCATACAGAACTATCTCGAGCGACGAGTGATGGGAAGCACAGGCATAATAAAGCTGGGCAGGCCAATGGGAAAAGGGGGCAGGCCTGGAGGACTGCAAGGAGTCCTCCCTGATAGGAGGGAGGTGTTACAGCCCAGCTGAGTGTAATCATTGATTTGCATGGAACTGTGTGATGCTTGGGGGCGACGCCTCACTGCAGGAGCAGTGGTTAAAAGTGCTCTGTTAGGCGTGTGCTCTGTAAGCTGGGAATGCATGCACATAACGTCTGGGGCTGGCGTGCGTGCGTGTGTGCGTGGATTCGGTGACTGACGCGCGTATGCGCATGGGGACAGAGACAGATGCACGTGTACGCATAGAGCGCGGAGCTAGGGACACACGAAGAGGCTGCAGTTCAACAGGCACCTCTTCGGTTGGTGCAACCCTGTGATGGCGAGGAGCCAGAGTGCCAGTGGCAGACAACGGAGGTATGTGGGAATTGCGCTGCAGACGCTTGGACGCCTGAGTACCGACGGGAGGTGAGTAATGGTCGCACTGATGGCGCTTAGACACCAGATTCCTTACCGTACCCCCCCCTTCAGGAACGGTCTCAGGACGGTCCTTAAATGGTTTGTTTGGAAACTTCTTCCTGAAAGTCTTCAGAAGAACCGGAGCGTGGATATAACGAAGTGGAACCCAAGACCTTTCTTCTGGGCCGAAACCCTTCCAGTGCACGAGGAACTGCAGTCGACCCCTGGATATGCGAGAATCGAGCAGGGACTGGACCTCATATTCTTCCCTAATCTGGGTAATAACCGGATCAGGCCTACGGTTATGGTTGGGGAAGAAATGACTGGATACGAATTGCTTGAGTAGATGTGTGAAACACGTTTGGTATCTTCATGCTGTCGGGAAGTTGAAGCCGGAATGCTACCGGATTAATCTGTTCAGTTATCGGAAAAGGGCCCAAGAACCTCGGCGCCAATTTTGGGGAAGGTACCTTCAAATAAATGTTTCTTGAGGACAGCCATACCATATCCCCTGGCTTGTATCTGGGTGCCGGACGGCGGTGGCGATCTGCCTGATGTTTGGCCCGTTGAGAGGCGGTAAGAAGAGCAGACTGAATCTTGGACCATGCTGATTGCAGAGATGTGGAGGTGGAGGGTTGGTCAGCGCACGGGATTTTGCTCAAACGTAGAGATAAGAGGATAGGAAGATATGGAACACGGTATTAATGTTTTAGTAATCGAACGGTACAATACAGCCAAAAGAACTTTGGAATTAAAAATGTATGAAAAATATATTTTTAAAATAGCTTAAAACTCTTTGGAATTAAAGAACCTTGGTAATTAAAAGTAAATATATGAAAAAATATATATTCTAAAATAGCTTAAAAATCCTTAAATAAAATCCTTAAATAAAATTTAAATGGAATTGTGTGGGTTTTTTGTGAACAGAAGCAGAATATGTGCTATATGTGGATGACTAACAGGGTGTGTTTATATAGCCTGTTGTTTGTCTGAGGTAAAAAGGGGATAATGGGGCTGGTTAGCAGAGTTTAATGCGCAGTCTTTCCTTCACGGAATGCTGCTAAAAACAATAGCTTTCTCACCCTCCTGGTGGAGGCAGTACGTGAGTTGCTTCTCTCCCGGAGGCCCAAATAGGAAGAAAAGGGCCGAACTCCTTGAGTGAGCAAAATAGAATTTATTAGGTACAGAAAACAAAGTCAAAATAACACTCACGGTACAGCTTTAAAACAGCCCAGCATCAGCCTGATCGTCCGGTGATATTCCTCTCACCAGTACAACTCCCGTGGTCGCGTCCGACGGCGGGACCGGAAGAGGAGGTCTTACCGGATGTCAGCAGGCTGAGGAACCTGACGAAGCATTATTGCGAAACTAGTTGTTCCCTGCCGGAGCCCATTGATTGAAGGACCCAGCCAGCCTGCTGACATCCGGTAAGACCTCCTCTTCCGGTCCCGCCGTCGGACGCGACCACGGGAGCTGTACTGGTGAGAGGAATATCACCGGACGATCAGGCTGATGCTGGGCTGTTTTAAAGCTGTACCGTGAGTGTTATTTTGACTTTGTTTTCTGTACCTAATAAATTCTATTTTGCTCACTCACCGAGTTCGGCCCTTTTCTTCCTATTTGGGCCTCCGGGAGAGAAGCAACTCACGTACTGCCTCCACCAGGAGGGTGAGAAAGCTATTGTTTTTAGCAGCATTCCGTGAAGGAAAGACTGCGCATTAAACTCTGCTAACCAGCCCCATTATCCCCTTTTTACCTCAGACAAACAACAGGCTATATAAACACACCCTGTTAGTCATCCACATATAGCACATATTCTGCTTCTGTTCACAAAAAAAACACACAATTCCATTTAAATTTTATTTAAGGATTTTATTTAAGGATTTTTAAGCTATTTTAGAATATATATTTTTTCATATATTTACTTTTAATTACCAAGGTTCTTTAATTCCAAAGAGTTTTAAGCTATTTTAAAAATATATTTTTCATACATTTTTAATTCCAAAGTTCTTTTGGCTGTATTGTACCGTTCGATTACTAAAACACTAATACCGTGTTCCATATCTTCCTATCCTCTTATCTCTACGTTTGAGCAAAATCCCGTGCGCTGACCAACCCTCCACCTCCACTGCAACTACAAGAAGATTCCGGGCTTTATCTTCTCTACTGGTCCAGCTGCAGAAAACAACAAGGGCAAGTATACACTACCCTTTCTTTGGTTACACACTACCACACAGGCAACATCACAAGCCTATACAAATAGGGAGCGCCCAAACCTCTTTTCTGATTGCAGAGATGTGACACGGTCATCTACAGCCAGGACTCCGGAAAAAATGTTGGAGACATGGGGGATGAAAACCGTAATTGATGAAAAATGGCGACTCTCGGGTGGACTCGTTGGTAGCGGAGTTAAAAGCATATTCGGGCCATGGCAAAAGTTGTGCCCAATCATCCTGAGAATTGGAAATGAAACACCTCAGGTATTTTTCCAGGGACTGATTGACCCTTTCTGTTTGACCATTGGACTGAGGATGGTAAGCTGAGGAAAAAAAAGAAGAGATCCCTAGTCTTTTGGTAAAAGTTCTCCAAAATCTGGATACGAACTGTGACCCTCTGTCAGACACGATGGACGAAGGAATACCATGAATGCGAAAGATGTGATCAGTGAAGATATCAGCAAGGGCGGGTGAGGTGGGAAGTCCTTTGAGCGGAATAAAGTGAGCCATCTTAGAAAAACGATCCACCACTACCACTTCTAAAATCGTATTCATCCCTTTGGACCTTGGCAACTCCACAATAAAATCCATTGATATGTGTGACCATGGACATTCTGGGATGGGCAGAGGAAGGAGAAGACCGTGAGGCCTTTGATGAATTGTCTTGTTTTGCGCACAGACCGGACAAGTGTGCGTATATTCGAAAATGTCTTTGGACATCTTGGGCCACTAAAAGTTGCGACGTATAAGGTCCAAAGTCTTGTTGTAGCCAGGATGACCAGCTGCTCTCAAGGCATGTCCCCAATCCAGAACCTCGGGTATGAAATTAGGTCTCACGAAGAGCTTGCCCCTGGGGACCTTCAGGTTCTTTGGAATGGACCTTTGTGACTTGATGATCTTGTCAAAGCTTCTGAAGGAAGATGCGGCGAAAATCTTCTCGTGAGGTAAAATGGTCTCCATGGAATCTTTTGGTCTCTCTTCGGAAGAATGTTGTCTTGAGAGAGCATCGGCTTTGACATTTTTAGTCCCAGGAATATATGACAGTTGGAAATTAAATCTGGAAAAGAACAAAGACCAGCGGGCTTGCCGTGGACCCAGACGGCGAGCTTTCTCTATATATAATAAATTCTTATGGTCTGTGAGGATGGTGAACGGTTCCCTCGACCCTTCCAGGAGATGCCTCCATTCTTGAAGTGCCATTTTAATGGCCAGTAACTGTCTAGTCCCCACGTCGTAGTTCCTCTCCGGTGAGGTAAATCTCTTCGAAAAGAATGCGCAGGGATGCAATTTTTCTTGGGGTGAAGGTCTCTGGGATAGAATGGCACCGGCGCCAGAATCAGAGGCGTCCACCTCCAACACGAAAGGGAGATCAGTGTTGGGGTGATGGAGAACTGGTGCGGACACAAAAGCCTCCTTAAGTGTGTTGAAGGCGGTATTGGCCTCTGGTGACCAAACCGACGAATCGGCCCCCTTCTTCGTAAGGGCTGTGATAGGTGCAACAATTCTGGAGAAATCACGGATAAACTTGCGGTAGTAGTTCGCAAATCCCAGGAAGCGCTGGACGGATTTAAGAGAGTCGGGTCTAGGCCAGTAAGTAACGGCTTTTAATTTGTCGGATCCATCATGAAACCATCACTGGAAATAATGTAGCCTAGAAACTGGGTCAAAGTCTGATGGAAGGTACATTTCTCCATATTGGCATATAAGCGATGTTCACGAAGGCGAGAGAGTACGTAAGATGTATGAAAGATGTGGTCCTGTAAATCCTTTGAAAAAATCAGGATATCATCCAGAAAGACTATGACAAAGTCGTTGAGTACTTTACAGAAGACATCGTTAATGAAATCTTGAAAAACGGCCGGAGCATTACACAGTCCGAAAGCCATCACAAGGTATTCGTAGTGGCCACTACGCGTGTTGAAGGCCGTTTTCCATTCGTCTCCTTGACGTACAGTATGCGTACAAGATTATAAGCTCCCCTGAGGTCCAGCTTGGAGAAGACTTTGGCACCTTGCAACCTACTGCTGCGGCACAGTTTATTCGAGCATTTGCCCGTTCTGTGCCGCAGCAGTAGCCTGGCGCGCGCCCGAGAGTGACGGGCGCGCGCCGAAGCAGCGGAAGAGCGCCCTCCGATCGGGGCGCTCTCCCTACCGCTGCCGGGTCAGCCGGGTCCCCCGGAACCCCCTGCCGCTGTCCCGCGATCGCGGGACACCAGGGCTCCCTCGGGGAGCCCCTGGACGCGCGTGCAGGGGGCGCACGCTCCCGAAGACGCGTGACCGCGCGTCTATGACGCGCGGCACGCCGAGGGGCGGCCACTAGCAAGCCGGGAAATCTCCCGGCTTGCGGATCTGGCCGCAGTGTGATAAACTGTGTCGCCAGTGTATCAAAAAGTTCAGTGATAAGGGGGAGTGGGTAGCGATTCTTTACGGTGATGCGGTTAAGCCCTCTATAATCAATACAAGGTCTTAAAGTTCCATCCTTCTTCTTACGAAGAAGAACCCAGCTCCAGCTGGTGAAGTAGATGGACGAATAAAACCTTTCTTCCGGTTCTCCTGGATGTACTCGTCCATAGCCTTAGTTTCGGGGAGAGCCAGAGGATAAGTCTTGGACTTAGGTAATGTGTAACCAGGAATCAGGTCAATAGGACAGTCATATGACCTGTGTGGGGGTAGAAGGTTAGATTGTACCTTATTAAATACATCCAGAAACTGGTGGTAAACTGTAGGGAGGTTCGTCTCAGGAACGGTGGTATTCGCTAGGAGTCGTTGTGGTTTGCCTGACCTTGGTTCCCAAGTGATGGGGTTGGTGGATGTCCAATTGATACGTGGGTTGTGTAGTTGTAACCATGGCAAACCTAGGGTTATGGGTGTTCCCGGAGCCTGAATTACGTCGAGGGTCAGGGTTTCCTTGTGATTATCAGAGGAAAGTACAACCGGAACCACCAATAATGAGATAAATGCCGGCGTGAGTGGATGCCCATCAATTCCGACCAAGGCGATGGGGATCTTTTTCTCCAAGAGCGGTATCTGGTAGTGTTTGGCGAACTCTTGATCCACGAAATTGCCTCCGGCTCCGGAGTCTATGAAGGCTACTGTGGAGACGCGGAACTTACGGCCTGAGAGGCACACGGGTATAGTGAGTTTCTTAGGGAATCGTTTTTGGGGAAGGGGACGAGGAGACATAACACCCACGAAGAGCCCATTCATACTCACTGGGTGTTCCCGTTTTCCAGAAATGGAGGACATTCTTGGGTCAGATGTTTTCGCAGGTCCGCAATAATAGCACAATCCCCCGGCGCGGCGGAATTGCCGTATTGGTGTGCGAACCCGTTGAACCCCCAACTGCATCGGTTCGGACGAGTCCAAGGAAGGACGGAGCGGTGAAGTGGACCTGGGGACTGTAGTATTGCTGAGAGAGAGAGACGAAGAGGATACCGAGCGAGTGCGCTGGCGCTCCGTGCGGCATACCTGAATACGTTGGTCCACTCTAATCGCCAGAGTGATGAGATCCTCCAAAAACCTGGCCTGGGTTGGAGAGCAAGTACATCCTTGATGCTGTCTGACAGTCCTTGCCAGAATACGGCGACGTGGGCCTCCTGTTCCCAGTTGGTCTCTGCTGCAAGGGTCCAGAACTCTATGGCATATTCAGTCACCAGTCTTTGCCCTTGAGTAATCTGTAAAAGAGAAGAAGACGCCACCTCCCGACGTGCGGGGGAATCAAACACTTGCCTGAATTCCGTCTTGAAGGCTGAGTAATTCTGGGTAAGGTCATCTCGCTGCTCCCAGATGGGGGATGCCCAAGCCAGTGCACTACCCGTCAACAGATTATAAATGTAGGCCACCTTCTTTGGCTAGTAGAAAACTGGTGGGTGGCCATTTCAAATTGTACCTCACATTGATTAATGAAGCCCCGAAAATCTTGAGATTCACCTGCGTAAGGTTTGGGGTTAGGAATCCTCATATCTAATTCAGTCTGGTCTGCGTCTTGTGGGCTCGACATAATGTTACGCCGGTGCTGACCGCAGACCAGACCCGTCCCCTGTGCTGAGGTGGGACGTAGGGATACACGCACCCGCAGCAAAGGGAGCGCGTCCAGAGTGTGGTGTTAGTGTTGCCAGGCCAGGTATAGTAAGGAAGACAATACTTGCCGGTACCGGTAGTAGTGGAGGAGTAGTTATTGCCATTGCCAAGATCAGGGATTGGAGAGTTACGGATGGTCGAAGGTATAAGCCATGTTACAGGGATGCCAGAAGTCATGAAGTCCAAGTAGAGCCGAAGTCGAGAGCCAGAGGGGGTAGTCGTCCAATCCGCGTCAATACCTGAGGAGTCTCTGAGACAGTAGTCAAATGCTTCCATACAGAACTATGTCGAGCGACGAGCGACGAGTGATGGGAAGCACAGGCATAATAAAGCTGGGCAGGCATAATAAAGCTGGGCAGGCCAATATGAAAAGGGGGCATGCCTGGAGGACTGCAAGGAGTCCTCCCTGATAGGAGGATAGCTGAGTGTAATCATTGAGTTGCATGGAACTGTGTGATGCTTGGGGGTGACGCCTCCCTGCAGGAGCAGCGGTTAAAAGTGCTCTGTTAGGCGTGTGCTCTGTAAGCTGGGAATGCATGCACATAACGTCTGGGGCTGGCGTGCGTGTGTGCGTTGATTCGGTGACTTACGCGCGTATGCGCATGGGGACAGAGACAGATGCACGTGTGCACATAGAGCGCGGAGCTGGGGACACACGCAGAGGCTGCGGTTCAACAGGCACCTCTTCAGTTGGTGCAATCCTGTGATGGCGAGGAGCCAGAGTGCCAGTGGCAGACAACGGAGGTATGTGGGAATTGCGCTACAGACACGTGGACGCCTGAGTACCGACGGGAGGTGAGTAATGGTCGCACTGACGGCGCTTAGACACCAGATTCCTTACACATGGCACTTGAAAATTAGACAGCATATTGATTAGGCAGTCCTCCAAAGTTGTTCTCATATCTGGACAGAGTTTCCATGGTATAATGGAAATTGGGATGTCACCTACTGAATTTCCATGGATCATCAGTTGTCTTTACCTCTTTTGTACCACAGGTGTGTTTTGGAAGTCAAGCAGGCTTAACTGCTGTTGGAGGACACTTTCCAGAAGGTCTCTCCCTCCATCCGGGGGATTTGTAACCAAAATTTCCTCTTCATTTTGGGATGTTCCCTAATGTCAGGGTTTAGCATGGAGACACAGTGGGTGGGCAGGGTCCCTCCAGTGTTGGAGAGGGTACATGGTGTGGGTGTAAGGATTCTGCTCTATCCGTGACAGGTTTTCACTACGGTACAGATTTTATGTCTCTCCTGCCCTTTCTGCTCACTGTGGCAATTTTGGGTACTGTGTAATGCTTGCGTGCCCACGAGCAAGACAGGACCCCGGTACTGAGGTGGGGAAGTAGTAAACCACGCACCCACAGCAGCAGAAGTGTGCCTGGCAGGCGGGTTGTCAAACATAGCCGGGTCTGGGTTGGAGAGAGTGGGTTAATCGATACTTGCCAAGGTCTTGGAGTGGAGAGTTCAGAATAGTCAAAATCCGTGAGCCGTGGACTGGGATTGGAGAGATCAGAATTGTGGAAGTCCTTAAAGCCGTGGTCTGGGGTTGGAGAGGTTAGAATCGTGAGGTCCGAATTGCCGTGGTTTGGGTTGGAGATATCCGCAAGTCGAGGGTAAGCCGGGTTCATTATCCAGACAGATTCCAAGGTCAAGCCAGGTTGGTACACAAAGGGTTAAACTTCAAGATAAACATAAGACAAGGAGCAGGGCACAATGGACATAGGGGCTCAAGGCTACAAGAGGTTATGCTCAGCAATGACTGGGAGTGAGTGCAGGGTAATTATGGGAAACAGGAACCAGTAGCAAGTGAGGTGGAGCGGAGGCGCGGCCTCTGCGGAGGCAAGGATTGGCTGCAGGAGACATGTGGGCTAATGAATACTTGCCACGCAGCTGGGGAGCGGTGCACGTTGTCACGTGTGCACACCACGTGTGAGAGAAGTGTGGCGTGTCCGAGGTGACAGAGCTAAGCTCCGTGGCACACCAGAAGAGCTGCGCGTGCTATGTAAGCAGAGTGGGGGTACGCGCACGTGCTGGTGCCAGAGCGGAGGTCTGAGACTAGACAGGTAAGGAGGAAACACGTCGCAAAGGACGTGTTCCCCGATTCCTTACAGTGCCCCCCTTTAGGATCGGCCTCAGGACAATTCCCATAAGGCTTGTGCAGAAACCTGGTGTGGAATCGCTTTAACAAGCCAGGTGCATGGATTTGACGAAGAGGTATCCATGAGCGTTCTTCTGGTCCATAGCCTTTCCAGTGTACAAGGAATTGGACACCACCTCTGGAGTGTCTGGAGTCGATTATGGATTGAATTTCGAATTCTTCATGACCCACCCGATGACAGGTAGAGGTTTAGGTGAGATGTCAGGAAACTGAGAACTTCAAACAACAGGTTTTAACAATGAGACATGAAAGACCGCTGAGATTCTCATAGATTGAGGCAGTTGTAAGCGGTACACCACAGGATTGACCTGTTTGAGACTGGTGAATCGGCTCAGGAATCTTGGAGCCAGTTTCAGTGTAGATGTCTTCAATCTTATGTTCTTAGAAGAAAGCCATACTTTGTCTCCTGGCCTAAATTTGGGTGCCTCACGGCGATTGCGATCCGCCTGTGTCTTTTGACTGAGTACTGTCTCCTGCAGAGTCCTTTGAATCCTCTTCCAGGAATATTAGAGCGAGTGCATTCTGGAATCTGCTGCTGGAACTCCGTAAGGGTTGGAAGAGATAGGAAGGCGTAATTTATAAAAAATGGTGACTCTTGAGTAGACTCATTTCTGATTGAGTTATGAGCGAATTCGGCCCATGGGAGTAGTTCCACCCAGTTATCCTGTGAATCAGAAATAAAGTATTGCAGGTATTGCTCTAGTAACTGGTTTGTTCTTTCAGTTTGTCCGTTGGTTTGGGGATGATACCCAGAAGAAAACAGAAGAGAGATCTCCAACCTTTGAGCGAAGGCACACCAAAATTTTGAGACGAACTGTGACCACCAATCGGACACTATAGAGAGTGGGACTCCATGAATATGAAGTATTTCCTTTATATAAATATCTGCCAAGGTGGCAGAGTTAGGAAGACTATTGAGAGGAATAAAATGGGCCTGTTTGGAAAACCTATCAACAATAACGAGAATAGTATTAATCCCACAAGAAACAGGAAGCTCAACAGTAAAGTCCATTGAGTGGTGGGTCCGGAATAGGTAAGGGACGAAGCAGACCAGACGGCTTGTTGTGAGCTGATTTATTTCGAGCACAGATGGAACAAGAGTTGATGAATTCCTTGATATCTTTAGACATATAAGGCCACCAAAAGGTGCATCTGATCAAATAGGAAGTCCTCTTTGTACCCGGGTGACCGGCCGACTTAGAGGAATGACCCCACTCAACGATTTTCTGGTAACATTGAGGTGCAGCATACAGGCGCCGTGGGCCTCCAGGTGGTCCCAGTGGGTCACCGTGGGCCCCAAATGGGGTCTCCACAGGTCCCCAGGTCAGCCCCATGGGTGTCCAATGGTCCTCGGGTGGTTCCCACGGGGGTCTGGGCCCCTCGGGTGGTCACAACGGGTCCGCGGGGCTCCATTGGCAAAAAATTACATAGCAAATACTTTCAAATGCTAGTTAACCCCTTAATCAACTTAGCAGTTAATAACCACGAAAGTGATTAAGGGGTTAACCCACCCTGCACTGATACCAACACTTCACCCTTTCATTTGTACAGTGGGTATAATATATATATAAAATGGTAAAGGATTACACAAACATGTAGAAATAAAAACATGAAATCTCAATCTCAGAAACAACACATTGCCTCTGAAAATTAAACCAGCACATTGCAAAATAAATTATATCTCATCTCCCAACTAAACAGCACCTAGACAAATAAATATATACCAAATGGCAATCAAACAATTGCATGTTAATGTGTACATGATGCAATTAATCAGTGCATCATGTAACACTATGCCAAATCAATGTTCAAAATAAAATAAACAATTACCAACAAGATACAATGCCATCAAACAATCAAATAAAAACTAAGCGAGTAAACATAAATCGATATGAATTGTAACATTCAAACGGATCTTTTCCGCAAAATTAACTCTCGCAATTCCTTTCTCCAGGCTAAAAGTGCACATCTGAGACCCCTGATCAAAGGGATTCCTAAAGCGCAATTTTTGCGTTTACGCCGAGTCTGTTCAACAGATCAAGCCTTTATTGATAGATCTATATATCTTAAAAATAGATTCATTTCAAGAGGTTACAATAAATACATATTGATTCAGCCTATACCAACGCTTTACATATTAATCGTAACGACCTCCTAAGACAAAATAGGAAAACTAGAGACGAATTCTCTAGTGATTCGACACCACTTTTTATTTCCACCTACAGCAGACAATCCGAACAGATTTGGCGTATTATTCTAAAACATTGGAATATATTATGCCTGGATAATTAGCTTAAAACCATAATTAACAAACCACCTAAATTTGTTTTTCGCAGAGTGAAAACTCTGGGACATTTCTTATTGCCAAGTCTATTACAGACTAATAAAAGGATTAAAGAACTTACTAAACTTAGAGGTTTAAAAAATGTGGCAACTGCAAAATATGCCCACTACCCAACACCATTAAAACAGATTAAAAATGTACATACTAAAGGAATACTAAAAATAAGATCTCTTATCACTTGAAATTCTAGTTTCGTTGTCTACATGTTGAAATGCGGATGCGGCAGCAGATACATAGGGAGGACGATACTTGAAACTTCTGAGGTCGATCAAACAGAAGGATGATAGATACCCTGTATCAAGGCATTTCTCTGCATGCCCTTCTGGCAATAAAAGCAATTTTACATTCAGTGCTCTTGAAAATATTAAACTACCAGACAGAGGTGGTAATAGAGAAATTACTCTCAATCGCAGAGAAATGTTTTGGATCCATTCCTTAGGATCATTATCCCCGCGAGGGATGAACACAGACTGGGAACTTAAATTTTTTTTATGCTGAGTGACCGGTCAGTGTTCACCCCTCGCTATCTATGTGTTATGCGTTATATTTTATGCAGTTAATTCTCCTTTTGAGGATATATCTGGGATATAGAGAATTTGACGTTCCAGCAAATACTGTTCTGTAGATTTGCTCTCTTAGCTAATATAACTTTTATTAATTATTCATCAATTGAATAATACACCATCTTTACTATATGTCTTATCATGTCCAATTAACCATCCATTCAATTTCTGAGTACATGTGTTGTATAATAACTGGGGGGAAGGGGAGAGAGGTGGAATTAACCCCGCTCAGTCAATGGCATACGAGAGTAGAGACTGGAGTGGTGCAATCAGGGACAAAGGGTATACTGGAAAACAAGGAAAAGAATCCCAAAAGGATGCACTCACTTGTAAGGAACTCAAAATAAATAAATTTTAACATTTTAATGATATCAAAACAAATTTTCATTTAAAACCTAACTGGAAGCGTGCATGTTTGTCACAGCTATTTATGGGGCACTAACTACCAACCTATTTCTGGATATGAACACTATTTTAAGTGATCCAGACAAAAGGCTGAGTAGTAATAGTCTGATGGACAAGGTGATATGGATAAATTAATACAGCTTTTAGGGCCATTTGTACTGATAATACAGCTTTCAGGGCCATTTGTACTGATAATACAGCTTTCAGGGCCATTTGTACTGATCCACATCTCATTTGAAAGTAAAGTGGAACACCAGTATTGACTCTGACTCTGTGCACCTACCCCTTTATCTCTTTGATCTGAGTTTGGATGGGACTGTGTATACTCACCTGAGCAGATATTTATCCATATCACCTTGTTAACCTATTATCAGCTGTTTCAGCTGTTGGAGGTTAGTGGCTCCTCTTTCACAGGATTTAAGCCCGCCCCTCCCCACTTCCCAAGTTAGTAGGTCCTTTCATTCTACTGGATATAGATCCAATGTGGTCTTTCTCCCTCCTAATAGAGGTAAATTATATATATCTATCTATATATATCTATATATAGTTACATAGTACATAGTTACATAGTAGATGAGGTTGAAAAAGACTTCCGTCCATCAAGTTCAACCTATGCTAAATTTAGACAACAGATACTTTATCCTATGTCTATATTTATTGATCCAGAGGAAGGCAAACAAAAAACCCCATTAAGGGGAAAAATTAATTCCTTCCTGACTCGAAGAATTGGCAATCGGATTAATACCTGGAGCAACATCCTTCCCATGTATACTTATTTGGTATATCCCTGTATACCTTTCCCATCTAAAAAGATGTCCAACCTTTTTTTGAACAAATCTTTTGTATCTGCCATCACAGTCTCCATGGGTAATGAATTCCACATTTTAACTGCCCTTACTGTAAAGAACCCTTTCCTTTGTTGCTGGTGAAATTTCCTTTCCTCCAACCTTAAGGGATGGCCCCGAGTCCTTTGTACTGCCCGTGGGATGAATAGTTCTTTTGAAAGCTCCTTGTATTGTCCCTGAATATATTTGTATATAGTTATCATATCCCCTCTTAGACGCCTCTTTTCTAATATAAATAAATCTAATTTAGCTAGCCTCTCCTCATAAGTTAGAATGTCCATCCCCTTTATTAATTTGGTGGCTCTTCTCTGCACTCTCTCTAGTTCCATAATGTCTTTTCTTAGGATTGGTGCCCAAAATTGTACTCCATATTCAAGGTGTGGTCTTACTAATGCTTTGTAAAGGGGAATAATTATGTTTACTTCCCTTCCATCCATTGCCCGTTTGATGCAAGATAAGATCTTGTTTGCCTTTGCAGCTACTGCATGACATTGGGCACTATTGCTAAGCCTGCTGTCTACAAGCACTCCTAAATCCTTCTCCATCAAGGATTCCCCCCAATATATCTCCATTTAATTTGTAAGTCGCCTATTTATTCTTGTATCCCAAATGCATAACCTTACATTTATCTGTATTAAACCTCATTTGCCATTTACCTGCCCACGTTTCCAGTCTCTCCAAGTCCTTCTGAAGAGAAATTACATCCTGCTCTGATTCTATTACCTTACACAATTTAGTATCATCAGCAAAGATGGAGACTTTGCTCTCGATCCCAACCTCAAGGTCATTAATAAACAAGTTTAAAAGCAGGGGTCCCAGTACTGATCCCTGAGGTACTCCACTCATGACTTTAGCCCAACCTGAAAAAGTTCCATTTATGACAACCCTCTGTTGTCTGTCCTTTAACCAGTTTTCAATCCAGGTGCATATATTATTACTGAGTCCAACTTTCTTAATTTTGTACACCAACCTCTTCTGAGAAACCGTATCAAAAGCCTTTGCAAAATCTAAGTAGACCACATCAATGGCATTACCCTGGTCTAGATTCCTACTTACCTCCTCAAAGAAACAAATAAGGTTAGTTTGGCAAGATTTATCCTTCATAAATCCATGCTGACTATTACTAATAATTTTGTTTTCCATTAGGTATTCCTGAATATTATCCCGTATTAAACCTTCAAGTAGTTTCCCTACTATTGAAGTCAGGCTTACAGGTCTGTAATTTCCCGGTTGTTATCTAGCTCCCTTTTTAAATATAGGCACCACATCTGCTTTACGCCAATCTTGTGGTACTGAGCCTGTGGAAATGGAGTCCTTGAATATTAAATATAATGGTTTTGCTATTACTAAGCTTAACTCCTTGAGAACTCTTGGATGTATGACATCCAGGCCAGGTGCCTTATTAACTTTAATTTTTTCAAGTCGCTTATGAACTTCTTCCTCAGTTAACCAATTGTTCATTAATATGGAGGTTGTGGCTTCCTCCTGCCGCACTACATTGAACTTGATTCTTTCCTGGTGTATATGCAAAAAACAAAAGAAAAACAGACGCACTCCTAGTGTAATAAAGTATAAAAAGTTTTTACAAGACTGTAAAATATAAAAACGCACTCACAAACAGAGTAATATTTAAAGCATGTATGAGATATACTCAATCGCCTGAGAGCTGCAGGGGTCCACGCCAAAACGTTCCGTTGGTGCCACCTCTGGTGTGTTCGTTGTTGTAGCAGGATGTATTGGTGCTTCAGGAACCGGATGATGTCAGACTCAGTGTCTCGGACAGAGACTCCCTCCGGCTACACCTCCTTCAGCTACCACTGCTCACCAGCAGACAACTGCAGTACCGGAATGATGACAGTCCCATGCAAATTTGCAATAGCCTCAGAATGAGCTCTCCGTTCGTGTAGGATAAAATCAGCTACAACTCGCCACTTTGGGAAACGCCCCAAAAATATATATACAATGAATATTAATATCTGGAACATATTTTGGGAGTATTTGAACAGCTTGTCATTTGTTTTCAAGGTTATGGTATGAAGATTTTATTTTCTATACTTACTCAAAGCAGTTCTCATGGAATACTAAATATGTATTTTTGTCTGGCATTGGCGTTATAAGAACCAGCGCCAGTTTTAGGGTAGATCGTTAGGCATGGTCGAGCAGGGCGTCAAGCAATTGGGGATGCGCTGAAGGACTGCATCTATCAAACTATAATAAACCTGGCCATGCAGTGCATGCTTGGGAGCAAGGAGGGAGGGCAGGGTCTACTGTCCCGGGCCTATAGGCTATAGGTTACTCTGCCTGCTGCTTCCCACGCTGTTCTCTCTATCCCGTCGGCGTGCGTCAGAAGTTCGGTGCACACGACTATGAGGCCTAGCTTCTGGCGTACACATTTTTGTCTGGGAAGAGACAGACAGTACAGCTGTGGAGAGCCAGCAGCGGCAACAACCAGAGGGAAGTGGCAATCACTGGCTTCATATGCTTGTGCAGATGTTTTAATTCATGCTAGATTACTTTTATTGAGTTCAAGTCAAGAAATCTATAACTATAAAGACAAATAATGTACGGTTATTGCCAAGAATTAAAGAAACTCACACAGCAGCACAGTACTTCAGTACTTTATACAGTTTATATAGTGCACAATACAGTTACTTACCCTTGAGGCGGTCTGACCCAGTTTATTCCACTGTCCTTAATGAATGTCGCAGATGCACGTTGTTTTGGGCCATTGTCTTGGAAGAACCTGCGACCCAATGTGAATTATTTTGAAATGCATGGTGCAGCCATTGAAGCAATAATAACCTCCTGGAAGTGGGCTTTTGCCGGGATACCTGGCAATGCAATAAAAAATGTAACTGTTTTAGTTCATAGGAAACAGGAAAAGGGACAGAGTAACGTTAATATACAGTTACGGTTCATCACCCTGAAACAAAAGTGTGCTTGCCCGCAAATATAATAATAGGTCCTGGTGCAATTCTGGACCCTGGCCATGGAGGAGGTAGGGAGCCGGTCAGGGAGATATTGATAAGGGGACAGATTATTTTGTAAAACCTTTGTAGGGGATCATTTTCTTTTTAGAAGTCACAAGGGGTTACAAATGTTGTGGAGGGTTCCTCCTCTCCCCATGAACCCACAATGATGACTGATTTCCTCCCAAACCATGGAGGGGGATATCAGAGTACAAGTGGATGAGCAGGGGGACCCTCCATTTTGATTTTTTTTTAAATTTGTATTTTGAATTAGACATTTCATCTCATTTGCGCTTCCTCAAATGGTAGATGACATTCTCCAACCAACAGGATTTAAAGCCCTGCCAACTGGAGGAGGAGTGCAAAGTGTACAATTTATGGCATAAAAGCTTCCAGGGTGCAGGCTTTCATTACGGATGTTGTACACCCATAGGACACTGAAAGCCTGTATGAAAATGTCTTGTCATCATTATGTTGAAAATATATTTTTAAAAGGTAAAGAAATAATTCAAGTTAGTTTAACATTATTACTCGAAAGTGGGTGCAATAGCGCCTACTACTTCTGTACATGATATATGCCAGTTACTGTAGGTAGGTAGAGCTTATAAAAAATACAATATTTAACTACGTATATTGTGCACTACCGTTGGAATGTTTACTTTGTGATCTTAAATAGATGTGTATACTGTAGTTCAAAACATATCATTTTTGTGATATAATAGACATCTCATAATATTTGACTTTTTTTATAAGACAGTTACAAGTCTTCTGCAGAACATAGCAGAGAACATAACCCCCTCCCCACCCTCTCAAAAAATGCCATTTAAGTTTATTTTTCAAATATTTTAGACGTACTTTGCACTACTATAAGACTCATGGAAATAATTCTCTCTCCAATTTCTACTTGGCAATCTGCAGCAGAAATCAAATTGTAACCTTAGAATTGTACAGAGATATAACATCTAACTTCTTACCTTATGGATAGACTAAGTCAAGTCACCTTGTTTTATTTTGGCATGAAAAAGCTCAATTTTCTTTAAATGAGTGCTACAAAATAGCCTTGTACAGTTTAATGTACAGAACCAATTTCAAAGGATTTTAACACAAAGACGTTTTCTTTGCCCATACTTATAAACACACAACTATAGATTATTTATTGTATAGCAATGGCAAAGTGAAGTTACTAGAGAAGCTTTAGATATAACCTAATTAAATTGACCTGCATGCTGTAAAAGCAATTGTCTTATGTACAATAAAGGTCAACGTTTTATAAATTGTGAGACGGGGGGAAAAAAACATTTGTTGAAGGAAAATGAAAGCACTGAAACTTCTATCTTGATTATTATATTTATTTTGTTTCCAAAACTTATATTTATCTTCTTGTCCTTCTATTTTTTAAACCAACATACTGTACAGTATACTTAAAGTTTTCTTACTAGAATTAACTATGCAGTTAAATTAGTTATTTGAAAACGTATTTAAAACAAGATAAATTAGCTATAACTCAAAGTAGAATTTTATTTCCCAAAAGGATAATAATTGTCCTTTGATGGATGCAGTACTAGATGTGTGAATGTCTCTAAAAGTTTCAAAAACAATTGTTATTTTCAAAATTTGGATATTGGCAAAAGTATTGCTGTTAGGCCCGGCAGTATCAGAACCCATTATCTATTCAGATTTTTATCATTTTTAATTCATTTATTGTATTGATTTATTAAAATACCCCCTTTTTAATCACTGTAATTAGCACCTTCACTGATACTCTATATACAGTATAATATGTATCAACTCATATATATTTAAGATTGCCTGGTGTTCCACGCTTACTTAATATACATAATTTATCTGGATGGGATTGCCCCTAAAGAAGTACAATTAGGAGCGCACCAATCTAAAATCATTTTTTCCTCTTTCTCTCCACACCCTGTTATCATTACTAGCTTCCATGGAAGCCTAATACTTTGGTGGCACCCTAACAGTTAGAACAAATTCAGTTCTGTATAGTGTTGCTAGGAACGGCCATACAATCAGTTTACCTTTTTCAAGAAAATTTTAGCCAATCTTTGAGCTGTGGGTAATGAAGTGAGGAGCATGAAATGTGAATTTCGAAAATTAATCGATGATGGTTAGAATTACAGTGGAATCCTCAGAGGGGGATAATTCGACAATAAAGTCCAAGGTTAAGCAGAACTGTCAATAGGTTGTAAAAACCCCTGCCAAATGATGTTGCGTTTTCTTAATTTGCTCACAAGTCTCATATGAATGAATAAATTGAGCCACATCCTGGTAGAGTTGTGACCACTGGGACGGAAGACCAGCACTTTTAACACCTTTCTGGAATCCTTCACTAGGCAAAACAATGTAGTGGAATAAAATGAGGTTTATTCTGGTGAAACCCAAGTACACACAATGAATATACAGATGCAGCCACCAGTATTAGGACACTTACCTGGGAAATTCTGTGAGATTCTGGGGCAGTCTCACTGTAAATGCCTCAATATGCCTCAACATTTCTGTCAGGGATCCCTGCTGTGTTAATCTGATGGGCCATTAAGAATCTCACAGCAATGTTGAGGCAATGTTGAGGCATTTACTGTGAGACTGCCCCAGAATTTCCCAGGCAAGAGTTCTATAACTGGTGGCTGCATCTGTACAAAATACAGGAAGAATACAAACTTACTGGTGGTCTGGGGTAGAAAACTAGCCTCAAATAGGTGCAGGGCGCCTGCTTTGTAAGGCTTACCCTAACTATGACATCGTCGCGGGCTTCGTGGTACTCATTTTGGGGAGAATACCTAACCACGACCGCTACGTTCTATTCTGAGAACCTGGGCCTCGCATCTGACTTAGGGCCTCATGCAGTAAGCGACGATTATGTGAAATCGGCAAGCTTATCGATTAGTCATGTTATTGGCGTTTTTCCCTCTCCGTATGCAGTAAGTGCCGAATACATTCAAAATCAACCCGAAAACAAATCCGACCACTCTCACGATGATGAGCCGATCACACACAGGTGTATCGGCGTGCGTGGCGGGGTGCTGTTAGGTTGCACAATCACAAATCTTGCTGAATCAGGCGAAACAAGCATGTTTTTGATTGCGCGCCATATTTAAAGGCAACGTGTACTGCTAATCATTCTCTGTGTTGTTGGGAGTGAGAGAGAGAGAGAGACGCACAGAGCTGGACGATTGAAGATTTGCATATTGACTGAGAGACTTGTTGTGTATTGGGAGAGCTTTGTCCTTTGTTGTTTTGTTTACATCTTTGTCTTGTTTTATATGTGGAAGTGGGTCGTGTGATTGCCTGTACATTTCTTGTCTGTTTTTTGTGAGTGCTGGAAGTATGCCCGCAAAGCGTGGGAAGAGTGATGCTGGTGGGAGTGGGAGTGCTACTCGTGCGAGTACGCGTCGGAGTGAACGTTCTGTTCAGGGGAGTGATGTTGCTGGTGCACCGAGTGGTGTTGCTGGGAGTGGGAGTGCTGGTGCTGGGAGTGGGAGTGCTGTTGTTGGGAGTGGGAGTGCTGGTGCTGCGAGTGGTGTTGCTGCGAGTGGGAGTGCTGTTGTTGGGAGTGGGAGTGCTATTGTTGGGAGTGGGAGTGCTGTTGCTGTGAGTGGGAGTGCTGGTGCTGGGAGTGCAGGTGCTAGGAGTGTGAGTGCTGGTGCTAGGAGTGTGAGTGCTGGTGCTAGGAGTGGGAGTGCTGGTGCTAGGAGTGGGAGTGCTGGTGCTGGGAGTGCTGCTGGTGGCGCAGTTGCTGATGGGGTGTCTGGTGGTGGCGTGCTTGCTGGTGGGCAGCTTTTGGAGGCTCTTCCATTGGAAGAAGGAGAGTCCAGTCAGCACCAGCCAAGCTCTGACCCTAAACCTGCTCGGAAGAAACGTGTGGAGAAGCCACGTAATCCTCGCTTCAATGACCAGGAAAATAGGGCTCTTGTCACTGGCATTCTGGAGCACTATGACAGTCTCTATGGACATTTAGTAGGTAAGTGTACCTTTACATTTATTATTCAAATACATGTGGTCCTAGGTCATCTGAGTTTTGTTCATATGCAAATATGGGTACACAATATCTTTCTATGTTCATTAGTGTGGAAACACAGCTTTTTATCATGCCTTACAAGGACAAATAAACACAGGCGGTCAATTTGCCAGAACTGCATACAATATGAATGCAACCTTGCTTACATGTATAGGTTTAGTAGTGAATGCTCATGTGCTTCACATATTACACATAAAACAGCATGTTTGCTATCTCTTGGAACAGCTAGCAGTGTAGGAAACTGGTGCTTATATTATTATTAATTTACCTCATATCTTTTATATGTTTTTCAAGGGCGGACAAGTGCAGCAAGCAAAAAAGAAATGTGGGACACAATAGTCATTGGTGTCAATGCCTGTGGGAATAGTGTCAGGGACAAGTATCATTGTCAGAAAAGATTTGATGATATTAGGTCCAAATTGAAAAAGAAAATACAAGACCAACGCGTGCATGCTACTGGCACTGGAGGTGGGCCCACACCACAATGTCTCATATTGACCCAATTGGAGGAGCTGCTTCGGCCAAAATTACTTACCGTCGTCGTGGAAGGCTTGGCTGGTGACCGTGACATTGGAATTTATCCGTCACAATTTCCAGCAGGTGATAAATATTACTGTACTAGGCGTGTCGTTGCTTACAGTTATTTTGCATATTTACACTGCTTTTTATACTGTCTTCACAATATAAGCATACCTGCATCTATATATGTATATGTCTGATTCTGTATATATATATCTCAAAATAGACATATATGTAGTAGTCCTACTAAAAGCAGTAACTAATATAGCACGTGCCATTGCGTGCTCATTTACATGTGAATTCCCAAAATGCATTGCTGCAGTGGAAGCAATTGATGGTGGGCGAAGATGGGGAACAACAGGGTAGTACACATGTGTAACACATGTTCATGAGAAATTATTAGTAGCTACAGGTACAGAACAGAAATATGTATCATATTATTGTGTATTTTATTGATTTTACTCCGACAAACATGACATTACTGCCTATTTTAAGCATGCATCAAAGAAATTGCATGTAACGGCCTACAAACATCACTGGCACTAACACATCTATAGTTGCTTATGAAAAGGTCCATTTTTGCTTTATGTCATATACAGACAGCATAATGAGGCACACGTATCATATGTTATGTCATTGTTTTCATAACTTAAACACTGCAGATGACTACTTAGCTCATCTACCATTGTGTTAAAGCAGCTGCAATTAATATCTCATCACAGCATACACTTCAACAGAGGGGGTGGGGTTCAGCACACACACTAATTACAGCCTCATTTCACGGTCAACTTAGTTCACACCATTTTCACCTGTTTCAAGTAATTGAAAGGTGTGGCTGATTAGGCTTTTTGGGGAAGGGAATACCTTTCTTACAACCTGAATAGCACAACTGAAGTTAATCACACTCATTTGAAAGCTTAACTCTAGCTACTAAATGCCCCAACAACTCATTACTTATCAAAGCGTACGTCACACATTAGTTCACTCATATCTATAGTTGAACTACTATCAAAGACACATTATCACACACTGCATGTGTTGTCTTGTTGAGTCACAGCCACATTCAGGTGTGCCACATCTTCGATTAATGTACCACACATATCCTCTACCAAAAACAACACTTTTTGCAATATGACCACCTTCATGATAACCATTGTGAATGGTCATCTCATGATAGTTATGTACATTATGATACTGATATCACTACACAACATATGATTTTTATGTACTAATTTAATCTATTTATCCTCACGCATTACTGCAGAAACATAGTATGTTGTATGTTAGGGAACTCAAAACTTCTAAGTACACAGGCATGTACAGTGTTATTACAACTATTTATGTTCACTTTCACACACATTTTCGGTTAAGGAACTGATGTTGTTAGTTAATCATAAATACAGAACATACAATAAGTGTTTGTTCAATATTTACACATGTAAATGTAAAACTTATGTTATTGTTATATATAGTTGCCCCTGGAGGACATGTGTCACCTGAGATGGAACAAGTGTCTTCACCTGGGTCAGCCAGCTCAACACAACTAGAAGGTGAGTGTATCATTTGCTGGCCATATAATATGTGCTGTATGTTATGTTGTCATGTTCATTATTTGTTTTGCACATCTTCTTTAAATAGGATTACTTAGTGTCAGTGCAAATTAAGTGTAAGGCAACATGTATTGTGTTAGTGATGTGAACTATCATGTAGGACTTCTGAGTTTAGAGCAACTTTTCATTCATTCATATTTCATACTGAGTCCAAACATTATTCGTAAGTCAAGGTAGTTTTTAATGTGAGGTTATAAAACGTATGCTAACATGTTAGGTGTTACTTAGGACACAGTACAATTACATAGTAACACAGCATACATTAACATGCCATTTAATAATGTGTACATTTCTTTTTAGAACATCATGGTGATGAGGATGATGAGTATGATGAGGATGACGCCGCAGAAGAGACTGAAATACAATCATGTGACCATGAAGAGGTGCCAATAGAAACTGTTGTACCGCCAAATCGTCCATCAACTTCCACATACGATGCAATTGTAGCTTCAGAGGGAAAAATAGTGGACGCAGAAAATCGTCGCCATTCAGACATGATGACAGTGCTGGAAAGGATGATTGGACTGCAGGAAGAAACAGTATCACAATTGGCACATCTCCACAGAGTCTTCATTGAAGTGCCTAAACAGTTGCAAAAAATCAACACCTCATTCGAAGCATTAGTTGTTCAGCAAACACAAGCTAATTACTGGAGAATGACTAATGTACCACAATTCAACACCTCACAGCCAGGATCTGTTCATGCAGGTCAGTTTTCACCACATTCATCTGATATTCATTCACCAGGCCCAAATGTTACCGGTCAAGTAGCAGACATTGCTGTGCAGGTTCCTGACGACATCCTACCGCTGCCATCTGTACAAATTCAGCAGCTGACACCTACAAAGGAGGCCACAAAAAGAAAACACAAGCAGTTACTACTGACCAGTTTTTGGTCAAAAACAAAAAAAGACTCACATGAAACAGACCGACCATCACTTGTGCAGTGTCTACCAACTTGCTCACATGTGTCAGTGGGCACAAGCTCTGTCGGTGAGTCACTTGCCACAAGCCCTGTCCGTGAACAGTCAGTACCCACAAGCCCTGTAGGTGAGTAACTGCCCAAAAGCCCTGTAGGTGAATCGCTGCCCAAAAGCCCTGTAGGTGAATCACTGCCCACAAGCCCTGTAGGTGAATCACTGCCCACAAGCCCTGTAGGTGAGTCACTGGCCACAAGCCCTGTAGGTGAGTCACTGGCCACAAGCCCTGTAGGTGAGTCACTGGCCACAAGCCCTGTCCGTGAACAGTCAGTACCCACAAGCCCTGTAGGTGAGTCACTGCCCAAAAGCCCTGTAGGTGAATCGCTGCCCAAAAGCCCTGTAGGTGAATCGCTGCCCAAAAGCCCTGTAGGTGAATCACTGCCCACAAGCCCTGTAGGTGAGTCACTGGCCACAAGCCCTGTAGGTGAGTCACTGGCCACAAGCCCTGTAGGTGAGTCACTGGCCACAAGCCCTGCCCGTGAAGTGCCAGAGGCCACTCAAAGTGGCTCTGTTGTGCCTAAAGTTGGTGGCAAAAGAAAAAGGAAAATTCAAGAGACAACAAGCAGGCCTGTTACTCGCTCGCAAAAGGAACAAAAAAAATAAATGTTATAATTCAGAAAATATGTCTTTGGCCTTGTTTTGTTGACTTCAGATTATCTAATTACTATTGTATGTATGCTGAAGACTGTGTTGTTTCCAAACTTTCAACTATGTTCTTGTACACGTGAAGTTTTGGAAATGTTAACACTCATAATTAATTGTGTTATAAATATTTATGTTTTAATCGTCTGTTCAGTAATGGTCCACCAGGAGCCAGTTGCTAAGTTTAGAGAAGCTGCCATTGACTTTGCAGCAAAACATTGCATTTGGGTGTGTTAATTGATGTAAGAATTGCATATGCATATTAGTCACATGCAATTATAAAAACACCTAAGTAACTGCAAACATCTTTCTTGTACGTGTACAGCAGGATTATGTGTAAATTATTACTTACCTTTGCCTTGCTTGGCCATTGTAATTTTGTCCTTTAATCATTTGTGTGTTCTTGTTTCAATAACATCTCAGAATGTATAATAATATATATACACACACACACACACACACACACACACACACTCTGAGTGTGTGTGTGTGTGTGTGTGTGTGTATGTATATATATATATATATATATATATATATATATATATATATATATATATATATAGTACTATATAAACTGGTATACATGTATTTTACAAACTAATACACTTCATGCTTCCTTGTGAAAACACTATTTTAATAATACAGGCCTAATGTTTGAGAAATATCCTAAGTATGAGACTCTAACAGTATTGTGCTTAAACAAATGTTTATTACTTAATTCAATCATGTTTCTCACCATTTAAATAGGTTTCATACAAGGTATACTTAATGCCATCAATGTTGTGTGTACTCCTGCAATATTAAAAAAAATAAAATATAATATATAAATATATATATATTTTTATAAGAGAGATATATTTATATATATATATATATACACACGTATTTAAACTCATGCAGACAGGGAGTTAACCAGACTTTCACATACACACAGAAATGTAAGCGGGGAAAAAACATTTCTTTTTGCAGGTGTCTGTTTTTACTGATATGCCTGGCTAAGAAATATTTTCACACAGTGGTCTTTGTTAGTTTTCAAAAAAACACTATATGAACGCATCCAAAGTCTAGGGATGTTTTTCACAAACGAGATAAAAGAAGGAGAAATGTTTCTCCCACAGTCCCATATCACGAACCACAACTGTTAACCCAATTAGACAAACAAATCCAATTGGCGTTTGAAATAAGGAGTCAAAGTAGTTAGTTTTGTTGACCTTGACAAGGAAAAACAGGAGTTTGTTAGCCATTCAGCACATTCATTTTGATGAGCAAATAACACAGACCTGCACACAGCTTTTGTGCTACTCAGACATGGCTGATGAATTCGTTAACAATATTAATCCCCTTTTAGGGTATAAGTACATGATCTGTGAAGCCATCTTGAACAGTCGCGGACAGAAAGCAAGCACACGCCAAATCGATGATTTCATTCGCGCAAAATATCCTTATTACCAAGACCGTAAGCATGCACGGAATTTTAATTCCTCAATAAGATTCACTTTATCAAGTAATGACTTTTTTGAACGTGACCAGGATAAGCTACAACACACCTATGGTTTCTGGAAGATTGCCCCGGAAAAACAATTTCTCCTGAAAGACGGCACTTATATTGTCGTGAAAGGCATATTTATTCCTAATGGCAATAGCAATGTATCCGCTACTACTGATCCGTTTGAATCGATACGTGCTGCAATATCTGCAGCCTCCATTCCTGAAACCCACATTGTACAAGAACAAAAGTACTATGATTATGTACCAAGCCTTTCAGCTGAAAATGCATTGGAATGGGAACCCGAAGAAATGAACCTACCTCCCGACCAATTATTTGAAGAAAGCAGTGGCGATTCCTATGAGCGCATCCTGGAGGAGATATGTGTCATACTGGATTCAGCGGTTGGGTTAAGCGTGGATGAAAATGCCTTGCATTTCTGGAGCGACCAGTTGCAGCCAGGCGAAGAGTTAATTCTAGAAGAATGGTAAATATAACAATCGTTATGCGTTGACTCTGCGTTTAAATTTTTTTTTTTTTTGTAACCACCATTTTCACTTTCAATGCGTGGATACAGCGTAACATTGCAGACTGCATAACATGTTGCGATCACAAACAAATTGTTTCCTAATACAATATAGTAGAACCTGAAAGAGTAGTACACATTGCTGACGGAATAAATATACGTACTTTCCTATCCCTTTAAACATATTAGCAACATTTTTCCATTACTCTAACACATACCTGTTTTGTTATCATGCAACATCTACAACATTGAAAACCGGGTCCACCACGTATGACGTGGGACCCTTGTCATGGGCCAAGGCGTCCTTAAAAAGGATTACTGATGTAAGCCCCGCCCCCAAGCGACGTGCGCGCCTCAAAGCCTATTGGCTGTCATGTTTTGTTATAGTAACGGTAACTGCAGTGTGTGATGCGTGCGGCTCAGTGTTTGTAGGCGTACCCTGGGCGTTAGCCGAATGTTAATTGAGTGGGAGGAGTGTTAGCGTGCGTTTCACGCTGGCTTAACATGACGTCACACGGATTGCATTTGCGCATTGTGTTATCGGCCGTGCTTTCTGTTCAAACACGTCTGTTTAAAAAGAATACAGATGTACTCGTTTAGAACGAATGTAGTTTCGTCTTCATTGTATTTGAAATAAAGATTTTATGTTTAATGGTATTTTCAAGATGTATTGAACGCACAACGTACGCTTTGTTTTGCGCATGCGCTAACAGTTAGTGGAGCCAAGCGTCAAGTGCGTGCGCACACAAAGATGTGCGCGCACATCTTTCAGTATACAGGCAACGTTCACTTCTTATACATAGTTATGCCTGCTACAAATTTAAAGAAACATTACATACTGATGAACAGTTTTACTTCTAACATATAAGTGACTGACGTGTGTATCTACACAATCATATAGAGCTGCGTAACGCGTTGTCACGGATGCATATCTAGTAAGGTGCCATCTTTGACCATCATGTGTTTGCTGTATTTCAGAGATGTTGGGGAAGATACAATCGGATCAATGTATGATTTCAGAAGAGTCTACCTTTATATGAGATGATTGTGAGGAGGAGCCACCGACTACTATACTACATATGGAACTAATTTTATATTGCTTGCAGCGCTTATTAACAAACAATTAAAAATGTGATACCCTTATG
The DNA here is from genome assembly GCF_040206685.1 of Ascaphus truei. Taxonomy (NCBI): domain Eukaryota; kingdom Metazoa; phylum Chordata; class Amphibia; order Anura; family Ascaphidae; genus Ascaphus; species Ascaphus truei. The sequence goes on along the minus strand of NC_134485.1, from coordinate 37,953,625 downwards.
CCTATATTGCATAAGCACTTAATTAACATAATGATGTTGCAAAAGAGTGCCTCATGAATTTTTATTGAGTGTTCTTTAATGACTACTAACATTTTATGACATGGTGTGTTTTATATATAACAACCATTCCCACTCTGCTAACACATTTGTGTATTCTAATATGTAATGGAATGTATGACTGTCGAAACTATGTAACAATAATAATAATAATATGAGCATGTTCATGTATAGGGCTGCTAGTTGTACGCAGCGATTTACAGACACATGTTTCAGCCTGAGGTCCCTGGCCCGTGGAACGTACAAATGTTTTTTTGCCGCATGAGGCACAGGGAGATAAAGTGACTTGGCCAAGGTCACAAGGAGCCCACACCGGGAATTGAACCAGACTCCCCTGCTTCAAACTATCAGTGCCAGTGTGTGTCTTTACTCAGTGAGCCACTCCTTCTCCCAATGTAAAGGACACTTACAACCAAGTAGCCATTTATTTTTAAAATCTCTTGTTACATGGGTATGTAGATAAAATGGTTTGGGACTGTAGCAAATAATGTTACTGGCCAGATGTTATGGTCCCCTCCAATGCATGATGTTCTGAATATGACATCACCATCATGTTATGAAGTACGTTTCTGTGTATATTTCATTAACCTAACTAACTATAGTTTACTGTGTTTATTAATCGTTTAGAAATACATAGTATAGTCAATATGATGATATAAGCTACCATAATAAAGCTGGTGTTATCATTTGTCGGTGTTATACATGGATCCTACACCAATTGATACACACACAAACAGTTGTCTTAAAAAGTGTGTCTATGCTAGTGATGAATGTGCTCCCGTAAGTAAACAAATAAGTACAGTTATCCCCTTTTCTCCAAACACCTCTATATTACATTAATGGAAATTATAAGGAAACATACATAAAATGTGATGAAATGTGAGTAATCATTTTGTAATACAATGCACATGAAACCTCAAGAGTAGCTAAATGCATATACATGATACAGAAAGTACATATATGTAACATTTGTGTTTAAACCAATATGTTGGGTTTTTAGTTCCAATAATTATAGGAAGATTGAGGTAGCCACATCTTATGAGAGATGTCAGCAAATATACATACCATGATCAGTCATACTGCAAATATACCTATAATGCAAAGGAACAATATATAAATTGCAAACATTGACATGCCATCTTCAGTACCGTAAAGAACACATCAAAGTGTGTATTTGGTGTTAAATGTGCAACACCATGTATATTTAATGACATTCAAAATGTAAATCAGCCTGGTGTACACATCATCTGGATGTACATGTTACACTGCACCAATAACATTGTATGTAAGCATACTAGAAGCATGAATGATTATGGGCATAATATGTGTTTTGTCTTAGCATAAGGAATAACACAATGCTAAAATATTATTGCTTTGTTACCCAAGTTGTATTCACATACACACAACTAAAGTACAATTGAAGAGGGATTATATAACCTGTGCAACAATAACATACCGGTGCCACATCCCTTTGTGCACACAGCAGAGAAAAGAAAGGTGTGCAACCCATATTCATCTGTGTCCTAACAGAAGGTTATATAAAGAAACATTATTGTTAATGTAACATAATTAAACTATAAAAGTAGTACTAGGAACATATGAGTTTGTACTTACAAGAAAAAAATGAATTGATGAGATTCTGTCGTGTCTGGCCACCACTGGCTGTTTGTTCATTTTCAGCAGCTACATGGGTGGGATGCTCGTCTACCAAAGCCTCAGCTAGGTCTGACTGTACATTGTGCCTGAGTGCAACATTGTGCAAAATGCAACAGGCAAGGATAATATCAGACACTTTTTGAGGCTTGTATAGAAGAGCCCCACCAGTTCTGTCCAGACACCTAAACCTGGTCTTGAGTAGGCCAAATGTCCTCTCTATAACAGATCTTGTAGATATATGGGCTGCATTGTACCTCTCCTCTGCTTCAGTTTGAGGGTTTAGCACCGGAGTCAAGAGCCACGGCCTAATTCCGTATCCTGAGTCACCTATAATGAATGGAGCACACATAAGCTGACATTAGTGATGAAATTGTACAATGCCAACATTCCTAAATACAAATGTGTTTTGTGTTAGAACATGTAAATGTGTACTCACCCAGCAGCCAACCAGGTTCAAAATGTCCCTCTTCGAACGCATGGAAGACTGAAGAGCTCCTCAGGATAGAGGAATCGTGACTGGAACCAGGGAACTTGGGTACCACATGCATTATCCTCATCGTGGCATCACATACCACCTGTACATTGAGTGAATGGTAGTGCTTCCGATTGCGGTACACATGCTCACTCTGACTAGGTGCAATCAAAGCAACATGTGTGCAATCGATTGCACCCAGCACAGATGGTATCCCTGCTATATTATAAAAGCCAGTCCTGACTTCCAGCCACTCTGTTGCCTCTGTAGGAAAATGAATATAATTCCTAGCGCGTCTATTGAGTGCATAGAGAAACTGGGTCAAGGCCCGCGAGAATGTAGATTGCGAGACCCCGCCCACTATGCCCACAGTTGTCTGGTATGACGCGGAAGCAAGATAATGTAATGAGCACAGCATTTTAACAAGCCCAGGGACTGCACGACCTCTGGCTGTGAAAAAATCTAAATCCCCCCTTATCTCCTCATAAAGAGATAAGATTGCTGCTGAACTCAAACGATAGCGACTTACAATCTCCTCCTCACTCATCCCATCTAACAGGGTTCTCTCCCTGTACAGACGCGGACGAGGCACAAGTTGTCTCCTCTGTCTTCTCCTCTGATCTCCTGTCCCTCTACCTGTCCCTCGGCCTGTCCCTCTCCCTGTCCCTGTCGTATCCGCGTCACTGTCACTGTCCCTCGGTGTGTCCCTACCTTGCCCTATATCATTCTCTTGATCAGCAAGCATGTCATAGAAAAGAATGTTCCTGCGTCTCCTAAACATTCGCAACATTTTGAAATGAGTAGCTGTGAATGAGCAGGTAATGTGCGTCCTTTAAATAGGTATGTGATGATGTCAGGTGACATAGTAAAATGCAAGGTGTTACATTAACATAATAAAGTACTTCTGTGGCAAGCTGTGTGCACTTGTTGTTCTAAGTATTTGTTGTGTGTATTCTGCAGGGAATGATGATATTTGGCAATGATGTGACGTGAAGCTTTGTACAAAGATTGCTTGCAAATAAATAGTTGCATGTGCAATGCATGTAACACTTGTGAACGCAAGAGTCAGTCATGTAATGAGACAAAAAGGCTGAGATTGACGTGGGAAAAGTTTTGTGTAACATGTGTAATTAGCCATGTTATTGTCACATGTTGCCAACAATGAATAGTCGTGTGCATATGCATGCATTTGTGTAAGGAGGATAGTTGCTATAGAATGAGTTTACAAGGTGTCCCAATGATGAATTACTGTACATGTGTGTATAAGTTAGGTTGAAGTGCTTGTAATGCAACGGTTACAATGTAAACATGCAATGTGATTGAGCGTCCAATAAGTGACGTCATGAAAATAGGGAGGACCCAAACGTAGATGTAAACATGAGAATTTAGATGTACATGAAGGTTTAAAGATGCGTGACACATTACAAGCATTGTGTAATGTAAAGGAACATGAATATACGGTGTATGTGTGACATGTGTGACATGTGTGACATCATGTAAATAATTGTCGCTGAGTTGAGTAAAATGTGTGATATGATGTGAGGTTCTCCTTTAAGAGTGTAGTATAGTATTTTCCCTTGCCACATCATCACATGATGAGTAATGTGACCCGCAAATGCTGAAAACATGTAAAAGTCGAATGTTATGCAAATAAGACACATCAGCTGTGACACAATGCAGGGAATGCCCCCACACTGTAATGCAAATCCCCCTTGTATTGTGAGCAATGAAACGTAAACAGTACTATACTGTTATACGTCCCCGCTCCATTGACTTCCATTGATGTACAGAAGATGTTTTTTTTCTAAGTGCCGTTCCGGCAGCCTTAGCGATCGTTCTCCCGTCCAAACTGCCAACTTTAGTTGGCGGGAGAAATCGGCCATAACATCTCAATTTCGTAGTGCCGATCAGCCCCGATAAGCTGTTTTTTTTTGTTGAATCCAGCCGATTTAAAAAAGTGGCGATCAGTGTCGAAAACAGGCTTATCGGCAGCCGACTGGCCATAACCAAATTATCGGCTCCGAAACCTGGCGATATGAAGCACTTATCGGCGCTTACTGAATCTCAAACCCAATTTTGGCTATAAAATGGCCATATTTCCCTTATCAACGCTTACTGCATGAGGCCCTTAGTCTCAGCTAGGCAGACTTTCCTAGCTCCAAAAATGAAGCCGGGTGCTTTTTTGCTATTCGCAACTGAGCAACTTTGAAAAGCCCACCTTTGCTTCACCGACTCAAGCCACAGATCATCTGGTTCTCTGATCGGGCAGTCTCCTTACATAGACCCTACTGTTCTATGCTTAACATGGAAAGGAGACTAGCGAACAATCAGAGAACGGATCGTACCTCCGCCAGCCAAACAAAATGGGGGATCATCTGGCTGCTGACATCAGAGGAGGGGGCATGCCATACCAGCTCAAAAAGCCGGCCAAGTGGGAAATATGAATCGGCCAATGGGAAATGAGCCTACCAGCAGCATCTTCCCCCAGCCAACCCATTGCCACCCGCTGGGCAGGCTCCACCAGGTCTGGCAGTCCAAATGCTGCCGCAGTGGGGAGACCTTGTTCTCCAGACCTGGTACTTCACCCTTCCCCGATCACCAAATGTTTTTCTCACCTCCTAACATCCCCTTTCCCTTTTAATCTATGATTTCTATGCAGACATCCCGGCACCTATGTAAATGTCAGGGCTGACTATATAGAAATTAATACATATTGTATAAAACATACTACACTGCTTTATTATTATTTGGGGAACCTTATACATGTGAGGGAAATGTGTCTGGGACATTTGGGCTCGAAAACCAGCATTCTGAGGGACACTGTGTAGTCCTGGGGTAATTACATTTTTGTACACGCAAATCATTCCTGCACGCTGGAGAGAATTATGGGACGACTAGTAACTTTGTCCACCAAACTCCTACAGAAAAGATAAACACACTTTGACCCAAACCTCCTACCTAAATCTCCCACTGCCAAAAGTCTCATGTTTATTGGGGAAGGGGAACAGGTTAAACTACAACAGGACAGGTTTTAGATATACATTACAGTGTCCCTGGCTTATGGTGCTATTTAGCTGCCAGGGACCTATGTTTTCAGGGGTAACCAGTCAGGCTTCACCTTTATTATGAAGACTGGCTACTCCCTATGTTATAACCACCAAAACATCTTAAGAGCAATTCCACAATCTTTGATACTCACTTGTGACCAGCCATCGGTAAGTCATGGTACCATAAAGGACTTTCAGATGTAAGGCATTGGTGGAAATAAAGTTTAATCTTAAACTATAAACATTTACTCTGAACCTTCCAGTTACAAAGTTGACTATGTTGGACTTGATTACCAAAGTTAATACTTTAAGGAGCCCTTTCTTCATCTGTATCTTTATCTGTCCTTTGTAATCCATTAAAATCCATTGTGCGGATGTTGTCGAGCCGGCTTCTTAAGCTAAAAGGAGGCAGGACAGGCCTTATATAAGGCCTGTGACGTTACATTTTAGTGTCTGAGGACACAGTTTGAATCTTATTGGATGCTGTACCATGTGATAAGGGTGTGATGTCACCTTAAGGGAGGCAAATACAATGTTAATGCTGCATACCATACAATAATTTAACAGATACTTGCTGTTACCGGTGCTCTTGGTCCAGGGGAGTCCCTGTCAATGAAAAAACTCCATAATCAGCAAAAAATCATGGCGAACCGCTCGTGTGATGTCACGGACCACACTTCTGCCTTGCCCCTTGTCACCTCCCGATGCTGCCTGCCTACAGTGCATGTTTCGCGCACGCACACCGTGTGAATGACGTAGCACGTGTGCCCTGCAGCAGTCACTATAATCACAGCCTAAGAAGCCCACAGGACAACATCTGGATTTAAATAGATTACAAAGGAAAGTTGAAGATACATATAAAGAAAAAATCAAGAATAAAGAATGAAGAAGATGAAGATTAAAAAGAAGATAAAGAAGAAGATGTACTTACCGGCTGTTGAGGATCATTGTGTCGAGTGTCAAGAGGTTCCTGCTTCGCTGATTTACATTAAAGTAAGAAAAACAACCCTTTTATTTTCATATCCCCCACTTTTTTGTCCAAAATTCAAATAATGAAGAAGTTTGAAAAAAAAAGTGAGAAAAACACTCATTGTGTTTTTTTGGTATTCTTTTTTTGTATTGTGTTTTTTTATGCTTGTTTTTTTTATTTCTGATTTTTTTGGGTGCTAAGTTATTCTAATTGTGTTTTTTTATGCTTGTTTTTTATAATTCGTTTTTTTATGCCTGTTTTTTTTTAGGTTGCCCATTGAATGCCGAGTGTTTATCTATGCCCATTTTGGGCTATAGATAATACAGTGACAGGCATTGCATATTTTGGCAAATGCTTGCTTTTAATTGTTATGTTTTGTATTTTTGTTTCTAGTTTTTGATTTATTGTTATGTACAGTATTTGTAGGGCTTATTTGTATTTAATTTTGTGTTGTTTAGGTGCTTGGTTCTATGTAATTGTTATGTTTTTTAGGTGCTTGGTTTATTTAACTGTTGTGTTGCTTAGATTCTTGGTTTATTTCATTGTTGTGTTGTTCAGGTACTAGTTTTTTTTTTAATTGTTGTGTTGTTTACTTTAGGTGCTTGTTTTTTTTATTGTTGTGTATTTTTGGTGCTGTATTTTTTTATAGGTTGCCATTGACTGCCATGGTGGCTAATCATGCCTATATTATATGCGCATGATATACCACTTTGGCAATAAATGGGTAGTTGGTTGGTGTAGTTTCCTCGGGCAGGGTGGTTTGGCCGCCCGGTTGGGTAGCGGGGGAATGGGGTTAACCCCTTAATTACTATAGTGGTTACTAACTGCTAAGGGGATTACGGGGTTAGTGGCCATTAGTTTGTATTTTTATTTTACTGTTACTTCCCACGGAGGACATGGACACAGTGAACGGTGATGAGGTTGGTCATTGTCCTGGCAGGGGTAAGTAGAAGTTTTATTTACTTTAAGCTGGCTGGATAATGATTTATTTTGAAAGGCCAAATGAGCTATTATCCATACCTGGATAATAATAATTTTGACCATTACTGGACTGTATGAGTTGGAGTAGGGGAGGTTGTTGGGGTAGAGGGGGTGCCCATTAATTCCCATTGGGTCTATCGTTGCTCCGAATGAAGGCATAGGTAACCGCTAAGGTAATGAAGGGGTTAACTCCTCCCGCAACTCCCCTGCAAAGCCTAATCAACCACCATGGTCCGAATAACACCTTCACCCACCCACGTTACCTCCAATAAACCGGTTTGCCGCTAAGGCCCCTACTCTTCTCAGTGTTCATCAATGATCTTCCTACAGCTTGTAAGAGAGCTTCAAAACACAAGTATGCAGATGACACAATCTTATATGCACACAGCCCTAGCCTCTCCGACCTTAAACACATACTGTACTTCAATCTGAATTTTTGAGACTTGAAAATTGTATTTCCAAAATCAAACTGTTTTTAAGCACTGATAAGACTGTAACAAATGGTATTTGGGACCAAGACAAAATTTTTAAAGTTCAGATGTATTAAACCCATGTCTAATTTACATGATGTGCTTAAACTACTACCTTGATGTACGCACATTACCTATCAGTTCCATGTTTGGCACTTTTAATGATACATTTCACTATGAGCAATGTATGCTGTTTTTTCTTTCTTTTCTCCAGCTTTTAAGAGGTGTTTGAGCCATCTCTCATCTACAGCAGCAGACCAACTCATCTTTACACATACTGTATAAGGTCCTGTTTATGTATACAGAACCCTCATTTTGTATCATCATGTTTTTCACTTTTTATATGGACTCTGGACACTTGATCTATCACTGAGTTTTTTATTATTGCACCATGTACAGGCATAACCCGCATTAGCGTACGCAATGGGTCCAGAGCATATATGTAAAGCGAAAATGTACTTAAAGTGAAGCACTACCTTTTTTCCACTTATCGATGCATGTACTGTACTTTAATCGTCATATACGTGCATAACTGATGTAAATAAGGCATTTGTAACAGGCTGTATAGTCTCATCGCTTGGCACAGCTTTGGTACAGATAGGGAACCGGTAATGCTGTTCAGGACGTTCTGACAGACGCATGCATGAACTGCCGTTTGCCTATTGGGCGATATGTCCTTACTCGCCAGTTTACTTAAAGTGAGTGTCCTTAAACCGGGGTATGCCTGTATTGTGTATCTCACTGTGAATATCACACAATTGTTGCACACTTTATTTTTTCTTTCTTCATGCACAGTCAAAAGTAAAACATGGCCAAGAAAAAGGTGATTAAACAAATAGAATTAGTGAGTTCCTAACCAACAGAGCAAAAACAGCTAATCTCACATCTATTGAGGCAACCTTAAAAAAGCCATTATTGCATAATTTGGACATGGGTTATAGGTCTGGGATAGGTGTATTTTAATGACCATTTTTTAAGTTATCAAAATAGTTTTCGGAGTGGAAAATCTCTGCCCACATTTTGAATTATTGTTCTTAAAAATCTTATCAAATACAGTAGCATATGAAATTATAAGATTTTAAGTTTATGATTCAGAGTTTTTCTGCATGGGTGTTAAAGAAATTATTTTAGAGTTTTAATTATTATACTGCTAATGTTTGTAGATGAATATTATTTCATTTAAAAGAATTAGAAAGGAAAAATAGAAAATTGAAGGAAGTTTGCAAATAATAATTTATATTTAGGGGCCTGTGTACATAAGCCCCTTATTGAGTACTTATCGCCCAAAATGCCTACTCCGATTCTGTAAGTGGCGATAAGTGGGCAATAAATGACTGAATCGCCCCCCAAACATTGGTATAAAAAAATTGCGTCTAACCGCTAAGGCAATAAAGGGTTAGACCCTCCTGCTATCCACCAAAGGCCAAATAACCCCTTCACCCAACCCCGCTACCCACAATAAACATTAAAAAATGTAATAACTGACAATACACAACACATACACCCCCTGTACCCACACATAAAAACAATTATTTATTTATTTTATACAGGATTGATCCCAGAGGCCCGCAGGGGTCCCTGGGAGGTTCCCACGGGTACCTGGGGGTCCTCTGGTGGTCCCTGTGGGTCACCGCTGGCTGGCAGTACCAATGCTGTTGTAAAATAAATAAATGTGGCATTCATGTATTTGTTTTAGGGTTACCATTGACTGCTACAGTGGCTTATCATGCCAATAATAGATGGGTATGATGTACCACTATCCCAATTAATGGGTACAGAGTGGTTATAGTGGGTCCGGGGTGGGTGCTTAGGCCTCCTGGGTGGCGAGATGGGGGTTAACCCCTTAATTACTGTAGTGGTTATTAACCTTTAAGGCTATTAAGGGTTAGGGGCCATAAGATTGTTTAATTTCATGTATTTCTGGCAACGGATGAGATGGCCCTGCAGTATGGTGATGAGGACGCCCTTCAAAATGGCAGGGGTAAGTGGAATTTTTTTTATTTACATTATTATTGCTGAGTGGCTAATATTTATTAATTATTGACAAATTAGCTATTATCCATATCTAGATAATAGTTAGTTTGCAGATCACTTTACTGTATGTGTTTGTTGGGGGGGAGGTGTATTCATTGAAATATATGGCACATTTATTTTATTATAGCAGGAATCATACCGCAGGTCAGTAGGAACGCACATTGAAAACCTGAGGACCACCAGAGACTCACGGGGACCACCCAGGAACCCCACCAGGCCTCTGGTATGGATCCTGTTAAATAAATAAATTATGGTTTTATGTGGGGCACAGGGGGTGGGTTCTATACTGGTGATTATAACATATTGTTATGTTTATTGGGGGCAGAAGGGTTGAGTGAAGGGCCAAGTACCTGCTTCGCTCACCCCTCTGCCCTCAATAAAGCTGGTATTATGCCTTAACCCCTTCATTACCTTAGCGGCTATCCGTTAAGGTAATGAAGCTGCTTTAATTTTTATTACTAGTGTAGATGAGCAGGGGGTCTCCGGAGCAGAACCTTGTTGATTTGAGGTCTGGGACCCCCTTGCTTCATGAGATACAGGCCCCATTATGGGGTGTCGGTATCTCCTATGCAAGTAAATTTCCCGCGTCACGTGACCAGGACATTTCAATGCATAGGAGATACCAGCACCCCATAACGGGGCCTGTATCTAAGGAAGCGGGAGGTCCCCAGACCTGAAATCAACGCGGTTCTGCTCCGGAGACTTCCTGCACATCTACACTAGTAATACAAATTAAATGAAAAAAACATTTACGTATATCGGGCGAGATTTACAGTATGCAGGGAGAGGCAGATCTTTTTGTGCAGCAATCTCTGCAGCCGAAAGAACTCGCGGGGTAAGACTTTTTCTGAGGGTCGATCTACATGCCGCTGGCTACTCGACAGTTTTGTGAATTTTGCTATCAAAGGTAATCAACTCTTTCTGAATATTGTCTTAGCAAAGCTCACAAAAATGGAGATTTAAATGGCACGGCAATCTTTTTTTATGAAGCTTTAGTTCATAGGCCCCTTAATATTTCCTTCAGTGGATCTGTCCTAATAATGCTTTGTCTGCTTCTATGCTGGGGCATACATTGACATTCTTTCCATTGTAAATAATTCTGAAAATGGCCTTTGACTATTTTTTCAATACTGACTGTAAATGCATTATACAGTATTTACAAATATTAAAAGTAGGACAGAGTTTCAGAGATGCAAATCGCAGTCTGACATGTTTTAAATTACAGCCTTTGCAAAGATTTCTTTTTTTAAACTGTGATTTTACTATACCTACAGTAGGAGGACAACATATTTTCTTTCTTGCAGCAGTATACGGTATGACAGCTAACATTTCCTATTAGATCTACAAAAACTAGAAGCCGTCTGATTAAAAAAAAAAAAAAAAGCATTACCAACTTTTCATGCGACTGCTACTTCCAGGAACAGAGAAACATTTAGCATAAAGATCATGCAGAGAATAAAGCTGCTTGAGGAAAATATCAATAGAGCAGATCATGCTAATCAGATTTAGTTCATACTGTATGCTTGCAATGCATATGAAATTGCAAGAAACTCATTAGTTTCTTAGACAGTAAAGTCTCTGGGGAAGAGAAGATTCCTTTTCTGTATGGGTACTTGTATGCCTAAAACATTTATTGTAATATAACTTCCTGTAATCTAATGTCTGTTTTGGAAAGTGGATTCGGCACAAAATCAGCAAAAATAACACAAACAATTTATGTCAATTAGTGAGTTCTACTTAATAATAAAAAAACTATTCTTTAGTATCACTAACAATTTATAGCAGTGATGAGGAGGTGGAGGATGTTTCAGCACGACAAGTTGCTAGTATGGGCAGCATAGGCATGGGGGATAGGGCCTTTTGGCAAGATTACACAAAGAAGTGGGGGCGCAATTATATGTAATATGATACACCAACCCACTGTTAGCAAAGCTTTCGATAGTGTGAGCATGTTCCATCACTCAAACAGTAGGGCACTTTTGTTGATTAGTAATTGAGCAAAATGCTAGCAGTTGATGTTGCCCTTTAGCTTTGTAGAAGGCTAAGGCTTTAATAACCTTCACTATCACTACCACCAAAACTCCTCAATTGAATTGTACCGGGGATTGAACCTTACCAATCTGTTCTATTGACTGATTCTTCTTTCTTTGCCATGTACAGTAAGCTTACTGTATGATGATGGTTTATGTGCCATATAAGTGCAAAGCTACCCATGTAAGTTCCCGGTTTTCCATGTGTAACAACGGCAGGGCACATACAGCAGATGACTTTCCCTCAGAGTTTGCCATACAGTACTTGAAGAAACTGGTACAGAGCTACCTGACAAGATCTAAATGCGGCTGCGGCTGCTGCTGGCCCAGGAGGCATTATTGAATCTCTAAATTGACTCTCTCTCGTCCGCTGACCCCTACGTGAGCTTTCGCTATTTCTGCTATCTCTATCTTTTGTGCACACAACAGTAATACCACTTCCAACATATTCATCATCTTCATCATACTCCTCAACCTCAATATACATATGTTGTGTATTTTGATTTACTGTTCTTTCCATTGCCCTCTCCGTCTATTGCCAGTACCATCACAAGTACTACTAAGGGCTCTATGCAGTAAGCGCCGAAAAAGTACTCTCGTCAAGTGTTCCTTATCGGCATGATTGTGCCGATTTTCCCTCGCCGTATGCAATAAGTGCCGAATCCCTTCTGAATCAAGCCGAAAACATTTGTTCCCACACTGCCGATGATTTGCCGATCACACACAGGTGTATCGGCGTGCCTGGCGAGGTGGTGTTAGGTTCGCCAATGAAACTTCTTGCTGAATCTGCCGAAACAAGCATGTTTTTGATTGAGCGGCCCATTTAAAGGCAGCGTGTAATATTATTCATTCTCTGTGTTGTTGGGATAGAGAGAGAGAGAGAGAGAGAGAGAGAGAGAGAGAGAGAGACACACAGAGCTGGGCGATTTACATATTTCATATTGACTGAGAGAGTTGTTGTGTATTGTGAGAGGTTTGTCCTATGTTGTTTTGTTAACATCTTTGTCTTGTTTTCACTTTGTAAGTGTTTAGTGCGATTGTCTTTAAATTTCTTTTCTGTTCTTTGTGAGTGCTATAGGTATGGCTGAAAGGCGTGGGAGGAGTGATGCTGGTGTGAGTGGTACTGGTAGTCGTGTGAGTACGCGTCTGAGTGAACGTAGGATTCAGGGGAGTGCTGTTGCTGCGAGTGCGAATGGTGTTGCTGGGAGTGCGAGTGGTGTTGCTGTGAGTGCGAGTGCTGCTGGTTGCTCTGTTGCTGGTGTTGCTGGGGTGACTGTTGCTGGTGCTGATGGGGTGTCTGTTGCTGGTGCTGCTGGGGTGTCTGGTGGTGGTGGTACTGCAGAGGTGTCTGGTGGTGGTGCTGCTGGGATGTCTGGTGGTGGGGTGGTTGGTGGTGGGCCGCTTTTGGAGTCTCTTCCATTGGAAGAAGGAGAGTCCAGTCAGCAGCAGCCAAGCTCTGTGGCTGCACGTGGTCTGAGGAAACGTGTGGAGCGGCCACGTAATCCTCGTTTCAATGAAGAGGAAAACAGAGTTCTTGTCACAGGGATTTTGGAGCACTATGACTCTCTGTATGGGAATTTACTAGGTAAGTCTATCTTTGCATTAATTGTTCAAAGACATGTTATCCTATGTCATGTGAGACATGTGAGATGACATGTGAGCACAGCCAGGGTTAAGGTGCATACCCAGAAAACCAACCACAGCAGAGGAAGTGCTGTATGCTGGGTGATAATGGTGAAAGATGGGGTTGCAGACCTGCCTAAGACATGCAGATGAGCATACAGTTGTATTTGCATATTTGCTTTCCTGTGGAGGGTTTTTGTCACTTTTTTTACTCACCATAACTTAACTCAGTATTATGGTATAGCCTATCCCATAGCTTCTGTGCATACACAGTTAACCAGCCCCACACTGATGAGATCCATTAAGGTCGAAACAGCTGTCTGTGGGTGGTTTTCTGGGTATGCACCTTAACCCTGGCTGTGCTCAAAGCTGTGACCATGCAGCAAGCTTAAGCCTATAGGGAACCATGTTAAAAATGGTTTTTGAAGCAAAAAGTGGCACTGAGTGCTCATTTGCATGTCATTTCCCAGAATCCCTTGCTGCAGTGGAAGTGCTGTATGCTGGGTGATAATGGTGAAAGGTGGGGTTACAGACCTGCCTAAGACATGCAGATGAGCATACAGTTGTATTTGTGTATATATATATATATATATATATATATATATATATATATATATATATATATATATATATATCTGCCAGTGTTGTCAGCAAACAGGCCTTGTGTTAATGAGATATAAATGTTAGGACACTTGCTACAATTATGGTATCAGTATGTGTGAGCCCCTAATTCACTCAGCTGTTTTTAACTTTGAATATGATTACAACAAGGCCTGCTTACACATATCTATGCCTTTAGTTTTGCACTCTATATATAATATATATATAATCAGAATGAACAGTACAGGACTTCATTGCTGCAAAAAGGCCTTGTTTGCTGTTAAATACAACTTCTACACAGCTGACTCAATTAGGCCCTCAAACATACTGACCCAGTAATGTTATAAACTTTAATGAACTGTTAAGATAATTTCAACAAGGCCTGTTTGCACACAACAAAGCCTTCAATGTAGCAATATCTATATATCTATATATATATATCTATATATATATATATATATATATATATATATATATATATATATATATATATATATATATATATATCTATATATATATATATATATATATATATATATATATATATATATATATATATATATATATCTATATATATCTATATATCTATATATATAGCAACTGTATGTAAGGATGTGGTAGGAACCTCATATGTGTGTTCAGTGTGTGTTCAGTTGGTGTTTGACTCTGTTCAGTGAGAGGCTTGTGGTGTGTCTGCAACAGTGTTGCAGTGTGTTAGTGCAGAGTCAGACAGGCAGTGGCTGATGTAATAGCTGAGCTGTGTGTCTGTGCAGATTAGGCAGAGAGGCTCCGTGGAGAAGCTACAATTCCCATGAGCTCCTGGGCAGTCACCTGATGTGAAGAACCAATCAGAAGGCTAGGATGACAGGGGCAGGAAAGTGAAGCTTGGGGGAGAGGCCAGGCTAGTGAGAGGGGTTCTTGAAGGTAAAGGAGGAGGGTGTATGTGTGCAGGGGGTCCATGACCCACCTGCATAGGCTAGCTTTACCCTGCAGGCCCTGAGGAGAAACCCCTGAGCCACAGTAGGTTGCTGTGCTGCAGGGACGCCCATAGTGGTAGCGATCAGTCACCTTACTGTGTAGACAGTTAGGGACAAGCGTGCGGAGCAGGTTTGCTGGTGAGCTGCTTGGGACCAGACAGCTGCACTGCGGACATCAAAGACAAGCAAGGATTCAGCTGATCCTTTTCAAAGCATTACCGGTCACCGCCGTGCACCAAGAACGGTCAACAGGCGCTGATCCCGCCTTAGGCGTAACTCGTTGAGGACACTAGTGAGTGACCAAAGGCCTAATACACGGAGTTATTCTAGCTACTAGCGCAAGGACACGGGGTGTGGGCACGCGGTGGTGGGACCCGGACATACTCATTAAGAGCGTGGCTGAGCCACTACTGTACAGGACAATACTCATTAAGAGCGTGGCCGAGCCACTCACGTTATAAGGACATTATCATTTAGCTGCGTTAAGGTTATATTGCATTATAGGTTATGTGTTGGGTTATATGCTGCGTGTTTATTAATATGATAGAGTGCTAAGGTTATTGTGCATATAGTAAAGTTGGTTGCATCATACATGTGTGTGTATATGTTTCTTGCCCAGGGAAATCTCACATCACGGGGATCCTGGGTAAGTGGAGGCGCTGCGCTATAAGTGTTACCCCAGGCTCCCAGCTAGCGGAGGCTCAGATCTCCTGGAGCCGCAGGTGCATGCAGTTACCCGTAGACGCTTTAGCGTGTCAGAAAAAGGGCTACATTTGGAGGCGCTGTTGAGATTCAGACCTGGGGTGCCCTTTTTTTTATTACTGTGCAACCAATTTTTTTCTCCCGCCATGTTTGTGCCCTTGCAGCCTGAGGTGCGCAAGTGGGCCCAACGGCATGAAATTCCCCTGACACGTGCCTTCGGCCTGGGACACGTTCCCGCTACCCTCTCCGTGGGCACTGTGACCGATCTTGTCAGGAAACTCCCGCTCATGGACACTGCCCAAGTGCAAGATCACTATTACGACCGGGAACTGGACTGGCGCAAAATACTATTTGTCACTGACCAGGACATATGCCCCAAAGCCCTGCCCTTAGTATTACTTCTGCCCAAGGCTCCCGGCATCCACTGTCCGATAGTACAGGTGGATTCCACCAAACCACTGGCTTATCCACACCCCAGAGGGGATACCCCGGCTCGTTAGGTACCGTCACAACCAGCTCTGATCGCACCCCGGAGAACAGTTTGAACCCCCGGTGTCCTGCTGCAATGGGCCTAGGCACTTCATTCACTCCCTCGGCCATTAGGCCCGCGCTGAGCAGAACCAGCCTGTCAAGGCTAGACGCCCATTCACATGCTGGGAGTAAGTAGAGAGATGTAATGTAAAGCACAGCCACGAATTCCAAATCAGCATGGGACCGGAACAAATGATACAGGTGAACACTCCAATCTTGCAACAGGTCAGGTTTATTGCATGGTGGTGCAGCAAAAATAGGACTACACGAACGCACCTACGCATTTCATGCACAAGGCACTTTATCAAGGTGACAAATACATATAATGCTGCGTGATATACCTGACCTGACCTGACCTGTTGCAAGATTGGAGTGTTCACCTGTATCATTTGTTCCGGTCCCATGCTGATTTGGAATTCGTGGCTGTGCTTTACATCAACATCTCTCTACTTGCTGTATACCTTCCTGGATGATCAGCACGCCCTGGATGCATAGGAGTCCTGCAAGCACTAAGGTAAGGGCCGCAGTGCCCCTGCATATATATGTTTACCAGTGCCTCTGCTCATTATATATTGGTTACTAGGGTGGGTGCATATGGTGACTCAGCTGTGGAGGTTAAACAGACCCCACTTGGACACTTAGCCCACACCTGATAATTGGCCATATTTTTCATGGACTCTTTGTTATCATCCAGTATTATTCACACATATTGTGGAGGATTTCTAACCAATTTGGATGCATCACATCGCTCTCTTCTATACATGCTGGGAGTAGTCTGCTGGATAACGCCACCATCCCTGCGCTAGCAGAAGCCATTCACCACACTACACAGTCCCTCCAATACCGAAAACTAAAGGCATTTTCTGGGAACAAACCACTCCACTGGGAGAAGTCGGGTTCGAGGAATGGCTGGACCACATGGAACAGGTACTACCCGAATGGTCATGCACAGATGCCGTCCGGAGGCAGCGCATAATTGAATGCCTGAGGGCCCCAGCATCCCACATGGTGCACTGCTATCGGGTAGACCACCCGGATGCTGACGCGGCTGGCATCATCCACTGCCTCACCAAAGTGTATGGGGTTCCTGTGGATGCCTTTGCGCTAATGGCCAGGTTCCACGCTCTGGCCCAGAAAGAAGGAGAGATGGTGTCTGACTTCCTTCGACGGTTGCATCTGGACCTGTGGACCCTGGTGAGGAAGGGGGTGGTGCAGAAGATGGATGCCGACGGACTACGCACCACCCAGCTACTGAGGGGACTCCTCCCCTTGCACCCGGTGTCTGTACGCGTCAGCGGCTGTCTCACGCCGGGTCAAGCACTGGCGTTCGACGACTTGATGGATCGGGTTCAGGCCCATGAGACTGTGCTACTGGGGCGTGAGCTGACCCCGGGATAGAAGGCGGTCGTTGCGGCTAAAGACACCAGGAAGTCGGATGCAAATACTGAGGCGCCCGGGGATGCGAACCCGAAGAAGGAGGACCTGGAAGCGTCTGCAGCCGCCAGGGAGCGCCCCGGGTCGGGGCGAGCATCGCTGACCTTCCGAGACAACTCCTACCGCAGTCATCTCCAGTGCTATGCTTGTAGAAAATGGGGCACATTCGAACACACTGCCCCTCCCTATGGAAAACGGGGTCCTGACCAGCTAAATCTATGCTGTGTACTCCGCAGACTGACGAAGCAGTGGCCCCGTCCTCGACGAGTAGTCGAATAGGGCCAGCGGCCATCGTCAAGGTGGTGATTGAAGGCATCTACGCCTCGGCGCTGATGGATACTGGGTCACAGGTGACCATCGTGTATCGGCCCTTCTACGATCAACACTTGCACCGGCTGCTGCTGCTATCTGCTGACTCCTTGCGGTTGAGAGGCTTGAGCCATGAAGACTACCCTATTGATGGTGTGGTGAAGGTACATCTGGACATTCCCCAGTTGACCACAGGCAAGCATCACCCCATGGAGGTGGAGGCCTTAGTATGTCCAGAACCCCAGGATCATCCCAGCGCCCCCGATAATCATGGGGACCAACACAGACATCGTACAGGATGTGCTTCGAAAGTATCTACAGGAAACGGGTGAATCACCGTTGCTGGCTCTAGCTGCTTGCCCGGTGTTGCGAGAGGTTTGCGGTAAGATTGCGACCAAAGAGGAACATGGGATGCTGTATAGTCAAGAGCGGGGGCTAACCGAGATCCTGCCCGGGGAAGGAAGAATGATGATCGCCGCCTGTCGTTATCCGGCCAGATATCCAGAGGATCAACTGTTCTCCCTGGAAAGCTCGATCCGCGATGACCAGCGACTCGGCTATGAAGTATTGGCCTCGATAAAGAAGTGGTCGGGAAAAATTCCGGCTCGAACCAAGGTGTACGTACGGAACCTTTCTCCCTACACCATGTGCATTGATCGCGGGCAACCATTGGGTCGAATCTATCCAGTAACCCCGGTGGAGAATAGTTGAGAATAGTGTAGGTGAGCGCCCGGTGGTCACCACTCATGCCGTGACCCCAAGTTTGGCATTCGACTTCGGAGATTCACCCTTGACGGAGGGCTGGAAAGGAAGACTGCAGACCAGGACTGGAAGAACGACAGGGGGTATTCTCCTTAAGTGATATGGATAGGGTGCAGTCACAGCGCCCGCCATACCATTCGACTGAGCGACCATGCCCCGTTCTGGGAACGTTCTCGCCGCCTAGCACCCCGAGACATGGAAGAGGTGAGGAGATTACTAGCCGAAATGGAGGAAGCTGGTATCGTTCAAGGATCACGCAGTCCCTATGCCTCACCTATCATAGTGGTTCGCAAAAAGAATGGGACCGTACGCCTCTGCGTGGACTATAGGACCTTGAACAGCCGTACGGTGCCTGATCAGTAAACCCTCCCACGCATCGAGGACCTCTTGAACGCCCTGACGAGAAGTAAATGGTTCAGTGTACTAGATTTGAGGTCGGGGTATTATCAAGTACCCATGGATCTGGAAGATCAGGAGAGAACAGCCTTCATCTGCCCGCTAGGGTTCTACCAGTTCACCCGCATGCTGCAAGTGATATGCGGGGCTCCTGCCACCTTTCAGAGGCTAATGGAAAAGACCCTGGGGGACCTGAACCCGCAAGAATGCTTGGTGTACCTGGACGACATTATAGTGTTCGGAAAGACGCTAGAGGAGCATGAGGAACGGCTGCTGAAGGTGTTGGATCGACATCAAAAGGAGGGGTTGAAACTGTCCCTGGATAAGTGCAAATTCTGCCGCACATCCGTGACATACGTGGGTCACATTGTATCAGCTGAAGGGATATCCACTGACCCAGGGAAGATAGAGGCAGTGGAGAATTGGCCCCGGCCTAACAACGTTCAAAAACTTCGATCCTTCCTGGGGTTCTGCGGCTACTACCGGCGATTCGTGGAGGGCTACTCCAGAAAAGCTAAACTCCTGAATAATCTCTTAAAAATCTGTCCTGAGGACACCGGCAGGAAAACCACCACAGCACAAATGCCATTTGGAGAGAAATGGACCTCTGCTTGTGAGCAAGCGTTCTTGAAATTGAAAGCCAGCCTAATGCAGGCCCCAGTGCTGGCCTATGCCGACCCCGACAGAGAATATGTTCTACACGTGGATGCCAGCTTCAGTGGCCTGGGAGCAGTGTTGCACCAGAAACATGACACAGGGCTCCGCCCAGTGGCATATGCGAGTCGAAGCTTAACTCCAAGCGAACAGAACTATCCTGTCCACAAGCTGGAATTTCTAGCCCTCAAATGGGCTGTAGTAGATAAGCTACATGATTACTTGTATGGGGTACAGTTTGAAGTCAGGACAGATAATAATCCAATGACTTACATCAACACGTCCGCCAAATTGGATGCGACAGGTCACCGGTGGTTGGCGGCACTGGTCAACTATCGGTTCAACTTTAAGTATAAACCAGGGCCCACTAACATAGGGGCCGATGCTCTGTCACGGAGGCCGGGGCTTCAACCCACCATGGATGAGGAAGTATGGGAGGAAATTCCGGGGCCTGGCATACGTGCTCTATGTTCGCTAGCAGCAGTGGTCAACGATCAGGTGGCATTCTCAGAGCTAAGAGTAGCTGATTCATTAGGGTGTCAATCCCGAGCCATTCCCCGGGCCTACCGAGGTCGGGAAGGAATGAACATTACTGAAGATAAAATCATTTCCTGGAAAGAATTGGTGCAACACAAGATCCAAGATCCAGTGGTGGAACTAGCTCGCCAAGCTCTGCAGCAAGAGAACCCCTCTATTCTTAAGCAAGCCCCCAGAGAACTGGTGAAGCTATTGTTGAATGAGTTCGGGAGGTTCGAACTGGACAATTGCCTATTGTACCGGGTCATTCCATACCACAATCATCCCAATCGGCGACAACTATTCTTGCCTGAAAGTCTGAGAAACATGGTCCTCCGGGCCCTTCACGATGATCATGGCCATCTGGGCGTTGACAAGACATTCGGGTTACTTCGGGACCGGTTCTATTGGCCAAAAATGAGAGAATCAGTGGAAATGCATTGCCGAAGGTGTACCCGCTGTATACAGAGGAAAACACTCCCTACACGGGCGGCCCCCATGGCCCATCTGAAAAGCTCTGGTCCTATGGATTTGGTGTGCATGGATTTCGTGTGTATTGAGCCAGACACCCGGGGCATCGGTAATGTACTAGTGATTACAGACCACTATACAAGGTACGCCCAAGCATTCCCCACCAAAAATCAATGGGCGGTGACAGTGGCTAGAGTATTGTGGGAGAAATACTTCATTCATTATGGATTACCGAACCGACTCCACTCTGATCAAGGCAGGGATTTCGAGAGTACTCTCATTAGAGAACTGCTGAAGTTGTTAAACATAGCTAAGTCACGGACTACCCTGTACCACGCAGAAGGGGATGCTATGCCCGAACGGTTCAACCGAACACTGCTGGACATGCTGGGGACATTAAAAGGCTCTCAGAAGACGGAGTGGAGCAAGCATGTGGAGACGTTGGTGCTTGCCTATAACTGTACTCGACACGAGTCTACAGGGTATACTCCATACTTCTAATGTATGGGAGAGAAGCCCGACTACCTGTGGATGTGCGACTGCAGATATCTACCGATGGGGTATCCAACAGAACGCATTTCCGTTATGTACAGATGTTACAGGACAGCCTGCAGTTGGCCTATAAATTGGCTGAAAAGGCGGCGGCGCAATTAAATGCGGGTAACAAAAGGCGCTATGACCACAAGGTGCGACATAAGGAGATTCGCCCAGGGAATGCTGTTCTCCTTCGTAATTTAGGCATTCCCGGAAAGCACAAACTGGCTGATCAGTGGAGAGATGGGGTGTATGAGGTAGAATCACAGATGCCTGGCCTCCCGGTATACCGCATCAAGGACTCCGAAGGCCGGGTAAAGGTGTGGCATAGGAATCACCTACTCCCCATACCTCAAGTAAGGGACAACGAATTAGAGGTACCCACTGTTTCAATTGATGGAGAAACTGAAAGTACAGAGGATGGCCTAGAGACTGTAATAAATGCCACCTCTGAGAATCCTATAGAGGGAACCTCTCAAAGGGGCCTTCCGGCCGCGGGGGCATCTCCCGAAGGAGCTACAGGTAAAGAGCCCCTTGGTCCAATGACAGATACGCTGACTCCCGTGAGCCAGCCACTAGACGCGCAGGGCCCGTGCTTTGTGCCACAAAGAGACTTTGCAGACTTATCAAGCCCCTCAAGGGTGAGTTGGAACTGCCAAATGGGAATTGCTACTTTCCAGAGGAGGTAGCTGAAGAGCAAATTCGCAGAAGCCAAAGAGCTAGTCAACCTCCAATGAGGGTGGCTTATGATCAATTTGGGGCACCCCATTATGAGGCTCAGCAGTGGTCTCGGAGCAAAATCCAATCTGTGATTGTGATGCTCACAGAATTGTGCAATATCATATAAAGTCAATGCGAATGTGCTAAGTTATATAATTGAACTGCATTTTTATGATATAACATTCTGTGTATAGTTATGTAGGTGTAGCCCAAGCGAGGTCGTTGATTCTGCAAGGGGGAGAATGTAAGGATGTGGTAGGAACCTCATATGTGTGTTCAGTGTGTGTTCAGTTGGTGTTTGACTCTGTTCAGTGAGAGGCTTGTGGTGTGTCTGCAACAGTGTTGCAGTGTGTTAGAGCAGAGTCAGACAGGCAGTGGCTGATGTAATAGCTGAGCTGTGTGTCTGTGCAGATTAGGCAGAGAGGCTCCGTGGAGAAACTACAATTCCCATGAGCTCCTGGGCAGTCACCTGATGTGAAGAACCAATCAGAAGGCTAGGATGACAGGGGCAGGAAAGAGAAGCTTGGGGGAGAGGCCAGGCTAGTGAGAGGGGTTCTGGAAGGTAAAGGAGGAGGGTTTTATGCGTGCAGGGGGTCCGTGACCCGCCTGCATAGGCTAGCTTTACCCCGCAGGCCCTGAGGAGAAACCCCTGAGCCACAGTAGGTTGCTGTGCTGCAGGGACGCCCATAGTGGTAGCGATCATTCACCTTACTGTGTAGCCAGTTAGGGACAAGCGTGTGGAGCAGGTTTGATGGTGAGCTGCTTGGGACCAGACAGCTGCACTGCAGACATCAAAGATAAGCAAGGATTCGGCTGATCCTTTTTGAATCATTACCGGTCACCGCTGTGACCGGAAGGTATTTACGTTAAGTGCACCAACACCGGTCAACAGGCGCTGATCCCGCCTTAGGCGTAACTCTTTGAGGACACTAGTGAGTGACCAAAGGCCTAATACACGGAGTTATTCTAGCTACTAGCGCAAGGACACGGGGTGTGGGGCACGCAGTGGCGGGAACCGGACATACTATTTAAGAGCGTGGCTGAGCCACTACTGTACAGGACAATACTCATTAAGAGCGTGGCCGAGCCACTCACGTTATAAGGACATTATCATTTAGCTGTGTTAAGGTTATATTGCATTATAGGTTATGTGTTGAGTTATATGCTGCGTGTTTATTAATATGATAGAGTGCTAAGGTTATTGTGCATATAGTAAAGTTGGTTGCATCATACATGTGTGTGTATATGTTTCTTGCCCAGGGGAATCTCACATCACGGGGATCCTGGGTAAGTGGAGGCGCTGCGCTATAAGTGTTACCCCAGGCTCCCAGCTAGCGGAGGCTCAGATCTCCTGGAGCCGCAGGTTCGTGCAGTTACCCGTAGTCGCTTTAGCGTGTCAGAAAAAGGGCTACATATAAATATTACTGTATGTTCATTTGCATGTCTTATATATATACACACATACACACACACACACATATATATACACACACACATATATATATATACATATATACATACTATATATATATACACACAATATATAGTTAAATATATATAGATATATATATAATTATAAATATTTTTATTTTTATATATCTATATTTATCTATATATCAAGAGAGACAAACAGAGAGAGAGTCAGAGAGAGAGAGAGAGAGAGATAAACAGAGAGAGAAAGAGAGAGAGAAAGAGAGAGAGAAAGAGAGAGAGAGAAACAGAGAGAGAAACAGAGAGAGAAAGCGAGAGAGAGAAAAACAGAAAAAGAGACATTGAGAGAGATGTGTGTGTGTGGTTAATTTTAGCTAAGTGTAAGTAGAAATCTGTTCATCATAGCACTGTAGATGATTTCACACACATTGTTATTGTAATTAAAGAGTAAATTTGTTTTGCACATTTTGATTGCCTAAGCCGAAAGTAAAGTTTTGATTCCTGTGAAAAGAGGGTATCTTTTTGTGGGAGAAAACCTAGGCGTATAACTGTTAGGTTGTATTATAACCTTGGAACAAACCGAGAAGATAACATGTAACTATTCACACATTCAGCAGACATTCAACTTAGACACTGTATACTTGAAGAGAGAAGAAATGGCAGGAGCTTCCAAATTGCACAGCCATCCACGTAAATCATACAAATTTTTGATTTATGAAGCAATCGAGTCAACACCACAGAAAAAGGCAACCGTGGGGGAAATCTATGACTTCATCCAAAACAAATATCCATACTACCAAGAACCAGCCAAACAAAGAAATTTTAAAACTTCTGTACGTTTCACTTTATCCACAAATGAATGTTTTGATCGTGTCCATGATCGTTAAGATCAACGATATGGATGCTGGCATGTTGCTTCATCATTTAAACTTACCATGGAACATGGAACATATCGTCTGTTAAATAGCATATTTTTGCCTAATTCCAGTTACATTGAAGCCGCACAGACTGTCGTGTCTGCTGATATACCTGCACCCTCCATTCATCAAGACCAGATGCAAGATGGACATAACTACTATGATATGTATCCAATCTTATATGGCCAACACGAATGTGGAGGTGAAAACAACCAACAACTCTACGTACCTCCGGACGTCTTGTTTGAAGAAGCCACTGCAGATCCATATGACGGCCTCACGGAAATGTGTCTGATTCAGGATTCAACGGTTGCCTCAACCATGGATGATACTGTTGTGCCTTCCTGGAGCGAGCAGTTGCAGCCAAATCAGTTTTGACTTCTACAAGAATGGTAAATACAAATTTCGTTATGCCTTTACTCAAATTATATATGTGTACATTAATAATATACACAATTTGTTAGCCAAATGAGTGGATACAGCTTAACATTGCAGACAGCCTTACATGTAGCGTGCACAAAAACATTATTTCCTATAACAATACATGACGATCCATTAGTACACATTGGTGACGGAGTCCTAAATCATAGATTATTATCGCTTTTAAAGTATCATTTCAACATGTTACACTAACTGTAACAATCACACACACCTCATTGTTTAGCATTCAACATATAAAAACAAAGAGTCGCCCACATATGACGTGGGAACGTGGTCATGTCCCAAGCGTCCTTTAAAAGGTTACCGATGCAAGCCCCACCCCCAACACACGTGCGCGTGTGAAACAGTATTGGCTGTGCCCGTAGCTTATTGTTACGGTCAGTGCAGTGTGTCATGCGCGCGCGTCGGTGGGGCGGTGCGTGAACAGCGCTGGAGGCCAATGTTCATTCAGTGGGAGGGGTGTTTGCGTGCATTTCACGGTGCCTTAATATGACGTCACACGTATTTTGTTCGCTCATTGGCTGATCGTCCGTTTTGGCCGTGGGCACATATCCGTTTACAAAGTTTAGACATGTACGTGTGTAGAAGTGAATTTGTTTCGCTTCCATATCATAACTTTCAGCCATGATATGTGTACTGCTAGCAGCACCATGGAGGGACATGTATTGAATGCACAGCGTACACATCGTTTTGCGCATGCGCTAAGACTTAGTCCACACATTCGTGACGTGCGCGCGCAACAGACGTTGTGCGCGCACATTATTATGTATACAGGCACCGGAACAAACATATCAGTAGTAATGTCAGCAACACCATTTGAAAAATGAGATAGTTCTGTATCTTTAGTTTTATTCTTGCAGTTTAAACATATACTTAACTTATGCGTGAATATCCACAATCATATAGAGATGTGTTAAGCGTTGTCATGCTGAAAAATAGATAAATGTGCCATCTGTGAACATCATGTGTTTGCTGTATTTCACAGATGTCGAGGATGAATACATGGGACCAATGTATGATTTCAGATGGGACAATCGTTATATTAGATGATTGTGACGACTAGCGAACAACTATTATAATAAATATGTAACAATGCTTTCAATGATTGGTGCGCAGATTAACAATCACTACATAATGTTATCCTATTGTGCAAATATTTACTATGCACTTAATTATCATAATGATGTGGCTAAGCACTGAAGTTAGATCTTATATTGATATATTTTTAATTTCTACTAACATTATTTGTATTGTCATGTGATATATGCTACCCACATTATCACTCAGCAAACGCATTAATCTACTATATATTATATTCTCACGTGTTACTTGTCAAAGAATGTAAATGCTACATAACAACAAATAGACATTGTATCTGAACGTACACAATAACAATAGGGAGGTGATAGAAACTTTTTAGTCGTGTGAATGTTATATTATCACCTAGGTTGTAGTGGTAACCTAACATGCATGAGCTAATGAATGTTAGGTACAGATCATTAAACCATGAACATTTGTGTGTACATTTAATTCACACGAGTAACTATAGTTTAGTGTTATTAGTAAACGTTCAACACATACATAGCTAAGTGACGCCGATGATAAAAACAACATTATTATGTAGGTTTATATTATTTCTGGTAGAAATACATGCATCACACAAAAACTAAAACATACACACACACACACACACACTATGTTGCTGAAATGTGTGCGTATGTAAATGTCTACTTCATTTATGTTCATATGTTGACAGTAGTTATAAAGGATCATGATCATTATGAATAAGTAACGTGAATGAAATAAAAATTTTATTAACTACATTGTCATTGTGTTGAATGATTTAGGAAAAGTTGAGAATCCAAAGAACTATACTTTGGAATGGTGTTCACATTTTGACAAATGTTAGATGAACGTCAAATCAACACACATATTTCACTTATACATACACATGTGACAATGTAGTAATCAACATGAAGATGAAGTGAGAGAATAAATAATAACATACATTGCAATGTTAATGACGTTTACCACATTTGGGTAATTTCACACAAACATGCATTGAGTGTTAACATTGCTCATGTGCATGAATGAATGTTTTACGTTGTCAAAATTACATGTTATGTAATGTACGTAATGATTTGAAAACACACTGCACAATAACCACCAAGTGTAAATAAATGCACAGACACAATACAGAAATGACATTTTTCAATTGTCACATCTTTTTCATTACGTTCTCTTTATACATCCTGTAACTATACCTGTATCGAGGTTTCTACATCTTATTACAGATGTGAATTCAAATACATACCATGAGCAGTCCTTGGAGTGATATACCTTGAAAAAGAAAACATGAATGAATATAAATCATTGTCATGACATGTTCATTAAGGTAAGCAACACACAGAAGTGACAATTTTGTATGTGATATGAAACAAAATCTAGAATACGTCAAATATGATCTTAAATACACAATAGTCTACACATCATTGTGACACACATGTCACACTCCAAAAGAAAAATTGTATGTAACCATATTGCACTAGCTATTGGCTACCGACATAGTACTGTAGGTTTATTGTGTATGCATAACCAAAAAGAGCATGTACAGAAAATATAGATTTAGTACACATTATTTCATCACGTACAGACAACACCTTATATTTGTAAGAAGTATAATACAACCTGTTGATGAATGACATACCGGTGCCACATGCAATTGTCCACACAGCAGAGAACAGAAAGGTGGGAGAACCATATTCATCTGTTTCCTAAATGAATGGTATTTGGACACATGTATTTATCATTACAATGAATTAATACATCTATGTAGTACTATGAACATATATATATATTTGCTTACATGAAAAATATATGTTTATGACATTCAGACGTGTCTCCACACCACAGGCTGTTTGCTCAGTGTCAGCTGGTAAATTTACGGGATGCTCCTCCTTCAAGCCTGACGAATGTCGGTTTCTAAATTATTGCGGAGTGCCAGATTGTGCAAAATGCAACATGCAATTATAATATCTGAAACTTTAGCAGGCTTATATTGAAGTGCCCCACCAGTTCTATCTAAACACCTGAATCGTGTTTTCAGAAGCCCAAATGTCCTCTCTATGACGGACCGTGTAGATATATGTGCCACATTATACCTCTCCTCTGCTACACATTAAGGGTTTGCCACCGGGGTCAACAGCCACGGCCTTATTTCGTATCCTGAGTCACCTATAATCCATCGTGCACAAATATGATACAATTTGTGTTAACATTATTACATTCAACAGTTCATAGAAAAACAAGAGTTGTTTGTTAACACATCATAATATGTACTCACCCACCAGCCAACCAGGTCCAAAATAGCCTTCTTCGAAAGCATGGAAGACTGATGAGTTTCTCAGGATAGAGGAATCGTGACTGGAACCAGGAAATTTGGCTACCACATGCATAATCTTCATCGTGGCATCAAATACCACCTGTACATTCAGGGAATGGTAGTGCTTATGATTGCGGTAAGCATGCTCACTCTGACTAGGCGGGATCAAAGCAACATGGGTGCAATCTATTGCACCCATCACACATGGTGTCCCGGCTATGGCATAAAAGCCATTCCTCACTTCCAGCCACTCTGTGTGCTCTTTAGTAAAATGAATATAATTCCTAGCGCGTCTATTCAGTGCACATAGAAACTGGGTAAAGGCCCACGAGAATGTAGATGGCGAGACACCGCCCACTATGCCCACAGTTGTCTGGAATGACGCGGAAGCAAGATAATGTAATGAGCACAGCATGTTAACAAGCCCAGGGACTGCACGACCTCTAGCTGTCACAAAATCTAAATCTACACGTATCTCTTCATAAAGAGCTAAGATTGCTGCTGAACTCAAACCATACCGACTTATAATCTCCTCCTCACTCATCCCATCTAACATGGTTCTCTCCCTGTACAAATGAGGATGAGGCACAACTTCTCTCCTCTCTCTTCTCTCATCTCCTTGCCCTCTCCCTTGCCCTCTCCCTCTCCTCTCCGCGTCCCTGTCCCTGTCTCTGTCCCTGTCCCTTCTTTGGCCTGTGACATCCTGTCCCTCAGCTAGCCTCTCCTCCAATAGAATCTTCCTCCATCTCATGAACATTCGTATCTATTTCAGGTCTGTAGCTGTCAATGCGCAGGTAATTGGCCTCCTTTAAATACCTATGTGATGATGTCAGGTGACTTGATGAAGTGCAAGGTGTTACATTAATATATCCAAGTAGTTAACTCCAAACGGGTATCCAGTACGAATTAAAAGGATTATTTATGTGTGTTCACCAGGCAATCATGATATTTGACAATGATGTAACGTTAAGCTTTGTACAACAATTTATTCGCAAGTATTTATGGAATGTTTAATGCATGTACCACTTCTGAACGCAACACTCACTCATCTCATTAGGATACAACCATGACATTGACGTTGAAAAACTACGTTGCAACATGTCTAATTTCGCATGTTATTGTCACATGTTCACATGAACTAATTGTAAAGTGCATATGCATAATTTAATACCATCAGGATACTTACTATTGATTATGTTTCAATCGTGTAAAAATGAGTAACTATTATAGATCTGTGTATAACTTAGCATGAAGTGATTATAATGCATTGTGTACAATGTAAATATGCAAGTTATTGAGTGTCCAATTGCTGACGTCATCAAAAGAGGGAGGTCACAAAGTACATGTAAACATGAAAACAAACAGCTACATTTACATTTGATCATGTGTTACACATTCAAAGCATTTTCTAATGTATACAAACATTACTATACGCTGGTTCTGTTAGATGTGTGAAATCTGTTACATCATATAATAATTTGAAGCAGACTTAAGTAACATGTTTCATATTATGTGACCTCTTCCTTTAACAATTTACTATAGGAGTTTACCTTGACACATCATAACATTAAGACTAATGTGACACGCAAATCATCATAACATAGAAAAGTACAATGTTCTGCCAATAAAAACCGTAAGCGGTGACACGATGAAGTGAATCACATCGACACTGTAATGCCAAGCACATTTGTATTAGGAGCAATAGAACGTAAACACTCCTATAAAGTTAAAAGTCCACGCTCCATTGACTCCATTGATGTAGAAATGAGCTATTTTTTCTACAGTAGCGACCAACTTTATTCTAACTTGGCTTGCTCCGCGAATTTCGGAATATCCCGGTGATGTGCGGTTTTGTGTCGTTTTCTCCCGGGGTGTATTGCGTTATTTTTGTGGCTGTGATTTAAGCATTTTATTCCCGCTGGCTGCAATACTGCAATGCCGTGTAAAAACGCATGGGGGCGTTTGCGAGCTGTTTTCTTTGAAGCCGAGAAATTCATGAATTGTAATGCAGTATATACTGTAAATATACAGTATATACTGTATAAAAACAACCCCTATAACCCCTAACATACACATACAGTACTGTATATGCACATCAATGATACTATAGGCCGTCCCCTGGCGAGATGTGTTTTCAGCAGAGAGAGAACCGCTGCTCTCTCTGCGTAAACATCAGCACATTAAAAATTATTTAAAATACATTTTTATTCATAGTGTAGATGTGCAGGGGGTCTCCGGAGCTGAACCGCATTGGTTTCAGGTCCGGGGACCCCCTGCTTCCCGAGAAACAGACCCCTTTATGAGGTGCCGGTATCCCTCTGCATTTAAAGGTCCCGATCACGTGACCGCGGCATGTAAACAAAGCAGAGGGATACCTGCACCCCCTAAAGGGGCCTGTATCTCGGGAAGCAGGGGGTCCCCGGACCTAAAACAAAACCTTTCTGCTCCGGAGACCCTCTGCACATGTACAGTATAAATAAAACACATACTGCTGCGGCACAGTTTATTCGAGCATTTGCCCGTTCTGTGCCGCAGCAGTAGCCTGGCGCGCGCCCGAGTGTGACGGGCGCGCGCCGAAGCAGCGGAAGAGCGCCCTCCGATCGGGGCGCTCTCCCTCCCGCTGCCGGGTCCGCCGGGTCCCCCGGAACCCCCTGCCGCCGTCCCGCAGATCGCGGGACACCAGGGCTCCCTCGGGGAGCCCTGGACGCGCGTGCAGGGGGCGCAGGCTCCCGAAGACGCGTGACCGCGCGTCTATGACGCGCGGCATGCCGAGGGGCGGCCACTAGCAAGCCGGGAAATCTCCCGGCTTGCGGATCTGGCCGCACTGCGATAAAGTGTGTCGCCAGTGTATATAAATAAACACTCGTTCCTTACCTTTGCGGCTATGTGCTATGGTAACGAAGCAGCATTTCTGTATTTTAATAATATTGTACAGTTAGCAGGAGGTTCCCTGAGCCAGAAATTAATGCTCAGGGGACCCCCTGCTCCTGCACAATATTATTAAAAATACAGAAATGCTGCTTCATTACCATAGCTGATAGCCGCTAAGGCAATGAAGGGGTTCACCCACCGTGCCCGCTTTATTGTGGGTAGCGGGGGTGGGTGAAGGGGGTATTTGGCCCTTGGTGTGAGTATAGGACTTGCGGGGGGGTTGCGGGTGCACTTAACCCCTTCACGGCCATAGCAGTTAATACCGCTACGTCATGAAGGGGTTCACCCCTCCCGCTACACCCCCGCAAGCCCTAAACAACCACCGTTGGGGCTAATACCCCCTTCACCCACCCCCGCTACCCACAATAAAAAAACTCACACACAGCAGCCGTCCAAAAAAGAAATAAATAAATCAAATTAAATAAATAAATAAATAAATGAATATAAATAAATACATTTAAAATACATTTTTATTCATAGTGTAGATGTGCAGGGGGTCTCCGGAGCTGAACCGCGTTTGTTTCAGGTCCGAGGACCCCCTGCTCCCCGAGATACAGGCCCCTTTATGAGGTGCCGGTATCCCTCTGCATTTAAAGGTCCCGATCACGTGACCGCGGCCTGTAAACCAAGCAGAGGGATACCGGCACCCCCTAAAGGGGCCTGTATCTCGGGGAGCAGGGGGTCCCCGGACCTAAAACCAAAATGTTTCTGCTTCGGAGACCCTCTTCACATCTACAGTATGAATAAAACACACATCAATAAAGAATCGTTCTTTACCTTTGCGGCTATGTGCTATGGTAATGAAGCAGCATTTCTGTATTTTTAATAATATTGTACAGTGAGCAGGGGGTTCCGTGAGCCAGAAATTAATGCTCAGGGGACCCCCTGCTCCTGCACAATATTATTAAAAATACAGAAATGCTACTTCATTACCATAGCTGATAGCCGCTAAGGCAATGAAGGGTTAAGGCAGAATAAACAATAAATACATTAAATACATATTTTTATTGTGTGTGTTAAACCTCCCTGCCTTGACTGTAATCTGTGTAAGACCCCCTCCCCCTATTGTGTGTGTTAAACTTCCCTGCCTTGACTAATCTATGTAAAACCTCCTCCCCCTATTGTGTGTGTTAAACTTCCCTGCCTTGACTGTAATCTATGTAAAAAAACCTCCCCCTATTGTGTCTGCTAAAATTCCCTGCTTTGACTAATCTGTGTAAGCTCCCCTCCCCCTATTGTGTCGGTTAAATCTCCCTGCCTGTGTTTCTGTGAGTGCAGTGTACTGTATTTAAATGTGGGGAGGGGGAGGGGGAGGGGGATCCCATGTAATTAACCACACCCACACCCACTACCCACTACCCACTACCCACCTGCACATGGCCCCTCCGCTGCTGCAAAACAGAGACAAAAATTATAACATACAAAGTAATGTCCCCTAACCCCTTAATCACCATTGCGGTTATTAACTACTACAGTCATTAAGGGGTTAACCCACCCTCACCCACCACTCGGGAGGCCTACATAACCTCCCACACTAACCCCCCCCGTGAGGCCTAACCACCCTCACCCAGTACCCACAAGGGAGGCCTACCCACATACCGATGGGGAAACATCCCCCCCCACCCCCAGTACCCACAATAAAAACAATACAGTGACCCACAATAAACATCATTCTATTTATTAAATACATTACCCACCCCCTGTGCCCCCCCATAAATACATGATTTATTCTTTTACATACAGGGTTCATAACGCAGCCCCACGCGAGTCCCCGGTGGGCTGGCGGAGCACCTGGACAGACCTACAGGGTACCAGCAGTCCTTTTTAAACAGGTTCTGGAGGCCTGCTGGTGGGTCCCGACAGCACCATGGCCCCCAGGTGGTCTCCTTGGGTCAATTGGTAGTGTGTAGGGGAGTGAACCCCAAATGTCCGGTGCTGCAAATGTCCACAACAGAACTGGTTCAGTGGAAAATCTCTGATGTGCATATAGAGTTGATGACTACTAGGCAGGCATGAATGTCCTGCACAGGGGGGAAACAAAAGCCAGGCTCCGGCAGATAACGATGACGATTATAACCTGGGTGGGGGGCTAGTGCACAGGAAAAACCGAGACCAGAGAAGGAGCAACCGCAGGCTACCCCTCTCGAGTACTCACGCTGGAGATGCCTGCTGCCCTTACCCAACCCGGTCTCTTCACCGCCTATGCCTGGTTGATCCCGTCTCCTCAGATGTCGCGGTAGCGTCTGACGTCATCACCGAGGGCCGTCGACTCAGCGATTGACGTGTGGAGGGAAATGCTGCGTCTCAGCGATCCTGTATCTCCGTGAGCAGGCAGAGTTTGAAGATGAAAGTCTGCTCACCAGGGGGAGGGAGACCTTGAATGTCAGCTCCCAGCTCCGCGTAGTAGCCTGCGTGCTCCACACCGATAGTATCAAGATTGTGAAATGTAGTTGATGGGTGGTCACAGCTTCAGGAACTCAGCCAATTACAATATGAGTAAAAGCAATTTTATTGCACTGTAGTGCTGCACATCACATCACAGAGAACACCTCTGACGCGTTTCGTTCCGTGCAGGAACTTTATCAAAGAGTACAAAGATCTCTCACACTGGAGTGTTATATACATGGTTCCCTAACATGATTGGTCAACACAAAATGCAAAACAGGTAATATCAATTAGCAATCAGTGCTTGACAATGACGAGGGTGCTATGTAAACATCACAGTGTCTGAATTGGAACAACCCCAACTAACCGTGATAACATATAGAAAATACAACAATAACATATAGATTAAAAACAAAGATCTGTGAGTAGCAGCATGTATAATTACAAAAGCAACATCCTTGAACATTTGTATAAAAGAACACAAGGATAGAGGATGTATATGGAGGAGTAACTGCGGGGACATATGTCAAGCAGACTTATACAACATGTTCATGGCTAAGTGTATATTAAATGATGAACATAAGGCAATCATTAATGTGTTTGTAGAAATTAATTCATAGCTTAACGTTCATTAAGTGGTATGTATGAAACAATAATTTTGTATGTAAATAATACAGATGATTTATGCAATAACAAATTATTGGCAAGGAAAAGGGAAGAGGATCATCTCTGATTGATAATCATTTAACTCCTTAGAGTATATATGAGGTGAATTAGTATATATGAGGTGAATTGGTATACACACTCCCAAGACCCTCCATATAATCAACCCTGCAGGAAGTGTTTCAACTCCCATTCAACATTGATCCCATAGGGATGGAGAGTGTTGAGAGTGTGTATCCAATACATCTCCCTTTGATTCAGTACATTTTCCCTATTTCCACCTCTGGGATGACATGGAACATGTTCTATAGCATAAAAAGAAAAACTGGTAATGTTGCCCGATGGCCCCCAGGTGGTCTCCTTGGGTCACCGTGGGCCACAATTGGGTCCCCACGGTAGGCCCGTGGATGTCTGGGAGCCCCGGGTCAGACCCACAGGTGTCTGCAGGGCCTCGTGTGGTTCCCACGGGGTTCTGGGGAACTCACGAGTGCTCACTACGGGTCCGCGGTGCCCTCACAGAAGTGGGACCACACCTCATCATCCCCGCACCTACGGATCGGCGGTGCCCCCACAGAAGTGGGACCACACAGCTTCATCTCCGCAGACTATGGGTCCACGGTGCCCCCACAGATGTGAGGCCACCGCTTCATCCCCGCATGTGTCACCCGTGGAACCACCAGCCTGGTACCCGTGAGATACCCGAGGAAACCACAGGTGGTCTCCAGAGGTCCCACGCGGAACCTCGGAACAAACCCTGAATGTAAAAAAAATAAACCTGGCCTATACATTCAATACATACACCCCCCCCCCCCCAACACCTACAGTACAATAATGTGCAAAATAACTATTATCCAGATAAGGATAATAGATTAATTGCCCATTATTAAAAACATTAACTAACATATTCAAATGAATAATAAAGTGCTACTGACCTCATCAAGAAGAAGTCTCCATCGCCAGCAACATTCTTGTCTTGTCCACAAAATACATTGCCAAAACAAAGCCAATACATTGCAATTACATTCAGATATCAATTAACCCCTTAAACACCTTATCGGATAATAACCGCAAAGTTAATTAAGGGGTTAAGCCACACTGGCCCGATACCCACTACATTACAATGAATTTCCTTTAATAATCCTAACCCCCCCTTACCACCCCCTCTCACGTCTTCCCCCCCATGTTTGTTTTGATGTTGTATGTCACAATGAAAAACAAGTGACATTACTGTGATACTGGCATGTACTGCACCGACACACTTTATTCGAGCAAATACCCGGTATGTACCTGGCAGATACCTGGAATGCGCCGCTCCTCACCTCTGACAAGCCCCGTTGCATTTGCCTTCCCAGCCTGGGTTCATGCCTGGCTGACGGGCGGCTGATCTGTTAAATGATAATGATTAGGATTTAATAGGCTGCAATGCTTCGCGTGTCTACCAGATGGCATAAATTCATGAATTGTAATGCAGTATATATATATATACTGTGCAGTATTGCAGCCAGGGGGAATAAAATGCTTCAATCCCTGCCTAGAAAATAACCCAATATACTCGGGCAGAAAACAGTCACAAACCTCAATACACCCGGGTATACCCGAATTCGTGGGACTAGCCGAGCTCGAATAAAGTGTGTCGCCAGTGTACTATCATTGAAAAACCCAATAAAAGAAAGTTATAAAAAAAAAAAAATAATCCTAACTGATCTTACAATCTAAATCATCAAATGCCAATGAAAAAACTGCACATTCCAATCAATACATTGCATTTACATTGTATAAATGATGCATAAAATCTATGCACCATATACATTCTGCAAATGAATGTGAACAATATCATTGCAAGCTAAATACAAATACAGTAAAGTACCTCCAAACAAGTCAACTATTTTAACCAATCAAGTAAACAAAAATCAATTAGCAATCATTATTTACATCCCTAAACAATTGACAGTCCATCCCGAACAATGAAACAATGAACTAATTCATGCCTCGAGCAGAACAATTCAGCATGTGAAAAAATATAAGTACCAACCAGAATACAAACTTTAAAACCAAGGCTAGCCCTGACCTCCCTCAAACACACAATATCAACAATTACATCTATCTAATTTTAAAATACTTTAAACTCACAATAAAGCATAGCAGCATAGACAAATTAATTTAAAACACATCAAATCAAGCTTTTAAAACAACATAATTTCTTACCCTGTATGTATATATCTCTCTAGACATATATACATACATACATACAGTGACAAGAAATGATATACCACAAAAAAAAATACACATGTTAAAAAAGCTTTTAAAAAAATTAACAAGTTAAATAAAATACATTTCTTTAGCTCACTTACCATTACTTGGCTCCTGTTGCGCAGCTTACTCACGAACCAATCCACGAACAGGAACCCATAAAATAATAAACCATACAAAAAAATAAACATTAAACTAAAAATCCAAATCAATCCACGGGTCTTCTATTTGTAATCCATCTTCATCTGTATTCTTCTTTCTTCTTTCTTCTTCCGGGCGGGGCGGGGTCTTCTTTCCATCTTCGGCCACGCCCTGGTCTTCTTTCTTCTCCGGAGGTCCTTCCTCCGCGGCGTCTGGCTTCAAAATCAGACGACATAGGCTTTTAAAGGCCTATGACGTCACATTTTCGTCATATGGTTCCCACGGCCCTGATTAGGCTGTGAAAACCATGTGTTTTGGCCGATAAAAATAAAAATGATGACGTCACTTAAAGGCAATGACAGCACAGCCAATCAGAATGGCTTTGCTTCAATTGCCTTTAAGATGACGTCATGAAAAGACACATTGCCGCCCTCACATGGTATGGTAGCCAATCAGAGCGTGGGAACTCCATCCCTACTTTGATTGGCTCTAGTATACCATGTGACAGAGGCTTGGGGGGAAAAAGGATGTGACGCACTACAGCCAATCAGAGTAGGGATGGAGTTCCCATGCTCTGATTGGCTCTAGTACCATGTGACAAGCTTTCAATGACGTCACATCCTTTCTCCCCCCAAGCCTCTGTCACATGGTATACTAGAGCCAATCAAAGTAGGGATGTTATTTGTAGGACAGTATGGTTTTGATAACCCTTCTACATTTATTTGTATATTGGTACATATATATACTGTATATATAGTTGCATGATGAAGCCACTGTACAAATTCATGGGTGAAAGGTAGGTATCGGGCCAGTGTGGCTTAACCCCTTAATTACCTTTGCAGTTATTATCTGATAAGGTGTTTAAGGGGTTAATTGATATCTGAATGTAATTGCAATGTATTGGCTTTGTATTGGCTATGTATTTTGTGGGCAAGACAAGGATGTTGCTGGCGATGGACACTTCGTATTGATGAGGTCAGTAGTACTTTATTTATTTTAATATGCTAGTTAATGTTTTTAATAATGGGCAATTAATAGTTATTTTGCACATTATTGTACTGTAGGTGTTCTCCGGAGAAGAAAGAAGACCAGGGCGTGGCCGAAGATGGAAAGAAGACCCCGCCCCGCCCGGAAGAAGAAAGAAGAAAGAAGAATACAGATGAAGATGGATTACAAATAGAAGACCCGTGGATTGATTTGGATTTTTAGTTTAATGTTTATTTTTTTGTATGGTTTATTATTTTATGGGTTCCTGTTCGTGGATTGGTTCGTGAGTAAGCTGCGCAACAGGAGCCAAGTAATGGTAAGTGAGCTAAAGAAATGTATTTTATTTAACTTGTTAATTTTTTTAAAAGCTTTTTTAACATGTGTATTTTTTTTTGTGGTATATCATTTCTTGTCACTGTATGTATGTATGTATATATGTCTAGAGAGATATATACATACAGGGTAAGAAATTATGTTGTTTTAAAAGCTTGATTTGATGTGTTTTAAATTAATTTGTCTATGCTGCTATGCTTTATTGTGAGTTTAAAGTATTTTAAAATTAGATAGATGTAATTGTTGATATTGTGTGTTTGAGGGAGGTCAGGGCTAGCCTTGGTTTTAAAGTTTGTATTCTGGTTGGTACTTATATTTTTTCACATGCTGAATTGTTCTGCTCGAGGCGTGAATTAGTTCATTGTTTCATTGTTCGGGATGGACTGTCAATTGTTTAGGGATGTAAATAATGATTGCTAATTGATTTTTGTTTACTTGATTGGTTAAAATAGTTGACTTGTTTGGAGGTACTTTACTGTATTTGTATTTAGCTTGCAATGATATTGTTCACATTCATTTGCAGAATGTATATGGTGCATAGATTTTATGCATCATTTATACAATGTAAATGCAATGTATTGATTGGAATGTGCAGTTTTTTCATTGGCATTTGATGATTTAGATTGTAAGATCAGTTAGGATTATTTTTTTTTTTTTATAACTTTCTTTTATTGGGTTTTTCAATGATAGTACATGCCAGTATCACAGTAATGTCACTTGTTTTTCATTGTGACATACAACATCAAAACAAACATGGGGGGAAGACGTGAGAGGGGGTGGTAAGGGGGGGTTAGGATTATTAAAGGAAATTCATTGTAATGTAGTGGGTATCGGGCCAGTGTGGCTTAACCCCTTAATTAACTTTGCGGTTATTATCCGATAAGGTGTTTAAGGGGTTAATTGATATCTGAATGTAATTGCAATGTATTGGCTTTGTTTTGGCAATGTATTTTGTGGACAAGACAAGAATGTTTCTGGCGATGGAGACTTCTTCTTGATGAGGTCAGTAGCACTTTATTATTCATTTGAATATGTTAGTTAATGTTTTTAATAATGGGCAATTAATCTATTATCCATATCTGGATAATAGTTATTTTGCACATTATTGTACTGTAGGTGTTGGGGGGGGGGTGTATGTATTGAATGTATAGGCCAGGTTTATTTTTTTTACATTCAGGGTTTGTTCCGAGGTTCCGCGTGGGACCTCTGGAGACCACCTGTGGTTTCCTCGGGTATCTCACGGGTACCAGGCTGGTGGTTCCACGGGTGACACATGCGGGGATGAAGCGGTGGCCTCACATCTGTGGGGGCACCGTGGACCCATAGTCTGCGGAGATGAAGCTGTGTGGTCCCACTTCTATGGCCTCACATCATGTGTGTGTATATACTGTATATACTGTATATATATATATATATATATATATGTTAGAGAAAAAGAGAAAAGAAGCGCCCGATCCTTGTGTAAAATCAGACGGAAATTTTTTAATACATCACGGACAAGACAAATGCACACTTACAATTTGTCTGATAAATAAGGCATAATATGGGACCAGCCCATGCACCAACTGAAGACTCAATGGTCACCTCTGTGTGTATTGAAGTCCACAATAGTTCCGAATCTTGTGTCTGTGTAAGCCGCTGTCTCCAAGATGAAGGATCTTTACTTTTCTTTCCTTTATGACCGCCATTCACCTCTCTCGTGGAGCACCGGGACCCGGAAAGGACTTTTTCACACGTCTTTACGTCCTCACGCTGGTGCTAGGAACTACTCGACCACCGTAGATTCAATGCCAGAAATCCCTACGCGTTTCTTCCGTCTTTGCGGATTTCATCAGGGGATGGATACCACACAGAACTGCCTGGTGTTAAATAGTCCCTTAGACCAATAAAAATCGTTTTTTCACAGCTGTGTTCAGTTCCATAGGTATCGTTAAGCTAATCTATACCTGGTGCAACGATGTTAATCTATTGCTGAATTAATTGAAAGAGAATATATTTATAATACATTTGAAACAAATAAGAGTGAAAACATATATAAAAACAGAATCAAATGAATTAATATGATGTAATTAAACTAAAAAATTCATGTCTACATAATGAAAGCAAATATAATCATAATAATGTTTAGCAACAAAGGCTAATTGCAAATAATAAATAAAACCTATTCAAACCTAATCAATATTAGTAATATTGCATATTAATTAATTAAACATATATATAAAAGTAATGAAACTCCTGTTACATGTATAATAGCCCTTGCTAAAAAACTCAAAAATTCAAATGTTATTAGAGGACAACATTGTATAAACTTTCTATTGATTAGTGCTAACCATAATAGTATAGCTAATTAGATATCATACTATTGTTATTAATTAGTGTTTCAAACACTACTAAGGTTTGGTTAAGCTTGTTTAGAGAGTGAATTAAAATTTGAAACTCTCCATATATAATGCAAAGGAAGAGATGAAAATAGTGCAATAATGCTTGATTAATTACAGTATTGAGACCTTATATCTGACATTAGATTATGTTTATGTAGGTTAAATCAAGTACTGG
This sequence comes from Ascaphus truei, assembly GCF_040206685.1. Classification (NCBI taxonomy): domain Eukaryota; kingdom Metazoa; phylum Chordata; class Amphibia; order Anura; family Ascaphidae; genus Ascaphus; species Ascaphus truei. The sequence goes on along the minus strand of NC_134485.1, from coordinate 37,913,262 downwards.
ATAAAGAGTTAGTAATTCGTAATTTTAAAATTGCTTTGTTTTGTTTGTATTTATACTAACCCTGGAAAAATTAGTTATTTGGTGGGAGATTATAATAATACTATTCCCACTGGAGATCCACACTGGTCTCCTATGTGATTGAGCTACAAATAACATATAAAATATATCAATATTACATAAAAGCAAAATAATCCCCCTTAATCATGGAAGATTTGAGTTTGGAAGAATACAACCAGTACAGCATTTAGAAAGAGATGAACTAAGAGGCAGCAATCCAAACTGTTGTGATAAGATTGTATAAATAAAAATGTCTAAATAAAAAGTGTGTGATGTGCAATATGAGATGAAAAATCAATTTTCATTATAATATATGTGATAATTATACAACAATTTCAATATGTGAATGTTAAGTGATTTAATAAATTATTGGATATAGTGAAGATGAATTTTATAATATGTGTATTAATAAAATTATAAATTTATTGACATTAATTATAATGTCTCAATTGTGTCTATGTGATTGTGAATAATATATAATACAAGTGATAAAAAATATATAATAGAATATACACAAAAACTATATATTACATATATATTTGTTTGAAAAAAAATCTTGTGATATTTTGTTTCAATTCAGACCAGGGGTCCCCCATTGTATACACCGACTAAGAAATCAAAGGGAGCACGATAAACATGCTCAACCCAGACCTCTGAGATCCCATCAATGTAAACATGAGAATAGTTAAACGATGGTGCTTATATCGATACAGTCATTGAGACCTACTGGACTCAATGTTTCCAACATATATATCCAGTAGGTCTCCCTTAAATTCAGTTTCTTAACTCTATCACCACTCAGTACCGTTAAGGGGATGTGTTCCAAGCACAAGACTCTTAGAGAAGATGGATCCTTATTATGTTTGTCCAAAAAAGGGTCTAGACAGGTTATGAGTTGTAATTCCATGTATGATGTTTCGTCTGTGTTCCAGAAATCTTGTGCTTAGAGTTCGTGTGGTTCTCCCCACGTACTGGTACCCACATAAACATGTGATAACATATATAACAAAAGAAGATAGACAGTCCATATGGCTTTTAATTTTATGTATAGATTTATTGTGATAGGACATAATTTGGTCAGTTTTACACATGTGTTTACAAGTTAAGCATCTACTTCTACCGCAAGTAAAATTACCATTTGTTATTAGTCTAATAATGGGAAGATCATTGATTTGTTTCAGGCGACTAGGAGCCAACATGGTTTTTAAATTCCTGGCTATTTTATATACAATAGGAACATGTGTTGGTAAATTGTTCCCAATTATGGGGTCACTTAGCAGTATGTTCCAAAGTTTATTAAGAATTGTTGTGATACCTCTTGCCGAATTATTATAGGTCGTAATGAATAGTGGTGATTTGAAACTATCTTTAGAGTTACCATCTGTCCGTCCATCCCTTTTGGATTTATTAAGCAAGGATTCGCGATCTAACAAACTGACTTGTCGAAATGTCTCAAGTATGGTATGTTTATTGTACCCCTTGGCTAGAAACCTTTGTACCAATACCTCCCCCTGGGCCAAATAATCAGAATGTAAAGAACAATTCCTCCTAATTCTGAGGAATTGGCCCCTGGGGATATTGGCAAGCCATCTTTTATAATGATTACTATTATTATGTAAATAACTGTTTCTTGAAAATGTTTTGAAGTGGGTTTTAGTGATGATATCACCACCTGGACTAGCCTCCAGTTCGAGATCCAAAAACACTATACTATTTTTGTTTATATTAAATGTGAATTTTAAATCCATGTCATTAGTGTTGAATGCTTGCAATTTGTGTTCTAGATGTTCCAATTCTCCATCCCAAATTAAAATTAAATCATCTATGTAACGGCCATAGTACACAAGACTCGCCCCCAGATCCGCATCACCCCACACATGGAGTTCCTCCCACAAACCCATGTAGAGGTTAGCATAGCTGGGGCAAATCTCGTGCCCATGGCCGTCCCACAGATCTGCAAATAATATGTGTCCTCAAACAAAAAATAATTGTGCTCTAATATAAATAGAATTGCCTGTAAAATAAATGTGGACTGAGTATTGCCTATATTCATATCCAAGTCGAGGAAATGCTTGACCGCTTCAAGACCTTTATTATGTTTAATGCATGTATATAAAGATGTTACATCGCATGTAGCCCAAATGTACGTTGGTTTCCATTTTATTTCAGAGATGGAGTCGAGGACATGCAGCGTGTCTCTCAAATGGGATCTTAATCTGCTCACTAGTGGTTGTAAAAAAGAATCCACATATTGGGACACGCTGGACGTCCTCGACTCCACCCCCGAAACAATGGGTCTACCTGGCGGAATGGAAATGTGTTTGTGTAACTTAGGAATGTGGTAAAAAATAGGTGTTCTGGGATACCGTATATATAAAAAACTAAACTCCGCTTTTGTGATAATGTCCAAAGTTAGGGCTTTGATGAGAAACTCCTTGTACTGTTTCTGAAATTCCTCCATAGGGGCCTCAGTCAAGGCTATATAAGATGTACTATCATTTAGTAGCCTAAAAGCTTCTGACAGATAGTCCATTCTATCTTGCAGGACTATTCCCCCTCCTTTATCTGCTTGTCTAATTACAAGATCTTTCATATTGCTAAGCTCTTTTAGTGCAGTGTACTCCTCTTTTGATAGATTTCTATTTCGTATCGAAGTGGTATTAAGACACATTAGCTCAAAATCTTTAAGTACCATTGTGTAGAATGTTTCTACAAAAGATCCTTTTGAGTGGTAAGGAAAATACGTGGATTTGGCAGAAAAAGGGGAATGGACTATTTTGATGTCTTTTAGTTCCTGAATGTCAGTTGGCTTGATTGTACTTGGTTCAATCGCTAAGTTTGATGATGACACTACTTCTAATGTATTTGGAATAGGATTCTTATTTGATGGAATGGAACTATCTAGCTCATACATGGATAATTGACGATGATCTAACAAATGTACTGATTTTTCAGTTTGACTGTTTTCCCTTAATAATGTGGTCATTGCTTCAATGCAGGCAATCTCTTGCGTGTTGGATATACATTGTTGTTCTTTATTTTGCATAGTGAAATGTCTCATTAAGGTGATTTTTCTAATGTATTTATTTAGGTCTACAAACAGATCAAATCTGTTTGGAAGACTGCTCGGTGCAAATGAGAGGCCCCTGGTCAGAAGCGAAACATGATTGCTTGACAATATAAAAGTGGATAAATTAAAAATGCCGTGTGTCTCTGGATTGCTGGCTCTTAGCTCACCTTCCTTCTTTCTTTGCTCGCGCCTCCCTCCCCTGGCTCCTCGCAACTTCTTTTTCTTCATTGAGGGGTGTTTGAATGATAGGTCGGTTTCCGATCCCACAAAGGATAGGATTTCCCCCTTTCTCGGTTTTCTTCCTGTGTCACCAATTCTAAAAAAGAGGCAGTGTGAGATTTGACAGTGGGAACAGTGCTATCTGATCCATTTTTGCTATCTCTATTTTGAATTTTAGGTATAGCACCACTACTCTTAGTAACCACCAAATTCTCCTCACATGGTTCCCCTGTATCTTGTAGGGCCTCAAATCTATTCTCTGTGGGGCAAGAAAACTGGGCTTTTGCTGGTTTCTTTTCACTTATATTAGTGTCTGGTCCCTTTCCGTTTGATGTTGAAGGAGTATTTGAGTGATCTCTGCTATTGTCCCTATATCTATCATTTTTATTCTTCTTATAATATTTATTTGGAGTGTAGTGTTTGGATCAATCTCTCCTGTCATATCTCCTCCAGTCTCTAATTTTGTCTGTGGCATAATCAGTTTGGTCTCTTACATATTTACTACTCTTGCGTTCACTGATATCTTTCTCATATTTGAGTACCCTAGAGTCAACTAATTTATCGAGTTCTTGGAATTCTTCACTCTCCACATACTGCACCGACACACTTTATTCGAGCAAATACCCAGTATGTACCTGGCAGATACCTGGAATGCGCCACTCCTCACCTCTGACATGCCCCGTTGCGTTTGCCTTCCCAGCCTGGGTTCATGCCTGGCTAACGGGCGGCTGATCTGTTAAATGATAATGATTAGGATTTAATAGGCTGCAATGCTTCGCGTGTCTACCAGATGGCATAAATTCATGAATTGTAATGCAGTATATATATATATACTGTGCAGTATTGCAGCCAGCGGGAATAAAATGCTTCAATCCCTGCTTGGAAAATACCTCAATGCACTCGGGCAGAAAACAGTCACAAACCTCAATACACCCGGGTATACCCGAATTCGTGGGACTAGCCGAGCTCGAATAAAGTGTGTCGCCAGTGTAAGGGATCATGATATGCTGAGTTTCCTCTATTTCTTTTGCAATTTCATTTAGTTTATCCTCCCTATAATTGATTAGTAATTTAATTAGGGTAAAAGAGCAAGATTCCATTGCATCGTTCCATTTAGTTTTGAACTCAATATTTGTATCAAATGTGGGTTTTTTTGTAAACCTTAATCCCCTAGGGACTATTTTGGCATCCAAATAATTTTGTAGTGATAGGAGATCAAGCCAATGTTTCATCTCTTCCTTTGCCAACCTTTCAAGCTTAAAAAAGTTGTTTTTTAAATCAATGTTGTCCTCATTATGTTCTGTCATATCTATTTCAGCGGATTCAGCATATTGCTGTCTCCTAATGAGACGTTCCTTGCTAGTTTTCATCATCCTGCCAGATGTATCAGACTTTGCAAATTGCAGGATAGGTGTATATGGAGAGGGGTGCTATCTGGTTGAGATGGATGATAAAGTAACAGAAATATAGACAGCGCCCTTCACCCAATACACCTAAATTGCTGCAGTACTGACATATGTGGCAAGTGTTTGCACCAGGTATAATAGTTTATTGTAAATAGATAAATATCAGTATAAAATGGCATGAATCAAATGTATAACTTGCCTAAAAAATAATAAAAAACTCATTGGATGATTAAAAAACAAAAAAGAAGTGTGCATATAATTGAAAAAATGGGTAAAAAAAATTAAAAATAAAAATATTTTGAAAAAATGAAAATTAAAAAATGAATTTGCTATGCAAATCACAAAAATGACTCAATAAGTCATAGGACTATACTAAACATATAATATAAGTATAATAGGCTCATAAGAAAATTGTGAACACATAAAAAACATGTGAAAAATAATGAGCCAAAATCATATATAATAAAAAAAGAATACTTAAGTCCTCATAATGTCCATGATATGTGAGTAACAAAAGTCCAGGCTGCTTCTTCTTGGGCTCACCAAACTTTCTTTTTAGAGAAAAAGAAAAAAGAAGCGCCCGATCCTTGTGTAAAATCAGATGGAAATATTTTAATACATCACGGACAAGACAAATGCACACTTACAATTTGTCTGATAAAATAAGGCATATTATGGGACCAGCCCATGCACCAACTGAAGACTCCACGGTCACCTCTGTGTGTATTGAAGTCCACAATAGTTCCGGATCTTGTGTCTGTGTCAGCCGCTGTCTCCAAGATGAAGGATCTTTACTTTCCTTTATGAGCGCTTAGTTGTAGCGTGCGTCCGCCATTCACCTCTCTCGTGGAGCACCGGGACCCGGAAAGGACTTGACACACGTCTTTACGTCCTCACGCTGGTGCTAGGAACTGCTCGACCACCGTAGATTCAATGCCAGAAATCCCTAGGCGTTTCTTCCGTCTTTGCGGATTTCATCAGGGGATGGATACCACACAGAACTGCCTGGTGTTAAATAGTCCCTTAGACCAATAAAAATCGTTTTTTCACAGCTGTGTTCAGTTCCATAGGTATCGTTAAGCTAATCTATACCTGGTGCAACGATGTTAATCTATTGCTGAATTAATTGAAAGAGAATATATTTATAATACATTTGAAACAAATAAGAGTGAAGTACAGTATATACTGCATTACAATTCATGAATTTCTCGGCTTCAAAGACAACAGCTCGCAAACGCCCCCATGCGTTTTTACACGGCATTGTAGTATTGCAGCCAGCGGGAATAAAATGCTTAAATCACAGCCGCGAAAATAACGCAATACACCCCGGGAGAAAACCTCATATAGGGGGCTGTATCTCGGGAAGCAGGGGGTCCCCGGATCTGAAACCAACGCGGTTCAGCTCCAGAGACCCCCTGCACATCTACACTATGAATAAAAATGTATTTTAAATCATTTTTAATGTGCCGATGTTTGCGCAGAGAGAGCAGCGGTTCTCTCTCTGCTGCAAACACATCTCGCCCCCGCCGGCCTATAGTATCATTGATGTGCATACAGTATACAGTACTGTATGTGTACAGTACTGTATGTTAGGGATTATAGGGGTTGTTGTTATACAGTATATATATATATATATATATATATATATATATATATATATATATACACAGTGGTTGACAAATCACCAAAAAATCTACTCGCCACACAAAAAAAATCTACTCGCCACCTAGTACCAAACGTATGCTGCTTGGGCCAATATTTACTCGCCCGGGGGTTAAATCCACTCGCCCGGGGCGAGCAAATGTATAGGTTTGTCGAACACTGTATATATATATATATATATATATATATATATATATATATATATATATATATATATATATATATACAGGCATACCCCGCTTTAAGTACACTCACTTTAAGTACACTCGCGAGTAAGTACATATCGCCCAATAGGCAAACGGCAGCTCACACATGCACCTGTCATCACATCCTGAACAGCAATACCGGCTCCCTACCTGTACCAAAGCTGTGCGCAAGCGGGGAGACTATAGAGCTTGTTACAAATGCGTTATTTACATCAGTTATGCACATATACAGTATAATGATTGCAGTACAGTACATGCATCGATAAGTGGGAAAAGGTAGTGCTTCACTTTAAGTACATTTTCGCTTTACATACATGCTCCGGTCCCATTGCGTACGTTAATGCGGGGTATGCCTGTATATATACTGTATATATATATATATACTGCATTACAATTCATGAATTTATGCCATCTGGCGGACACACGAAGCATTGCAGCCTAGTAAATCCTGAACCATTATCAATTAACACATCAACCGCGCGTCAGCCGGGCATGACCCCTGGCTGGGACCGCGGCATGCTCCGGGTGAACAGCGTGGCATTCCAGGAACATGCCAGGAACAAACCGGTGATTTGTTAGAATAAAGTGTGCCGCAGCTGTAAGTGCCGTCCCGGCAACCTTGTCGATCCTTCTCCCCTCCAACTTGCCAATTTTAGTTGGCGGGACAAATTGCCGTAGAAATCTCCATTTTTGAGTGCCGATCAGCACCTATAAGCTGATCGGGGCTACTAGAATACAGCCGATTTCAAAAAGTGCCGAAAAGTGCTGATAAGTTGGTTATCGGCAGCCGCATGCCGATAAATTTTTGTCGGGAAGACAAAATGCCGATTTTGACCACTTATCGGCGCTTACTGAATCTCAAATGCAATTTTGGCGGGAAAATGCCGATAAAAGCCTTATCGGCGCTTACTGCATGAGACCCTAAGTGTCATTGGCTGCTGTTGACTAACTGTATGGTAGAGCAATCGGGTTTTAACTTGGAAATATAGAATATATAGTGTAAGAATGTAATTTTTCCCTTTTTGTATACCGTATTGCTAAGGGAGCACAAATGCTGTTAGCCAGGTGGCCAATGCTGGCTGCTGCTCAGGCTCACAGAGTGACTGACTATCAACAACATGATCATGTTCCACTTCACTACTGCATTTGCTACCACCATTATTAACAGCTATTATAGAATCAACAATTACATTAGTGTCATGCAAGTTAGCTCTTCAAGCACAATAATATTATGATCAGAGTACAGGTACAACTGCTGGTTCTATGCAACTTGTCTTGCATCATCTCCTTAGCCGCAAGATTCCAGCGGCCCGACTAATGGCCCATTGGATTAACACAGCGGGGCTCCCTCCATTTTTATGGGACTCGCGTTGGGTGAATCCTACCAGGTTCCACATATCTGTTAAGGACAAGCATTAAGAGATACACTGAATCAGTCACTCTACCTGCGTAACTCTAACAGGCGATTGCATTGTTTTAATTTGAATAACATATTATAACAGGGGGTCTCCTGAGCTGAACAACAGTGATTTCCCGAATTGCAGGCCCCGTTATGGGGTGCCGGTATGCCAGCGGCCATGTTAAAATTGTCACGTGTCACAGCTCACGTGATCTGGAGATTTAAACAAAGCAGTGGGATACCAGTACTCAATAGAGAAGTTACTCCAGTTCATCTCTGGAGACACCCTGCTACAATAATATGTTATCAAAATAAAAGCAGTTTAATTAACTTAGCGGCGAATTGCGAAGGCAATGAAGGGGTTAAGCCAAACTAACTGGTTTATTGGGTATAGAGGGGGTGAGTGAAGGGGGTAGTTTCCCCAGGGTGGGTGGCTATGCCCAGTGGGAAGGTCGCAGAATGGGTTAACCCCTTCATTACCTTTGCGGTAGTAAACGCTATGGTAATGAAAGGGTTTACTCCTCCCATTAAACATTTGAGAGTCCTAACCACCCACCCTGGGGCAATTACCCCCCTTCACCCACCTTCTCTGCCCCCAATAAACATTGCAATACACAAATCCATACAATACATTGAGCAACCCCCCTCCCCCCAACACATACAGTACAGTAATGGGCAAAATCCCATATATCCGAATCTGGATATTTGCTCATTTGCCCATCAAAAAATAAAAAATAACCAAACATCACCAAGCCAGCATATAGTAAATTAAAGTTATACTTACCCCTGCAAGGATGAAGGCCGTCATTGTCCTCCTCATCTTTCTCTTCTTCAGTGGACACTAACAGTAAATAAATAAACTAATTACTGGCCACTAACCCCTTAATCACCTCAGCGGTTATTATCCACTATGGTAATTAAGGGGTTAACCCCCTCTCTCAATATCCACTCGGGAGGCCTAACCACCCTCCCCCTCCCCCACCTCCTCTACACATTGATTGGCCCAGTGGCACACCAATTCCCTATAGGCATGGATTGCCACTATGGCAGTCGTTGTGCAAGCTGCAAATGAAAAAAAAAAACAGCACCAAATAAAAGAGACATTCAAATTTGTTGCCGTAACGGCTATCTGCTGTAGTAATTAAGCATTTTTAATGCCATTTTTATTAATAGTGTGCGGTAGCAGGGGGTCTCCTGAGCAGAAGTGCTTTGATTTCAGCCTCAGCGACCCCCTGATCCCGAGTTACAGGCCCTGGTTTTGGGCATCGGGTGCCAGTATTGCAGCCATTTTTAAATCATCCACGTCATGTGACACATGATACCCCCTCCATCCCCCCCAGCCTTCATTTTTTAGTGCAGCAGCTGTGTCTGAAAAGAAAAGAAAAAATGAGTGCAGTAAAGTGCATTTAAGGCATTGTGTACAGTATATCACTACTGTATATTGGACTATACAGTTACAACTGTCAAACTATACTGTATACTGTTTATTCTTCTTATAATATTTATTTGGAGTGTAGTGTTTGGATCAATCTCTCCTGTCATATCTCCTCCAGTCTCTAATTTTGTCTGTGGCATAATCAGTTTGGTCTCTTACATATTTACTACTCTTGCGTTCACTGATATCTTTCTCATATTTGAGTACCCTAGAGTCAACTAATTTATCGAGTTCTTGGAATTCTTCACTCTCCACATAAGGGATCATGATATGCTGAGTTTCCTCTATTTCTTTTGCAATTTCATTTAGTTTATCCTCCCTATAATTGATTAGTAATTTAATTAGGGTAAAAGAGCAAGATTCCATTGCATCGTTCCATTTAGTTTTGAACTCAATATTTGTATCAAATGTGGGTTTTTATTGTAAACCTTAATCCCCTAGGGACTATTTTGGCATCCAAATAATTTTGTAGTGATAGGAGATCAAGCCAATGTTTCATCTCTTCCTTTGCCAACCTTTCAAGCTTAAAAAAAGTAGTTTTTTAAATCAATGTTGTCCTCATTATGTTCTGTCATATCTATTTCAGCGGATTCAGCATATTGCTGTCTCCTAATGAGACGTTCCTTGCTAGTTTTCATCATCCTGCCAGATGTATCAGACTTTGCAAATTGCAGGATAGGTGTATATGGAGAGGGGTGCTATCTGGTTGAGATGGATGATAAAGTAACAGAAATATAGACAGCGCCCTTCACCCAATACACCTAAATTGCTGCAGTACTGACATATGTGGCAAGTGTTTGCACCAGGTATAATAGTTTATTGTAAATAGATAAATATCAGTATAAAATGGCATGAATCAAATGTATAACTTGCCTAAAAAATAATAAAAAACTCATTGGATGATTAAAAAACAAAAAAGAAGTGTGCATATAATTGAAAAAATGGGTAAAAAAAATTAAAAATAAAAATATTTTGAAAAAATGAAAATTAAAAAATGAATTTGCTATGCAAATCACAAAAATGACTCAATAAGTCATAGGACTATACTAAACATATAATATAAGTATAATAGGCTCATAAGAAAATTGTGAACACATAAAAAACATGTGAAAAATAATGAGCCAAAATCATATATAATAAAAAAAGAATACTTAAGTCCTCATAATGTCCATGATATGTGAGTAACAAAAGTCCAGGCTGCTTCTTCTTGGGCTCACCAAACTTTCTTTTTAGAGAAAAAGAAAAAAGAAGCGCCCGATCCTTGTGTAAAATCAGATGGAAATATTTTAATACATCACAGACAAGACAAATGCACACTTACAATTTGTCTGATAAAATAAGGCATATTATGGGACCAGCCCATGCACCAACTGAAGACTCCACGGTCACCTCTGTGTGTATTGAAGTCCACAATAGTTCCGGATCTTGTGTCTGTGTCAGCCGCTGTCTCCAAGATGAAGGATCTTTACTTTCCTTTATGAGCGCTTAGTTGTAGCGTGCGTCCGCCATTCACCTCTCTCGTGGAGCACCGGGACCCGGAAAGGACTTGACACACGTCTTTACGTCCTCACGCTGGTGCTAGGAACTGCTCGACCACCGTAGATTCAATGCCAGAAATCCCTAGGCGTTTCTTCCGTCTTTGCGGATTTCATCAGGGGATGGATACCACACAGAACTGCCTGGTGTTAAATAGTCCCTTAGACCAATAAAAATCGTTTTTTCACAGCTGTGTTCAGTTCCATAGGTATCGTTAAGCTAATCTATACCTGGTGCAACGATGTTAATCTATTGCTGAATTAATTGAAAGAGAATATATTTATAATACATTTGAAACAAATAAGAGTGAAGTACAGTATATACTGCATTACAATTCATGAATTTCTCGGCTTCAAAGACAACAGCTCGCAAACGCCCCCATGCGTTTTTACACGGCATTGTAGTATTGCAGCCAGCGGGAATAAAATGCTTAAATCACAGCCGCGAAAATAACGCAATACACCCCGGGAGAAAACCTCATATAGGGGGCTGTATCTCGGGAAGCAGGGGGTCCCCGGACCTGAAACCAACGCGGTTCAGCTCCAGAGACCCCCTGCACATCTACACTATGAATAAAAATGTATTTGAAATCATTTTTAATGTGCCGATGTTTGCGCAGAGAGAGCAGCGGTTCTCTCTCTGCTGCAAACACATCTCGCCCCCGCCGGCCTATAGTATCATTGATGTGCATACAGTATACAGTACTGTATGTGTACAGTACTGTATGTTAGGGATTATAGGGGTTGTTGTTATACAGTATATATATATATATATATATACAGTGGTTGACAAATCACCAAAAAATCTACTCGCCACACAAAAAAAATCTACTCGCCACCTAGTACCAAACGTGTGCTGCTTGGGCCAATATTTACTCGCCCGGGGGTTAAATCCACTCGCCCGGGGCGAGTAAATGTATAGGTTTGTCGAACACTATATATATATATATATATATATATATATATATATATATATATATACAGGCATACCCCGCTTTAAGTACACTCACTTTAAGTACACTCGCGAGTAAGTACATATCGCCCAATAGGCAAACGGCAGCTCACACATGCGCCTGTCATCACATCCTGAACAGCAATACCGGCTCCCTACCTGTACCAAAGCTGTGCGCAAGCGGGGAGACTATAGAGCTTGTTACAAATGCGTTATTTACATCAGTTATGCACGTATACAGTATAATGATTGCAGTACAGTACATGCATCGATAAGTGGGAAAAGGTAGTGCTTCACTTTAAGTACATTTTCGCTTTACATACATGCTCCGGTCCCATTGCGTACGTTAATGCGGGGTATGCTTGTATATATACTGTATATATATATATACTGCATTACAATTCATGAATTTATGCCATCTGGCGGACACACGAAGCATTGCAGCCTAGTAAATCCTGAACCATTATCAATTAACACATCAACCGCGCGTCAGCCGGGCATGACCCCTGGCTGGGACCGCGGCATGCTCCGGGTGAACAGCGTGGCATTCCAGGAACATGCCAGGAACAAACCGGTGATTTGTTAGAATAAAGTGTGCCGCAGCTGTAAGTGCCGTCCCGGCAACCTTGTCGATCCTTCTCCCCTCCAACTTGCCAATTTTAGTTGGCGGGACAAATTGCCGTAGAAATCTCCATTTTTGAGTGCCGATCAGCACCGATAAGCTAATCAGGGCTACTAGAATACAGCCGATTTCAAAAAGTGCCGAAAGTGCTGATAAGTTGGTTATCGGCAGCCGCATGCCGATAAATTTTTGTCGGGAAGACAAAATGCCGATTTTGACCACTTATCGGCGCTTACTGAATCTCAAATGCAATTTTGGCGGGAAAATGCCGATAAAAGCCTTATCGGCGCTTACTGCATGAGACCCTAAGTGTGATTGGCTGCTGTTGACTAACTGTATGGTAGAGCAATCGGGTTTTAACTTGGAAATATAGAATATATAGTGTAAGAATGTAATTTTTCCCTTTTTGTATACCGTATTGCTAAGGGAGCACAAATGCTGTTAGCCAGGTGGCCAATGCTGGCTGCTGCTCAGGCTCACAGAGTGACTGACTATCAACAACATGATCATGTTCCACTTCACTACTGCATTTGCTACCACCATTATTAACAGCTATTATAGAATCAACAATTACATTAGTGTCATGCAAGTTAGCTCTTCAAGCACAATAATATTATGATCAGAGTACAGGTACAACTGCTGGTTCTATGCAACTTGCCTTGCATCATCTCCTTAGCCGCAAGATTCCAGCGGCCCGACTAATGGCCCATTGGATTAACACAGCGGGGCTCCCTCCATTTTTATGGGACTCGCGTTGGGTGAATCCTACCAGGTTCCACATATCTGTTAAGGACAAGCATTAAGA